>NC_066851.1:19133996-19733996 GCF_001640805.2 Lates calcarifer | reverse complement strand
TGTCCCAGCAGCCTCCCTCCAGGCCCACCAGGGAAGAGGAAACATTCTTTCCTCCAGCTCTGCAGCCATGATGCAGTGCTACAGTCTCTCAGGTGCAGCATCCATTCAACCAGCCACTCAAACCGGCTGTTACTACAAAACTGCCGACTCAGCACCGTCATCCCATTACACTTATCTTTCGCCTTGGCTGCTGCTTCAGCACACACATGTAAACAAATGCGCCCCAGAGCATGAACGCAGGTATTAAAAAAAATGCTAACACAGAAAAACACACAGTCTGTCTGCATTCAATCTGAGCACGAACACACGCATGCTTATTTATTTATTTATTTTTTTAAACTGTAGATCCAAGGAAATACACTTCAACACGTGCACTTGCACACATGCATGCACACACTCCACACGCGGTCCGAGCGCGCGCTGACGGAGCAGTGAGCCAGCCAAAAAGTGCAGATTGACAAAGAATAGCAGCCATTGTGACCAGTCCGCTGATATTTACTCTCTCGTGGCCCAGAGCGAGCGGCTCTGATGCATATTCATGTGTGCGTGTGTGTGTGTGTGTGTGTGTGTGTGTGTGTTTTACAATGAGAAGTCAAAGTGTGGTAATAGCTCTTTCCTCAGCCGAGTTCATTTAACAAAGACTGGCTCGTCCGTGAAAATGCCGCAGAGCACCTAACACTGGGCGGTTGCTATGACGACCACAAAAGCCTGGAGACCCGCAAACAAACAGCTTGCCTCTGAAAAACCCACGTCCACGACTCCACACACACACACACACACATTCACACAAACCCCACGCAACACAAGTTTACAACCACAGAAACATGTGTGACGGTGAGAGCTCGCTGTGTTATTTCCTCCGCGGCAAACAAGGATGGTTGAGCTAAAATCATTTTAAATCTGCTGCTGGATCAAACGTCCATCGTGTACAGATTTTACAAAGGTAAAGAAACAGTCTTAGAATGTAATTAATACATTTATTTAAGTACTATACTTCGACATCGTATTTTTTTTCTTTCTCCACTTTCTAAACTACAGTTTAGAGGGCAATATTGTACTTTTTACTGCACAGCATTTATCAGGTGAGTTACTAGTTACTTTGCGGATTACAATTTTACACACAGAAACGTGTGATCATCTTATGATAACAGACTTGGTTAAGTAGTTAAAATTAGCTCCACCTAAACAAGGATCATTCCACAAAATGAGTACTTTTACTTTTGATACTTAAAGTACATTTTGGATGATATTTTAGCACTTTTGACTTTTGAATTTATTTTTACAGTAGTAATGAGAATTTCAATTCAGAATCAGAATCAGAATATCTTGTCATTTACACATGTACAACAAAATTTAAAATGTCATCCAGTCGATGCATCGTGTCTAAAATATAATATAAAATAGATAAAAAACAAGCACAAAATCACACACACCATACGTTCTGTTATAGTTGCACAGTCTCTTATTGCACCTCAGGTTGTGTTTTTGGCTGTACTGAGTATTGTTATTCACCTATGAACAAATAACTATACAAGGAACGTGCTTCCACATTGTTACATCTCCATATTTGGTGAGGACAAGAAAAAATGTCATCCATGTCCTCCTGACAAATGTCTAACTGAGCATGCCACATGTTGATAAGGAAGATGCAGCACTTCTGTTGATCTCACAGCACACAAATTGGATGCAAATCCATGAGCAGATGCTATTCAAATGCAGCAGCAGCCATCAAAGAGGCCATGCTGAGCAACAAGTCATTCAAAAGCCCAGCGTGAGCATGTATCTCTCTGCTTCACCGGCTCAAAGCAGGAGTGTCCCGCCGAACAAAGGCCGGTCTGTGGAGACGCCTGTTCTCTGTACTGTGAAGTGTCCAAACTGAAGCTACAGCTCAGCGTTATGGTGCTTAAACAAACATGGAGGACTGAGCACACACAGGAACTATACAGCCGCAGGGGGAAAATAACACAACATACTTAAAGTTTTACCTGAGTCTTATCAACCCAGTGCAGATTTTTGGCAGATTATACTTTCATACTTTATAAACTTCAATTAAATTCTGAGGGAAGTACATTGCTTCAAAAGACAAGTATCAATGAATGTCATTAAAACTTTATTTAAAAATGGGCAGTGCATGGTGCATTACAAAGAGAGAGGGATTTTCTTTGTGCTCAGCAGGAATAAACTTGTTATCACAACGACTCAGCAGAGTCAAAGGTCCTGAGTCATGCCTGAGCTGTCGGCGCTCTCTGACAACAGTCAGACGCCAATCTAAACAGTGTGATGGGTAGTACAGTGGTCCACTTCACCCGAGTCATAACACAGTAGTCATGAGTCAGCTCGAGCCGGTTGTGCCTGTAGCGGTTGTGTGATGGGAAGCGTTGCGGCTCGGCCCTGGTGCTGCTTTGTGCCGGAGCAGCGCTTTTCACTGCTGACCGTCACCTGACTCAGAGAAATGCTGAGCTGGGAGGAGCCACGCTGCACTCAGACAAAAGACGCTTTCAACACATCTACACATCAGCTGTACTGTATGTGTCCTGTTAAGGCCATTGTATGTATGGCTGTTATCAGGACCAGTTTAAAAACAAACACATGGTCAAAGAGAGGAGTTCTCATTGGCCGACAGGTGTCAGGTTACCTAAAACATATTCTGTATCTGCACACAGCATATTTTAAACTGGAGGTAGCTACAGCAGCAAAACGTAGACATAATGTTCTTATATCAGGACACCGCAGGTTAACAGATCCAAAACAAATGATACATCATAAATATGTATGACTCATCATTTCTGTTGGTGGTTTCTCACTTCCTCTTCCTATATTTCATTTTCAGTTTCATTTTGATGAACAGCCAGGATTTTTGCAAACTCTTTTCAAACTAGTTGAAAAAATGTTGAGTGTTTTAACTGGAATGACAAAGTCTTGAGGAACCACTGCTGCCTGTAAGTCGAGGGTCACATGAAGACGTCAGCTACTTTTCAACCTAATATATCAGCAAACATGCTAGCAGATTAGCTCGCTAGTAGTGCTAGCTTGGTAGCCTTTGCAGGTTGCAGCCGTCCCTCAAGTCTCCCAACTTGACTCCAGCAAAACATGAAAATTTAAAAAGATGTTTTAAAGGCATTTAATGAGTCAGCTGGTTAGTGAAACAGTGGTATGTCAGATTTTTAAAAGTTGAAAATCAGGTACGCGTACAGGCAATGCAAGCTATCTCACCACAAGGTCTATTTAGTAGCTGTTCTGGAGCTTTCAAATGATCTTCACAAGGAGACACAGATTTTAAGCTAACACAGCCAAGAGGTCTTTATAGTGCTCAGGGAGAAAAAAATGTAATTTGAGCATCTGCAATTCAACAGGGAAAACTCTGATAAAGATCATGTGATATGATCAAAAGCTCCGGAACAGCTACTAAATGGAGCTTGTGGTCGGAGTGTTTTCTCAACAACTGTTTTCAAAATCAATATTGAATTGAACTTTAAACCCTGATCATTTATACTTATTTCTGCATGCAAATCTTATCATGTGTAATTAGAGGAAATATGAAAATGTTCACAGATGGTTCTATGCTTCAACACGTTATGTTTTGGAAAGTCAGACGAGGTGCTGATATGCAGAAAATGAAAACATATTCTGCGTGTGTGTGTGGGCCAGGCAGAGTGATTTGGATGGGGAGCGGGGGGAGTTGTTGTTTTGGCCTCAGTGTTTTTTTATGTGGGATCTTTTTGAGAATCAAACACACACAATGAAGCTTCCTGATCATCAGTTCCACATGTGAGTCAAACAGAGAAGTGGCAGCGTTCTCAGTTCGGCAAATAAACCTGAAACGAAAGCTCGTGTCAGGAGACATGACCGTCAAAAAAAGAGCCCAGGTGATACATAAACTGAAACCTTGATCACGAGTTACGTGATCCTTTCGGTTCGGCTCCAGCGGCCACTTGACTCGGTCAGACCTTGACATGATCAGGCGGTCAGAGTGGTGTATCTGTGTCACGGAAAGAAATCATGAATGACAGAACATCTGCAACATCTTCTGCTGCTTTACACGCCAATTGTGGAGTTGGAAACCCCTGCTTCCTGCTAGAAACGCGATTTAATGGCACAACGATCCCCAAAATACACGATTTTAAGCATCATATGAGCTACTGCTTTTGACACACCTGTAAACTTTACAGCTCACATTGCTTAAGGTTAAACAATATACCAGACACCCATGACTATGTTTACATTCACAGAGTTATGCTCTTAATCTGCTTTGGATCGACCTACGTAAACACCATAACTCAGTCAGAGGAGGTCAGTTAAACTTCCACTCCATTTATGAGAAAGAAGAAGAAAAGAGAGGAGATGCTGTGAATGAATCTAAGATTAAAAATGCACCTTTGCGACTTCAACTTCTTTGAAGTCCTACTACAGTTAGGATTTATTTCTCTTGTTTTAAAAGGAACAGCTAAGCCAAGAAATGAATGGAGCTGTCTTTACTTATGTAATTTATTTATATCAACCTATCAGATAATATATTAAACTATGTTAAAATGCAACATTATTAAGGTACTAATCCTATAACCACATTTAGTTTCCTTGATATTCTGTAGATCTGATGCTCTATGATAAATAATGTTGTATTTCCATAATTACAACAAAGAGCAGTATCCTGTGCTGCATTATGTTTGACTAATGTTTAATTTTCTCCTCAGGGACTATATTAACTGTCACCACTTGTTTTTAATCCAAAAACCATACAGAGGAGGCAGCTGTACTTTTTTCATCCTGCATCTTTTGTCTCATTGTGCATATGGACCCAGTAAAACTAGCTTGTATGCAGCCTGAGAGGCAAAACCTGGGGTTATAATGCCCATGAAGCACTCACTGCTGCTGGAAAGGATTAATTGCTGTGAGCACTCAGTAATAAGTGAAGGTCCCATGGACGGGTGAATCAACATGTTTATTAGCTCCTCTCTTCTCTAATCTGGATTCTGGCTCTGACTTGCATGAGAACTAATGTATTAGTGTGGAGTTGCTGGAACTGTTAAATATTTGTTTTTTATATTCAGGGTGTTAAACGTGCATCTAAGCAGCTTTATCCAAATGAAACCAGACCCAGAAAATGGCCCACAGCAGTAACATAACATTGGGTTTTGACAGGGTAAGTGTATTTTCTGCTGGGCAAAGAAAGAAAAATCTTGTGGGCATCTGTGTTTCTCCTCTGGCTTTCCCGAGCTGGATGAGTGGAAGGTCACAGAGGTTGTAATTACGACGAGCGGAGAAAGGGAGAAATGGTTCACGGCAAAGTCAGAGAGAAAGAAGAAGGAGCTCCGTGAGAGCAGTTCACGAGGACACGCTCAAACATCTGTTCTCCGTAGAGCTTTTCACAACCTTTGGACTTGTGACCACAGCTCTAAATGAACTGCACAATCAGCTGTGACTGGATAGAGCTGCTGCTTCACCCTCCCTGTCTGTCTGTCTATCTGTCTGTCTGTGTCCGTCCACCAGCACCAGCACCTGCCAGCACTTCACACACAGCTCAAACCACTCTGCCGCCCCGCCGCTCTGCCAAGGGCTCTCCACTACACACCAACAAGGTGCAGGCCGGCTCTCCTCTTCTGCTGAGTTACCAGGGGTGGGGCTGTCGAGGGTCGAGAGTTGTGTGGTACAACTTGTAATGAGATCTGCCGCGAGCACTTCAGAGCAGCCGTGCTTGTTTACTGGCGCAAATGAAGTAACGTCCGGGAGCGTGCAGACTAATCCTGCGACAGAAAAGTAGTGCGGGGGGTGTCGGTCAGCGCTTGTTGCTGCTGCGGAATTTAATTGTGCAGACTGTATCACAAACAGCACAGAGTCATCAGCGCGTAATGCAACTTGCCTGCAGGGAGTTGACTCTAACTGACCATGAGAGCCGGTGGACCAGACGATCGATAGAAGCCACTGATTGAAATTCAGACGTTCAATACTTGTCCCACTTTAGAAAAGTGGAGGAGTGGAGCAGAACAAATAGCCTCTGGCCTTGATTTTCATCAGGACGTGCTCTTCCCGAGGACTCACTAACACAGATTGATAGATTGATTTATTTCCAACATTATCATCAAACTCAGTTCACAGAAACATCTGCTTTATCTCCTTTTCCATGCGCTGTGGCTTTAACCGCTGCACTCTTTACTCGCCTCTAACTGGCCACCTAGGAAGGCTGATTCACCACATTGAGCTGAACTCTGTCTGAATTAGACTTAATTGCCAACAGTGTAAATAAAACCCCGGGAAACATCCCGTCTTCATTGTTCAGATGCTGCAATTGCCTATTTATTACACGCAGAGCAAATAAGAGTGACGCACCACCCTCAGCGCAGAGAAACACAGGCTTCCTGATAAGACTGCAGAGAGATTTCAACACGCTCAGACTAAAGCTAAAGAAAAACTTTTTCCTTAAAACCATCGTCGGTCAGCATCGCAGGTGGTAGGTGGTGGTGGATGATGGAGCTTTTAGTTTTTTAGATTTTTAGTGGTAACAGCACTTAAATGGAGGCAGATCTCCATTTTCTCACTCTGTCCCTGATTTACATAACATAATATCCTCCACTTAGTCCATGTCATTATAGCTCTTGGAGTCTTACATTCTGTCGGCAATGTAAGCCCGTCTGGGGGGGGGGGAAATCTTCTCCCACATGGGAAGTGATGCGTTGATAAGTTTCCGGCCGAAGCAGCAGCAGGAGCTGATTTTGGATAAGCAGAAGAAGAACTAGTTCGTGCGAGAAGTGAAGGCTGCCATGGCTGAACTGAAGGAAAAGTCAAACTCTGTAACGTAAGACAATGTTCGTAGAAAAGACAACACGGCACTCAACTGAAAAAGGACCTTTGAGATTACTTGACGGTTACTGCTTTGGCAAAAAATCATCCCTCGATTCACAGCCAGTGTTGGGCAGTAATCCATTACTAAGATGTTTAGTCATTATATTATACCTGGTCCAGGATATGTTAGCTTAGCACAGGAGCTGGAAGTGTAGGATGGTGGTTAGCTTCCACCTTGAGGAGGAGGAATTAAACTCCTGCTCTTACTTTGACTATTCAACTATGTACTAAGTGGTAGTGTATCTATTTTTTACATTTTACATTTTAACATTGTTAATAACTGACCAGTTATGTTGCAGAGGGGAAACACCCTTTAAGCAGCTGAGGGGTCATTCGATAGCTTGTACACCATCCTGGCTGGTGAAGATAAATTATTGACTCCAGGTTGACAATGTGACAAAGGATGGCCTCCTGAACACGCTCTCTTTGTGCAGGGACCTGAAAGCTCCTCTGTCTGAGCCTCTTCTTCCACTCACTGCCTCCTCCTTCCTCCCCCTCTCCTGCTCCCCGGAGCTCCACCCACACAACTACTGAATGGAAAGGTGTGCCTGCTGCCTTTTACCTCGGTATCTGTTTACTCAAAGCTGCTTTCTCTTAAATGAGACGCACTGCAGCTGCTCCTGTGAGGCAGCTTACAGCTAATACACTCACATGTTCATACACTCTCCAAGTACAGTGCAAACCCCCCTCGGCTTCAAAGAGAGGCTTCGCAGCGAGCGCATGCACTTGAGAATGCATGTGGTTTGATTAATAGCATTAGCGGAGGAAAGACCCGACTACATCCTCCCCATGTGGTGCAGGGAAAATTCCTTGGAAACATGCAGACGAATCGCCTATAAACCCCCTCTAGGTCGTATGCTATTGAATACATGTGACCATAAGTGTGTAGTGGTTCCAGACGTGGTCAAGGAATGAGCAGGTTTTTTTGCTTTGCACTCTTTGCTCCACAGGAAATGCACCTTGACCCTGAATCCCTTGGTGGATATGGAAAAAGACTCCCTGACTGGGGTCTCAGATCTGCCACTGAGCTGCAGATACAGCACCAAACTCCAGTCTGTGTAGGATGAATTGTCAATTATACAACTCCAAATCAAGCAAAGCAGTCAAACACATCCAAACCCCCAGAACTAAATTGTTATAATTCATTGCACAATTGGCCTCAAGACTGTTTTAATGGCCTATAACCACGAGCTCAGAGCTGAAATCTCTATACGTTTCTAAATTTGGAGCATGAGCCTGAGAAAATAAGCTATGCAAGAATTTGCATCAGAGCCCTGGCATTTGGGAGCTGTTCAGATAAGAGCCCGGTAATTGCTCACATTTGACTTTTCAAACAGTGAATTCTAAAAAACCCAGATGCAGTATGTGGCCTGATGAGGAAGAATTAGCTTTCACCTTCCTGAAACAAATAAAGGAGAAAGTGTTCAGGGACGAGAGCTGCAACAACTGCAGGAAAATGTTTTCCAGACCAAGAAAGGATGGGGAGTTCTGCTGTGGTTCAGCTTCCTCTGTTGAGCCAGCTGGGAAAAGCTTTCTCAACCACTGGCACTGCAACAGGTATTAGACCAAAAGAAGCTGTATTGCAAAACCATAAAATATAAAAATTAATTAAAGATGGAAAGTTACACTAATCCAATAAATCTTAAGTAGTTTGATCAGTTTCATTTAATCAGGATTGTTTAAAGCCATGCTAACAGCTCTGTGAGGCCGTACTTAGGCACAACTGTGCTTTGAATGCCAACATAAACAAGCTAGTACGCTGATGTATAGTTTAGCATGTTCACCATTCAGATTCAGTGTATTAGCATGCTAACATTCGCATGAGACTTTACAGGTATTTAGTCATAAACCACAGGACTGGACAAATTATAATTCTAACCTGATGATGGTACTAGATGATCACCAACATTGCTCTGATTCATCCTGTGTTGGACATGAATATCTGAACCAAATTTCGTGGCTTTCAAGCCAATGGTTGTTGAGACATTTCACTCAAAACCAAAAATGTGAACCTTACCATGGTGCTAAAGGAAAAGTCAGGGGATCATGAAAGTCATTAGGATTCATCCTCTGAGGACCAGGAATGGTTACACCAAAGTTAATGACAATCCATTCAATAGTTGCTGAGATATTTCAATCTGCACCAAAATGGCAGCCAGGCCATTCTAACCAGCCATACAGCCGTGATTCTACCATGGCTGAAAATCAAATGATCTTATTGGCACAGTGAAAAGAACCTAGTATTTATTCTATTTCACTACTCTGTGTAGTAAAACAACTCTCTACAGGATCAATCTTTGTCAGCTGTCACATTGACTTTTCTTGGGTAAACCCTGCCACAAGATCCCCAACAACAGCCACAGTACACCCTGCTGGAGAACAATACCCCCTCCCTGAGATGTAGAGTCGGGTTATATAAGAGTCATTAGACACAGGTCACTATCTTCTGACACACCGTACATCAGCCGGCAGCTTCAGGCTATAAAGAGTAGATAGTTTCCTCCTGACTGAAAGCTTCTCATTAGTGGCAGATAACAAGATGTTTCAGTTTGTACTCGATCAAACTCTTGACCGTGTTCGCGGAGGATCGACTTACAGGCAGCGAGTTAAAACAAAGGGAGGTAGAAGTGGGTAGAAAAGTGAGCTTGTTGGCGACAACTAAGGTTTGAACTGAACTTAACTCCTGTTGCGCACTGGAATTACCCAGAAATGTTTATTAGAAATTGATGTTTTGTATGGCCAAGACATTACAGAAGTTGCAAAGGGTTGATATCAGATGGCAAAGCCCCATTTTCAGCAGCCATTAGTGTCCTGGTGACTCTTTTAGCTTAAACCAAATGTTCAGATCTGATCAACTGGTGAATAAAAGTATCATTTTTTACCAAAACATGAATATGTCTGGGTGATATCAAACCTTTAAAAGCTAGTGCAAGTCCATAACAGTGTCATCTTAAAAGAAAACAATCTGCATCTTCAGTTGACAACTGAAAAAAAGTGGGACTCCACCTTTAATCGTATCGTCCAGCGCTGCGCTGGGAGCACACACATAAAGCTTCCCGTGATGGGGCGGGTGGATGCTCCTGGGCCCTCTCAGCTGGGGTGTCAGCATGTGACCCCATCAATCAGGACAAACGAGACAAGGAGCCCTGACAGCGTGACCGGGGCAGGATGATTGGTTCGCCGGGGAGCTCCTGTTGGGATTTATAGTCCAGCTGCGGTAACCACGACAGCGAGCGGACGCAGGGTCATCAGACTTCTATTAAGATATCTTTCATTTTCCTGACATTATACTACTGCAGAGAGCGCAGCAGCCACCCTGACAGATGACTAAGTGACTGAGAAATGGATACTGAATCGTCTCCTGCCGAGAGCCAGACAGATGGTTGCTCATTTCCCTGAAGCATCTTTGAATCAGACAGAGGTGCCAACTGAGACACGAGGCTGCTTCACTTTTTCACCTTTCCTTGACATCTTTTTAAAATATGCTTATTTGCTTTCTTGCCGAGAGCTTGATGAAAAGTTCAATTCAACCCTCATACCTACAGCCAGGAGACTGTTAGCTTAGCTTAGCATTAAAACCTAGCCTGACTCCGTCCAAAGGTAACAAGACCTGCTCCTCTAAAGCTCACCAGCTAACATGTTATATTCTGTTTGTTTAATCTACAAAACCAAAGTGTAAAACAATAACTTGTAATTTCACAGGTGTTATATATATCACAGTATTTCTTGGTCAGGAGCAGTGACCTCCTTCAGAGCTGTAGAGGTGCTGGTGGGTGGACTATTTACTGTGGGCAGCTGTTCCTCTGTTATCAGTCCTTATGCTAAGCTAAGCTAACCATGTCCTAGCTCCAGCTTGATATATAATCGACAGATATGGGAGTGTGAAAGTGAGAAAGTGAAGCAGCCTTTAACTCCTGATGTGGATGTCTGAACACTTTCATGTATGGAAGGGTTAATTCTTTTATTTTATATGAGCCATTTGGCATTTACCACCTTGCTGAAGAGCACAACCCATTTCTTAATGTGAGTAATGGTGTCCTACATTAGGGGCAGAGCAATTCTGAAACCGAGACTGAAACCGTGATAAAAACGTCCACAATCTGGTGTCATGATACCAGAACAACAGACCATCTGGTAGATGAAGATGTCTATCCAAACTGTAACACTGAGTGCAATAATTTGTCCATTAATCAACTGATCGATTGATAGAAAGCCCAGCTGGAATTATTTTCCTAAAATATCTTAGATTTTAAAGTGTTCAGGGGCTTTAAACCCAGCATTTCAAGGAAGAGAGTGTTAATGCTCCATCAAACCTTTCAACTTTCCCAGGGGATCTGAACTAATGACCTGCAGATTATATACAAAATTAAATTTTGATTGCTTAAAATATCATGTAGGCACCATGTTTACTCGTATGTCAATAACTGCATGTGAGTTAAATCACATAATCAAGAGCATTTCTGGATGACATTAGCTAACAAGGCCCACTGTCAGGCTGTAGGATGGAAAACATCACATGACACAGCCAGACAGTTTAATGAATATGGAAAAAAAAAAAAACCCTCTTCAGCGCGCTCATGTTTTATGTAGTGAAAAGAAACAACATTTCAGCACATAACGCCTTCATCAGGGTGGAGAGCGGAGCCGCCGCCTGCCGCAGAGAGAGAGAGACAGAGAGAGGGGAATTCATTCTTTTGACATTCCCTGCTTTGTCACCCACGGCCTCTGACGCTCTTCTTCTTTTGTTAATATAGCGCTTGTGCAAGGTGCATCATGGGAGCAGAGGAATCTGATGACAGGATGCATTCTGTGAGGTGGTCAGAGCTGACATTACACATCCTATTATGCAATCTAACAAACAGCTGCAAGTCCTGGAACAAAACACGTAACTCTTTTTTTTTTGGTCTTCTTACTCAAACTGAAACGTCACGCAGTCATTCATGTGTTGAGTCAGTTTCCTGATGCCTGAGACCTGACAGATACTGTAATCTAATCATTCCTAGGCACAGAAAACAAAAGCAGGCTTGTCTTTCTTCCTGAGAATCGGTCTTTTTTGCATTTACATTAAGTGTTATTTTCTCCAGAGACAGTGAAATGTCAGTTAGTGTGGATGTAGGTCAGGATGCTCGGTTTGGGCGCCTGCTGCCAGCGACAGTCCCGCCCAGGGAGAGCTGATTAGTCAAAGTGGGGAGTGTAAAGCGGTGACAAGTCTGATGACTGATTCGCTTAGTGGGCACTTCCTGCATATCTGTCACACGAAAAGACAAGTTCCTGCACAGCCTGCTGGCCGTGGGAGGGGGTGGATTAATCGAGTCCTGTATCGTGATTTGAACAAATGTATTGACCAGCAGCTGCTACTGCTCGTCAGTCTGAACGTCAAGACCTGGATTACACTCCAAAAAATAAAAATAAAAAATCAACTCAGTACGTGGGTTATATGAAGAGACACACCAGAAGTTTCATTATTTAAAAGACGTACAGCTCAGAGGTCCATGTCTGTCAGAACTGATCAATTTGAGCCGCGACGTCACGAAACGAGAAGTGTTTTTGGCAGAAGTGAACAGATCATGAAATCAGTCGATCTTATCTGTGACCTGGCTTGTACAGTCGGAGCAGGGGAATGTGGGTGTGGGTTGGGAGTGTTTGGGAACATGGAGGTCGGGGTGTGGGAGATGGGAAGTAGGAGGCGGGAGGTTTACAGGCAGGGCCTGATCGAAGGTACTCCAGCTTTTATCCTTATAAGGACAAACTTGGACAAATTAGCTATGACAGTTAACACCTGAACTCCACCTTCCAGCAGTGCAATCAACAGAAAGAAGAAAAAAAACTGTCTGAAAAACAGATGAGGTGTGTGTGTTTGTTTGCTTTACAGAGATGTGATGTAATGAAAACACATAAACAAAAGTCCTGTGTTGTATGAAGATATGTGGGTGTGGGTAACCTCTGGCACCGTGAGGCTGAGACACCTGGGTCTGCAAAGACATTAAGATTCCAAGATAAGAGGATACCAGCGCCTTTATACCTGGGGGTCAGGTTAAGACTTGCATCGGACTCTCTGACATGCTGAGTTTATGTGCGTCAAAGCAGATTGCAAAATAATGCCTGAGAAAGTCTTCACCTACGCAATATGTGTTTAAAGTGAAGTTTAACATTTTTACACATTTAAGGAACCAAAAACAATCCACTCTGACAGTTTTATTGTCTCTGAGCACCAAACAGGATCATTTTGGTGTTAAAAAGTTTGCTGCACAATTATCACTTCTTGACAAACGAACGAATGCTCTTTAGGCTATAGAGAAGCAAACCAGCATGGAGGGAAGCACAGCTGTGAAGTTTCCAACACTGAACAATTGTGAGCTAATTTAACTCCAGTTATACGCCTCTGTTTGCTGACTTCTGCATGCAGTCTGCACTCTAATAACAAAAACCTACAAATGACCATCTGTTACTGTTTCCTTCTTGTTCTTCTTTACGCGTCTCAGGCATGTTTATTCTGTGTTTCGCTTTTCTGTGCTTGTTTAAATGAACCAAGCAGCATCTAAAAGGCTGGATGTTAGCTAATGCGTCAGAATAATACATATGTTCGTGATTATAATAAACATTAAAGACTTCCAGATTATCTGTTTATCAGCAGCTGTTTGCTGAGGCCTGAAAGGAATTTGTTTGGTGAGTGTTTTTCCTGTGTGTTTGTGCTTGTTGTGTGAGAGTTAACTCTCCCTGAGGCCGGGGACAGAGCTGCCTCCCTGCCTGCCGGGGGGGCTGCTGTCATCCCTCTCCGCCTGTAATCGTCTGTTCGTCTGGTCAGGTCTCAGCGCATAACCACTTATCGCCGCTCTCCAAGGGAGAGGAACGGATGAATAAAACATTCCCGCTCTCTACAGGATGATGAGATCAATGAGGGTCGTGCAGACACAGAAATATGCAGGGTCATCAGAGGGAAGTATTTCACCATGATGGACTCATTTAGGCCTGTGATCCAGGCTGGAGAGGGAGAGGGGGAGGAGGGTGTGTGAACTAAACTATCAGGTGTTAATGCTTCCTTTAGGGCTGTGCAAACTTTATCTTCGCTGGATGAAGAGCCTATAGCCCGAAAAGGCTCTAAAGAAGCAGCAGCAGTAGATAAAGTCCTCCTCTGCTGTGAGAGGGAGCCCAGTCTGCTGTTCACACCTGACCTCAGCCCTGCATACCTTTCCTTTATTTCCCTTAATTTGCTTTCGACCGGTAGCAGCCTGCCAATGACATAATCCAGGAAACCAGAAGCCCGGAGCTTCACAGAGCAAGAAAGAAACTTGGGGAAAAAGTTTTTCCAACAGCAGCGAGAGGGGCAGATTATTACCATTTTTGGGCACGCTTGCTCCCATGCAAGCCCAGCCCAAACCACAGCGCTTACTCAGATTCCACAGCGCTTTTTCTTCCCCCTTTTTCAAAGCAGAGGAAAAGTATGGGGAGCAGGAAGAGAAAAAAAAAAACTAGCACCCCTTCTCGAAACAGACCATTCATACTCTGTCTGTGGAGAAAGAGCAGCAGCTGTGGGACGCGTGTAGAAGATCTGCGCTTGTTAAGACAATATACGGATGTCTTACAGCTCTTTACTAGAAAGACGACCCGAGTGCACGCCGGGTAATGTGGCTCATATTCATCCAAGTGGAAAAAGTAAAGCAGTGGGAGATTTAAAACTTGAAAGATAAATAAACTAACTTTTAAAACAAACAAAAATCTACGTATTTGCTCTTTAAAAAGTCAACGTGGAGCGGTGGAAACGCGCCAGAATCCGCGCGTAAAAAGTCGCCAAATATCTGAATAAAGGGGGACGCAGAGCCAGTTATGGTGGGTTTACCCCTGCAGCCCCCCTCCTCACACACACCCAAACACACACACACACACACTCCATCCCCGCGGTTGTTAAGCGTGGGCCTAATCCACGTCGCATCATAAACCAGATGACAGGAGGGGTCAGTCACACACTATAGGCAGTCGAGCGCATGGCTGACATCTGTTGCGCTGGTAAAAAGGTGGGCGTCCTGTCCAGTTTTTAATTGTTTTTCACCCCCGCTTTACTTTACACCCCCCTTCCTCCCCCCTCTCTCTCTTCTACTCTTTCCCTCCTGCTGCAAAGATAATGGGTGGGCCTCCTCCTGCATGTAAATCGCTGCCACAGGATATTTCATAACGCTACACAGGATGTGTGTAAACGCGTGTGCGAGGTCTGGAGGCGAGAAAAGTTTTGGAGCTGAGCCGCGCTCCTGTAAAAGTGGCCGAGGAAGCCGCACAGGTGATTAACTGAGGAGATAATGAGCCTGATCATTAAAGTGAACAGCTGCCGATCGGTGTTTGCTGCTGTTGCTGATCAATCTGCTGTCAAAGTGCTCCAAGGCAGCGCGCCACACATCCGCATTTACGAGTGAAACTAACAGTAATAATAAATAAGCTTCGTTATTATTAGTGTTATCATTAAAGACAACAACCCCACTTCCGCACCTTTACACCGGAGGTAGAAGGAAGTCAGTCTCTCACCTTTCTCTGCTGCTTCTCCCATGCAGGATCCAAGAGGAGATCCCGATCCCAGTCATCTTCCTGCTGCATGTAATCATTGTCTCCATCATATTGATCCATATTATACACGTGTGTTATAAAGCTATATATATATATATATATATATATATATGTAGACGCTCTCTGCTTCTCTCGTTATGTCCCCCGGTCCTCGGCGAGGTGATGTTTCCTACAGCAGCTCAGTCTACTCTCCTCCGCGCATTCAAGACGGTGTGTGGATGAAATTAACGGTCCACCCCCGGCTTCCCTCTTCCTCTCTCTCTCTCTCTTTTTCTTTCTCTCTCTCTCTCTCTTCCCCCCCTCCAACTCTGCCTCTTTTTCTTCCTCTATCTGCTCTATTTTTTGCCCGGCAGGAGTACTCAGCGGTAGGCAGGCAGTAGGCAGGTCTAGTGTGCGACAGACGCAAAAACTTTGCTTCAGACAAATTGAATCGATAACCGACCCCGGGGAGATCTGATTGGACGCCTCGGGGACACAGGACCCCGCCTCCCCGAAGCGGATTGGCCGGCTCGGCTGTCAGTGCTGAGGCTTAATATCCAAGGTTGACTGTGTAGGTTGATCCAAACATCTGACTGCTTGACTGTGACGATACTTAAGACTACTGGTAGACAAATAGAGGCCCGAGGCCATGTGGCCCTCTAAAGAAAATATCTGGCCTCTAACTAAAGCTAAAGTTTCACTTACATCAAGACTTGTTCCACAGTTTCTCACAAATCTCCTGTAGGTGATGTAACTATAGAACATGATCTTGTACCTTCTGATTATAATAAGTGATCTACATCTCAAACACAACAACAACAATGCTTTAATTAACCTGAAATGAAACAGGTGAGTCTTTATCCTGAGTGGAAAACCTGCTAATTACTTTGCAGCACAAAGCTTTCTGTGCATTTGTGTGTGTGTGAGCCATTTTTGCTGAATGTCATTATCATTTATTTATTTGCTCTGCTCGGTTTCCTCGTTCGCATTCCTTTGTCTGAAAAGCAGCCGGGAGAAGAAACTGTACTCTTCTCAAAACACAGATAAACAGTAGAAATAGATGATCTGTCAACTGAACAACTATTACTCACAAGTATGATGAGGAAAAAGATCAGAGGCCAAACACAATAATTTACTCTCAGCTGAGAAAAAGCTGTTATTTGTCAGTCTAGTTAGTCTAATTATTCTCTCTATAAACATTTTCTGGAACTGGAAAATATTTGAAAAAAAAAACCTTTAAATCATCTCACAGTTTTAGGCCACACACACACCGATGCTTAAAATTTAATTTCCTGTGATGGTCCTCGTCCTCAGAGCTACGAAACAGAAAAACAACTGCTGTCAATACTCTGTACATAACTAATAATGATCATAACTCAACCAGACCTTTAACTTTCTCTGGTAACAGTGGTGTAATGAGTCAACGCCAGTGCAAGACAGTCAAAGCAGTCGATGCATCATAACCCAGGATTCTTCACCAGCACATTTGCACATTTTTTTACTTTAAATCATCCATTAATCCTAATTTAAACTTAATATAGAAGTGGATCATGAGTCAACAAACAGAGCAGATGACTTGGCTCTCAGAGTAGTATAAATACCTCATGTAGACTCAGAACCAGAGATGCTTGAGCTCCTTTATACGATAGTGGCAAGATTGATGGATAAAAAAGGGTCTGTCTGTGCAGCTGCATTACCTGTATTAAATCAACTTTACATATAAATCTTATTGCTGTTTTCTGTAATGTAAACAATGATTCAAATTTCGTCACAGCTGTAGTTTTCAGCAGTGACTGAAGACATATTTAGATCCTTTCTGCAATTAAGAATATAATAAACACACTCTGTTATAAGCTTAATTCCTGCATTCAAAATTCAGTAAACATAGTGGTGTAATGTAACTCAAGTGCTGTACTTAAGTACAAATGTGAGGCACTACTGTTGATCTAAGTGAACGTGTTTTATTGTAGTGGAGTGTAACAGCCAAATAACATGCAAGTACTTTAGAACTGTAGTTGAGTATTTAGTTACTCACCCATTTTTGGACATGATGTCAGAGCTTGGTGAATGGAGGACTGTTTGGACATAATAATGAAGGTTGTGAAGGTGTCACTGTTTTATGGAATTTCACAAACATCCATTAATCCATATGGGAAACAATTAGCTGCAGTCCTATATAAAACATAAATAAAAAAGTAGCTCCACCTCAGCCAACAACAGCAACAGTGAAATGCTGCTTTGATGCATGAGCATGGGGCCACTTTCTCCTGAGTAGAATTGTAATGGAGTACTTTTACTGAGCCTGTACCTGAGTATCTGAATACTTCCGTACTCTACAGTTGTTACTGCACTTGAGCACTACAGGCTTCCAGCCATTCAGAAAGAAAAGTGAGTCACAAAGCAGCTCCTGTAAACATGTGGAGCGACGGCCAGGTCTGTCTGCCTTGTAAGGTAAACCACCTCTCTCCATTTTCTCTCTCTCTCTCTCAGTCACACACACACACACACAGGCATACTGTATTCACATTCACACACACACACACACACCCACACAGAGCAGTGCCGACACGGGATAGCCCTGACAGTCAGGAGAAAGTGGAGTGCTCTTCCATATATGGACAAACTTCCAACGGTGGATGTTTGGGAAAGTGATGTCACAGACAGGGAGCAGACTGCCAGCTCACCGCCTGGTCCCGGGTTAAAGGAAGCCGGCTGCGACTGCTGTGCAGAGGTGCAGCCGACACAGAGCTACGGCAGCTGGTGATGAAAGTCAGTGGTGCTACTTTCTGATAAAGCACCATTTATGTAAAAGGTTTACAAGATAAGTTTTTAAGGGCTCGATTACTGGTTAATAAATCATACACTAATGCTTTAGACAAGACTTATTGGTATTTGGCTTGACAGACCATGCCATTCAACATTTGACTCAAAATTTCTGACTTGAATTCGGTTCTTGTAACAGGATTAAAGGTTTTCTGTCATTTTTAAAATTGTAAATCATTAAGATTCATCATTACTTCACCAGCTGAACCCTGTATATACCACAATCAGACACAAAACTACCACAAAGAAACACTAAACTATTACGAAGAGACACTAAACTACCACAAGAAACACAAAACTATTACAAACAGACACAAAACTACCACAAAGAAACACAAAATTGACACAGAGACACAAAACTACCAGAAAGAAAAACGTAACTACCAGAGAGACAAAAAACCCTCACAGACAAAAATATCAAAAACACACAAAATAACTACACAAAGACACAAAACTGCCACACACACAACATAAAACAACATCAGAGACATAAAACAACAACAAAGAGGCAGAAAAGGACTACAAAGAGACAAAAACTACCACAGAGACACAAACTGACCAGAGAGAGACACACAGTATAATAATGTGACAATAATTACAGCTTATAAAACCTGTATAAAATATATACCAAAAAGTGGTACCAGATCAATGATGGAAGAAAACTAAAAGTAGCTGACTGCAGCTTGTTAGTAATGCAGTCTGGAGATAATTATACACTTTTTCATTCGCTAATTAGCCTGCAGTCATTTGAAAAACAAAGTGATTCATTAAATTTACATTTAAACGATGGTAATCAGAAAACTATACTGGCTAAAAGGTTTTACAGTGTTCATTATCTGCGCCAATTCCATTTCATTATTGTGTCAAACACACTAGTGGCTCTGTACTTAGAGGTGTTTTGAGCTAAACTGCAACGTCAGCATGCTAACATGCTCACAGTGACAATGCTAACAGGATGATGTTTAGCGGGGGGTTTTTTTTAACCTTTTTATTGAACTTCTAAATCAGAAAGGCACAGCTCTATTCTAAAAACACAAATATTCAACAAAGAAAAATAAATGAATAAATAAATAAAACAAAAGATATCACAGTTTAGCATGTGTAGCATTGTAACCATCTTACTTCAGCGTGTTAGCATGTTCACAGTTGCTAATTAGCATTTAGCTTGATACTCAAATTTGTAAGAGGAGCTGTGTGCAAACTGGACATGTAGGTTTGAAAAAAGTGAGAATTTAAGAGCAGGACGATCTAATGAAAGATGCTACTGGTTTATTATAGGAAATGTAGGATCTAGTGTTTTGGAGCTTGACCACATTAGGTGCTGTAACGCAGCTTTGAACCTTAAGTCCAGTTCATTTGACTAGCGTGGGAACATTGTGTTCATGGTAATTCATCAATTATTGTTGAGATATATCACAAAATAAAAAAAATAAATTCTAGCAATCATCCAATAGTTGCTGAGACATTTCAGCTTGGATCTAAAGGGAAGACCGACTGCCATTACTATCCTTAAAGCCATGCTATTAGCTTGGCTAAAAAGGCTTTGACTTGTTAATTTTGTATTTAATTTGTTAATAAGTTTTCTATCGTGTCTTTTTCATGAATTTCCACAGAGCCCATTATGTAATTTCAATACACAACCAGCATATCACACTAAAAACTAAAGATCCAACCCACAGAGCAGCGACAGGAGCTCTAATTGGCCAGCTGACAAAAGAGACTCGTCCGCTCAAAGCTGCAAATGATGGCTTATTAAACGCATGAATTAACTCATTATAATTAACCAGTGAAATGTGTATAATTATTCTGGTGGCACACTCCAGACTGCACAGTTTGGTTTGGGTAGACTGGAGAATTTCTCCCCCGGTCCAGCTACTTGACGTCAACATAATACTATTCAGCAGAATCCCAGAATATCTTGTGAAGAGTCAGTGGTGCAAAGAAGCTCAGCCCTGCTTTCTGAGGCACACAGGTCATGTGAAGAGCTGGTGCATTTGGCTCTGTCTGGTCTCTGGCACGTCCCCAAGGTATTCCAGTCATGTAGGGAGGGGAATTCTTAAATAGCAGTCCTTGCTGTTAAAGCTGAGCCATGTATGGGATGCTGCTGAACTACCACGATAATCCCATTGAATTCTACATGTGTTTGGATTTGTGGTCAAACGACTTGAGCCAAAACACCATCTGGGACCAAGAGGAACGTACTGTAGGCACGAGATGATTCAATCTAAAAGGAGAGTTCTGCTCTTTCAGAGAGTTGAAGCGAGTGTGTAGGGGGGACTGGATTCATCCAGAAGCTCAGGGGTCAAATGCTGGATCTGGAGAACTGCATCAATTTCACACAGGAGGAACTTTACTTACTTTAAGAAACTGAAAAAGTTAAGATGTCCCCTCCCAAACCAATATGCTGCATCTGACTAAACCCTCGCTCGCTCCAGTGGAAGTCCTCAAAGGCTGTGGTTGCACTGGGCTCCTCCCAGCTGTGAATGTGACCTATGAAGCAGGGAAAGAGCACACACTACCAGTTAACCTTCCCTGAATAAATAAAGATAAAAAAAACTCCATTGTAAGTTCACTAATGAGCGCCATTCTCTTCTAATGTGACCAGCCAGAGACACTTGAGCTTTGTGTGCTAGCTGTAAAACAAATACGACTTAATTCTTTCAGGTAATTTGTAAAAGTCAACTCTCCACATATTTTTTGATTGACGTTACAGCTGTAAAACTCTATCGTTAGCTGGTAAAAGAGCTGACTCCATCGTACACCCCTGCATCTGTAGACTGTAATTAATCATTAAGCCATATGTAGCCCAGCAGGCACACTCCAGTCAAAATGTAAACAACCCTGGATCATACAATATCCCTATTTGAATACTTGTCCCAGGGGAAGCATGGGGGTTAAATGAAGGGTGTCTACTTCCTGCAGATAAGTGACGGCCACACTGAGAAGTTCTAAGCAGCAGAGGAAATTATTTTGACAAGAGAGCTGTACAAACAACTCGATAACCCTCAACTACATGTCTGCCTGCCTTCAGATTACCACCTCGCCGCCAGCTCGTGAGGCAGTGATGTTGTGTGTTGCGTTTTCTTTGCCGGTAGGCTCTCTGGTGACTCTCGCTTTGTCTGGCAGAAGAGTGCTGTCGTTCAAGTGGAGACAGGAGACAACTGGCATGGTGGTTTTTCCTCAGAAACTAATGACATCATGTGCTTCATGCACAATCATGACACTGTTGGTGAATCTGAGGAGGTGTGGCAGCTCCCTGCTGAAAAGACACTCGTCCATTTATGGTTATTCACCTCATGATGGCTCTTTTTTTTTTTGCCTTTGTTGTACTTTTACTTTGAAAATGTTTTCATAGTTTAATAACAAACAGACAAAATCCAAACAGTGGATGTCAGGGCTGAAGATAACATTCGATAACAATAAGGTGATGTCCTCTGTATTTTTTTCCCCCACTCTTCCTCACTCTTTAATTGTTTGATTCCATTATTTTTATTTTTTAAATTAGCAAAATAAACTGATAAAAGGTTGAGAATGTATCCACCAGAATTTAAACAAATATGTCGCTAAATGAAAATATGACTGATCAGATAAACGCACTAAATGTGACAAAATCTAATTTTCTTTTCTTATCTGATCAGAATTTTCTGAGGAGAGAGGGAGCGCGTGGGAGAACCTTGTACTTCACAAATTATTTTTCAGGGATGTAATAATTCTGAAACCGGCAAACATCCACGATCTTGTGTTGCGATCGCCCCACCCCACTGCCACACTTCTAGTTTTGTGTATGCTTAGAGCAAAAAGCGCAAAGTTTTGAACAAGTTGGTAAAATTATCTTTAAAGTTATTGAACATAGAAAACATGAAATACAGCTAAGAGTTTTAAGTTGCTGTGAACTACTGAAAGTTTATACTTGAACAACAGTAGCTGAGAAACAACTGCACCTCAAGGTCCATTTAGTAGTTGTTCTGCAGCTGTCAGTCATATCACGTGATCTTCCTCTGCATATGCCAATATGGAGGAGAGATCCTGAAAGAAAAACTGAACTTTGAACATCTATAATTCCACGACAGCTGAGCAAAAAGATCACGGGATATGTGTGAAAATGAACCTTGCGATCAGCTTGTATTCTCAACTTGTTTTTAAAACTTAAGACTCCACACAAAATGAGATGGACATAAACTGTTTGTCATGAAACGCTGTGTGACATTTCAATCAAATGTCCTGATTCTCAATATTGTTAACGTTGCACTCAGAGTCTCAGGTTGCTATTAACAGCCTTAACTATTCTCTTAATGAAGGCAAAGATGGCCTTTCGCTTCAGTCAATAAAATATTCTACTCTGGCCGACACTGGTTGCTCAGGGTCACGGCCAGCTGAACAGGCGTCACATTTTATTTCACAGAGGAGAGTCCAGGCTGCGTTGCCATAGCAACTTGGTTTAGTACTCTGTAGTTGAGGGCCCAAATCTGCAATAACATTACTTGTTTTTTTTTCCACTTATTTCAGACAGACGTGTGTCAGAATAAGTCAACGTTTCACCGATCAAACCGTATTGTGAATCAGCAGAGCCTCAGGAAGAAGTTGTGGCATTGTCTCTGGAGAACAAATTATTCTTTAATTGCAAGAAAACAAAAGCGAGCTGGCTTGTAATGGTACCCAGGGGCTGGATAATGAGACCAAAAAAAAAAAAAAAAAACAACTGGTAGAAGACACAGAAAGCATCATTTCAATGCACAGCTTTAACAAATGGTGCTCCTTAAGATTTCTATGGAGACACAGTCAATTCTTGAGGCACCCTGAAGCAGTCTCAGCCGAGAATCTCTTAAAAATGAGAATAAGCCCAATCAGATTTACGCTCAGTGTGAAACCGTAGAAATTAAAATGCTGCAAAGCCTTTGTCCTCCTCAGGACCTTTTTTGTTGTTATGGTTGGAAGAGCTCCAAATCCTGGGTGGAGCTTTCTGCAACAACCAGAGCATGACTGAGAAAGAAACACTGATGCTGCATGAAAATAAATGAGTAGCCGCTGCATTTCACTTAAAATACCATTGCTAACAATATTTACCTTAGGTTTTATATTTCCCATCTTTTAATGTCATCTGTGGTTTGACCTAAAGAACGATGACACTGTCGAATTCATTTGTTCTGAAACAAAAATTAACCACGCTTTCCTTTTTTGGTTGCTTGACGTCTTCTGCTCATAAGCAGCGCAAGCTCGTGTGTCACATGACAACAAGACGCAAAATGAAAAAGCTGAGTTGTAAAAACCCATAGAAAACCCACTTCCTAAATTAAGTCTCTTAACAAATGATTTCTCTCAGGGATGAAAATGATGTGTCATTATGTTTTTAACTTCTTTTCTGAGGGTGAGGAGCCTGATTCTCCCTCTTCTGATCCCACATGAGTCCGTTTCAGAGCGCTCTGTGCTGGGCCTTTCTCTCTCCGCGGCCTGGTGTCTTCAGGTGTAATGCCAGTCTCTCCCTCTGATTCTGAGGAGACATAGAGGTTCTCGCTCACGTGTGATGCCACAGTCCGGTGCTGCCCGTTCACTCCAGGGCTGCGTCGGCTCTGGGAGTTACTGTCTGCAGCTGCTGAGCTGCTGCACGCCTCTCCACTGTCAGAGCTGTCTAAAGTCGGCTCTGAAGCAGCCCTCCCTTCAGTCCTGTGTCCGTCCAATGACTGAGGAGACGCAGCTGGACGGGTTTCCGGTTCAGTCCTGTCACTCCCTTCCTCATTCTCTTGGCTCTCAGGGGACATTACTGGGCTCGAACACACAAAGTCAGAAGGGCTCAGACATTTTTCCTCCTCTCCGGCGCCGCCAGTTTGGGGCTTGATTTGGAGAGAGTTTTGCTCCTCGCCTGATGAGGAGGAAGAAAGGTCATCGATTGAGATTGATGGGTAACTGCAGGAGTCAATGGCTGAAAACAAAGCCTGTACAGACTCGGGTCGATCCCCGGCTCTGGAGACCACGTGCATGCGTCTTCTCCTCATGACGTTGCGCCGCCTCACCGCGCTGCGCCGCTCCTCGTCATCACTGCTGGAACTGGAGGTGGACGTGGAAGAGCTGGAGGCTTCGGCGGGAAGTGAAGGGGAGGAGGTGGGGACTGGACAACGTGGAGTTGTCCCTCGGGCTCGGGGAGCGAGGTCGGGGCATGGGGTCGAGCCAAAACTCGCTCGAATCCGAGTCTTCGTTCACCAGAAAGCCAGACTGATGCCGCTGATGCCTGCCACGTCTCCTGGGCCGCTCCTCCCCCTCTGCTCTGGCTTGCTCCTCCCCTCCTGAGGCGTCAGGTCCGGCCAGAGAGGAGGAGGACGAGTTATCAGAGTCACTGTGGTGACCGGCGGCCGAGGCAGCCGTAGGAACTGCCGGTGTGGCTCGTGTAGAGCGGCGTCCACGGGCGTGGAGCTGCATGATGGCCTCCTCGCTCAGGTCGCTGTCAGAGTCGGAGCTCCAGCCCTCAATCTCCCGACGCACCAACGAGTCAAAGAAAGCCATCATGCGTGGGTCCTCCTGGATGGACTGGCTGACGTAGTCGTGGGACAGCCCGCTGCCGCTGTTAAGCACCAGGCTAATGTACTCCTCATGGGTATAGAGGCTGCGTGACTTGTCCTCCACACGACCCTCCAGGTCACCTAGACTGTCAGGCTGCTGGTACGGACTCCAAACCTGGAATGGATGGAGAAACAGTGGGGAGGAATGGTGGGAGGAAAAGTGGAGGAAGTAATGAAGTTACGATGGGAGGAAAGGATGGAAAAGGGAGATAAAGAAAGAGGGAAAGATTTAAAAGTTAGGCAGGATGACAGAATGAAATATGGATGGAGAAACAATGAAAAGCCAGAAGTGAGAGTAGAGAGACCCAGGTCAGTTTGAAAGATTCCCTGTTATTGATAGTCTCACTGCAGAACACCTGCGCCTGTATCACCTTTCACTCTGTACAGTAAAATGTACAAAACAGAGAGCTTGTGTTACCGTACTGACAGAACAGAAGCTAAAGCTTTCATCATTGTCATAGAGAAAACTTCCTTCTTCTACTAAACAGCATTTTTGACAATGTTTATGTGGACTTTAATATTAAGAGGTAAAGAGGAGGCCTGTGGAGTTTACTTCTAGCTAACACGCATTCTGTTAAGCGTTCAGTGTTTCTCACCAAAACCAACTGTGTGAACATTTTGAACACATGTCCTTCTGAAGCTGACAGTCTGAATATTTTAAATCCTGCATTGTTTACAGTCACACTAGGTTTACATAGTCTTCTTCACTGCCTTTCTGCTATTCTGCTTCTACCAGAAACCAGCAGCAGGAATTTATATTATGACGTAGGTAACATAACACTTAAGACATAGACACAACTAGAAAGCATTTTAGACATTATACACTTAAATAAACAATAGTTAACACTGCTGACATATGCCACTACATTTAGAAATGTTTTATTATTTATTATTTGTATGAATATTATCCTCTGGTGTAGTCTACAAGGTAAGACAGGAGGATGATGCTGAAAACTGGAATGAAACTGCCTACGTGCTGCATCATGTTAGGAGTGTCTTCAGTCATTACACAGGCTGTGGCATTTTGACAACACCGCTCAGATTTTCAACCGTCTGGCTGAACTGAGGGGAGTGGACCGTTTACTGATGTGAGTAAAGGAGAGGAAAACAGCATGTTCTGTTTCTATGAGCACACGCCAAAAAAAAAAAAAGACGAAGACGATGATGCAAAGCCGAGTCAGTCAAACATCGGTGAGACATGAACTTCAAACGCTGCCTGGTTTATTCATAAGGTGAGGACCAGGACAAAACAGTGACTCAGACAGCTCGCACTGAGTAAGATTTAATACCAATAATACAGGAACCCAGCTGCTGTGTGCTATGATTGTTATTCCAGCGGTGTAAAATCTGAATGTGGTGAGTGGGTTGTTTTGTTTTTTAACTGCAGGCTCTGGTCAAAGACGTAAACGGATCAAACAAACGATTTGAAGAATAAATTTTTACCACATGAATTCTATCATCCAGGTTTTTTTTTTTTTAATTCAACTACAAAATAAAACTGATGTTGCAGCCTAATTACACTTGAGCTACAGAGAAAGCTTTAGCAATGATTTGCTTATGAAGCCATTTATATTCTTTTCAGGCTGGTTTAAACTGCTAAGACTTCATAAAGCCTGGCTGTATATCACAGCCTGGGTCTGGTTTCAGAAATACTGTATCTGTGCAGCAGTTCCCGTCTCCCCATGACCCAGTTTCTGAACACTGACCAACATCATCTGTTACAGGCGACAGTCAATGATAGGGGAAATCCATCTTTTCTCATTCCCCCACTTCAGAGAGGGAAGTCAGAGCTCACTCGGTTACTGTGTGGTGCCACTGAAGATCAATGTCTCACTTAAGGGCACGTCTACTGTCTCGACAACTGAGGACACCAAGACTCAAATGTTGGACAGTCCACTTACAGAACAATTTTTCTAACCACTACATCATCCTGCTGCTGCAGCAGATGGATTTAATTCACCTTCAGGCCTCAATCCATTCTCTAAAAAAACACAGGTTTCTTAACTTTCTAAAAAATACAGCTGCTGTTCCTTTACTAACCTTGATGACTTTCTCCACACCGGATGAGCAGATCATGTAGGTGTGAGGGTTGAAGCGGACCTGGTTCACTATGGAGCGGTGACCCTTCAAGACCATGAAAGCCCCGTTCACCACACGACCAGGGCCTCCTTAAAAGGAAAAAAAAAAAACACACACTGTGGTTTAATGGTTTAACGTGATACAGGCAGACAAACTACTTAAGCTCACAGAGATGGAAGATGCAGACAAGGACTCATTAACACAAACACATTCAGCTACACAACCACAATCATTAAACCTTCTTCCGGACATTAGAAGATGTGAAAATACAGCGTGTGAAAAACAACAGTCATAACAGCAGTAATGTAACCCTCATAATATGCCATTAGCCTGACACCAAATCGGCCCAGTGCACATATTTTCAGCGTGAGTAACTTCAGGGAAAATAAAATCCATAAATGTGTCAGGTGGTGCCACAGAGCTACAAACGACCACATTCTTGGACTGCATTGCATTTTGGGGATTTTCCTCCCAAAGTAATGAGATCTAATCAAATGAATTCTTACTTTTTCAAGATTCACCTGCTTTTTAGTTGGTCTGAGCAGGTGGAAACATTCAAACTCAAGAAAAAATACTGGTGCAGTTTGATACAAGTGAGAATTTAACCTGAACTAAGACTTAACAATGGAAAAGTATCATGTCTGGAAAGTATATTGTGACCAAATGATCCGAGGGCAAACCACAGTCTGGGCTGGAGCGCTTATATAAAGAGCACAGAGGAGTCTGTTTTACTTATGATTGTGGTTAAAAGCTACAACAACTGAAATCTGGTTTGTTTTGCCGACCCTGACGCCACTGAAATCTTTAACCCTGACGTATAAAAGGCCATCAAACAAGCTCCTTTTAAGTCATAGCAGCGCTGACAAGCTCTGCTTCACTGCTGATGAACAGCGTGAACTAAAACAAACCAAATACACAAAGGAAACAAAGTAAAATGTTCCAGAGTAGACAGAGGAAAATGAACTATCTCACCTCGGGAACTTCTTCTGTCATGTGGAGATGTGAAAATTAAGGTAAATCATTGCTTTCACATTAGGTTACATCCATGTAAATACACAGACAGATTCAATAACTCACCTGCTTCTGGATCCTTTGGGATTTTCCACATGTAGAGGTTGAAGTCATCCGACCCAGACAAGATGTACTGAGGGGTCAAACAGAGGGATGTTTAGAGATTCATGTCAACTCCATTTTGTATGACAAAGCTTTCCAGCAGACCTCAAGGGAAAGGAAATCTTTATATATGTGTAGACACATTATAAACACAGGGAGAGAGACAGACCCTGGGGGGTTAATTTAAGGCAGCAAACCAGCAGATCTCATCAGAGAGCTGTGCCTCATAATGTGCGATTAAACAAACTCTTGACATGACATGACAGTCTGACCCTAACACAGCTCCTGCTCCTCGTCTGCACCATTATTAGACTTTGTAAACAGATGGTTCCACTTAAACCTGTCGCTTAAGGTAAGTTTTGACAGAGCCAGGATGGGAGATGTTCTTTGTTCTTATGAATACATGTGTCCTAAAGCGATAGGTAGAAAAATAAAAACAGGTCAGAAATTGGGACCTTCAGTCTAATGTGTTTCTGTTGACCCTCGATAGATTCATTAATGTAATTCAATCTTTAAAGAAGTATATCCAGGTAAAGGTCAACAGAAACACATCCATACAACAGGTCATACATTATGGAGTTTAGAGTAATGTTTATTGAATTTCAGTCGTCATCCAAAAAGTGTCAAAGTGAAAACATACTGTTTAGAAATTCAAACAAACAATAAAACTAAACTAAAATAATACTCCAAGCTCATATTTTACTTGTCTGTGTTTGAAAGTAATGAAGAATTTCAAGTGATTAATCTGCTGCCGTTATCGGAACCAGCACACGAACCTCATGAGAATGGAAAGCTAACGGCTAACAGCCTTATATACCTGCAAAATCAGCAGGGAGACCTATTGGCCAGTTTATTAGCATTGGGCCAGAGGGTGATTACACAGTTCACAAGCATTAACATACAAATATTCATGTGAAAAACCTGAATCTTTTCCTTTTTAAAAGATACATTTCTCGTCGCTTTCCTCCTCCTCGGTCTTTATTTTTCCCAGCGTATTTCCAGAGTGTTTGTCAAGCCTTATTTTACCATCTGGAGGCACATTTTTGTTAAATCATTTGCATTTGTTTTTAGGCACTGTCTTGTGCTGCTGGTTTTCTGACATTTTCTGACATTTTTTTGTGCCTGTGATTTAAACAAATGTCTTCAATTTCCCCCTGTGTAAATATTCTGCTGGTCTCTGTGGGTACATTTATCTTTTCAGAGGCTTACTCAAGAGCTTCACTTTTCACTCTCTACTATTTTTATGTGAAAAATAACAATCCTCATGTCTAAAAGGCGTTTCATATGCAGTGATGAAAAATAATTATTCCTTAAACACAGTCTGTATGTCAGATCAGTTTAGCTCCAGGGTACATGAACATACTCTGAGCCGAACACCTGTGTGCTCAGCCTCAGGTTCCCAGAGGACATGTCAAGTAGGAATGTCACACCCATAATGCCCTCCCTCTTTCCCTCTCCATCAATTTCATCTGGTGAGTTGCCACTCTGCAGCTCTGCTCTCGCACCAATCTGAGAAAATCCTCTAATACTTGTGGTTGTGGGTCTGTATGAGGAGGTTTTCTGAGAGCTGGAGTGCTGTGAGTCGACGGGTGAAATCATCTGGTCACATGTTTATGGTTTCTCTAGCCTCTCCCTCTCATTTCCTCTAAACTATTACCACACCTGACACCCTGCATGTACACTTCTTGAATTTTCTGACATGAAGGTTTTAACAGTTCTTTATTCATTCAAGTTTTGATTTTACACTGAATCACACACGGCCACAGTAAAACTGCAGATGGTTGTTCTCTGCCCATAAATTTAGATGCAATACACCAAGGCTCCAGGAGCAGGTGGTGTGAATAAAATTATCACAACACATGTACAGTAAGTTTATATTGATATATATTGTAAAATAGTACCTTCTCTAGAAAATTATTTACTTAAAGAGATTAACTGTTTGTGGACATTAAAAGATAAAGGTGTCTTTTTGGTTAACCCTGTCAGTTAAAAGATCATTTCATCACACTGATGCAAAAATCATAAAAAATATAATATTGCCATAAAGTCCTGGTCATTGACCAATTCAACCACGTATACTAAAAGGAATAGCTACCATTGGTGTGAGGCAAAACTGCTAAACTCTACAAGGCAGCAGAGGTAGTTTTTCCTGGCCCCTAGCCACCGAAAAGCTTTATGTAGCTTTAAGTGCATAACTAAGTCATTATTATGCTTAAAAATCATTATTAAGGAGCAGATTAATGTGAATCTGAAAAGCAGTGTTTCACTTCCCTGTCTGATTTCAAGTGTTGCACCTATGACCGCACCAAATGTCAATGCTGGGTGTGGTTGGATAGAGTCAGAAATGTGCTCCGTTTCATCTCTAACCACAACCACCAGTGATGTTCCAGCGAACTGACACACCCTGCAGTACGCTTCTACATCACTGCCGCAAGGTGAGAAGTCTAACTGCTGGCAAAAAACAAGACTTTAAGAAGATGTTGCATTGCTCTTTAGATGATCTGAACACTGTCCAACTGATTATCTTAATGCCTGTTTCGAGGATTCATCGTCCACATTAGCATTTTGGACTTGGATGTGTTGATTGGCTACGACTTCTCAATAACAACAAAGCTTCATCTCAGTGCTTGCAAAAGATTTCTAAAAGGTTAACAGAACCTTTTAAAACTTAATATTCTTACTGTAAAGAGCTGAAGTCCATCAGACCATTTCAGGTAGTTTAGCTTAAGTCCAGCAGAGGGCGCTCTTAAAGTACACAACCAGCCTGACCTATTGCTGCCCTGCTGACCTATCAGTAAACTGAGCTAATAAATAAAAATGGCAGACACTGGCGAGCCAAGCTGATTGGATAGCCATGACTTAGCATACGAGAAGCAGCGTGTGGAAGTTATCAATTAGCATGGAATTACCAACAGAGAAGAGGCTGTTTGGCGAGTTTGTAAAAAGAAATGAGTGGAACAACAACAACTGCACAAGCTGGGCAGACTGCCTCTTTTCGCCACACTCATCCAAAGACTCTTGTTGCCTGTTAAAAAGGCCTGACAGCAACAGATTTATAAGCAAGGCCATAAGCAGCCCAGGAAAATATATAGACTGCAGGGTGGGGTTGTGGATTGTGTTCAAATTCATTCATGTATTGACTGCCGCACAGGAAGCAAGTGCAGAGGATATTGTAACAAGAGCATGAGGGATCTATTTTTCTTTTCTTATACAATTTATGTACATGGAAACCTTGTAAAATGTTCTTACTATGCTCAAACACACTAAAAGAATCTCCAGTTGTTCAAAAAGCTCCTCAGTCATCTTTTTTAAGGTCAATAAGCAAATCAGATCGAATCTTTCTGTCCAGCTTGGCAGCAGGTGAAGAGATTCAAACCAGCGACCTTCTTTTGCAGCTGCTGACCCGATTCTGTAACCTGTAGACCACGTCCCTCACTCACTCATGGAGGGGAGGATGATCTTTAAGCCTTCATGAGCTCTACTGACACCCGAGGATAATGTTAACATAATAAACATGACTGCGGGGTGATGTCATGTCTGAGGAGGACCAACGGGACGACTTTGGCTGAGTACAAGGGCTTCTGGTGTTCCTCCAACTCTCAAAAGTCCCAATTTCACAGAGGAAACTAATATATTCCTCTATTTTTATCCTTTGTATTGATCCCACATGTTCCCAATTTCTTCTTAAATTTCATTTGAAGTCAGCAGAAATTCAGATAAAACAATATCTCCACTGTTTGACATCACTTCTGTACATATTCTGTATCTGCTTCCTCTATCAGGAGCTAAATCACACTCTTGGGTGCAATATATCATACTGAGGCACTGCTGTTACGGCTGTACATGTACATGAAATGGAAAATTATAGACGTCTTGTATAACATTTCATACATACTGTATATACAGCACATGTTATCTTATACTAGAATTACTGCTTTGTGGTTGTGCGCCTCCACCAGCCAGTCAAATTGCAGGAAATATGGTCACAATCTCCCCCTCTGTTCCTGAGTTATGGCGTTGAATAAAAGTGTATATGTGCAGAACATTATGCTGTCACAGGGAAGTTGACCTTTAACCTTTTGGATATAATATATCACCACTTCATCCTTTTAATCTGTTAGACATTTGTGCGAATTTTCTCATAATTAGCAAATCAATTCCCGAGTTTTGTAAGGTCACAGTAGCCATGACCTTTGACCCTTGACCACCAAATTCTGATCAGTTCATTCTTGAGTCCAGGTGAGTGTTTGTGCCAAATTTGAAGAAATTTCCTCTTAACGTTCCTGAGATATCATGCTCACAAGAATAAGACAACCCAATATTTCATATTAGCAGTAGCAGCAGTTTAGTATTTGCATCATCTGACGACCGACCTGATCTTTGTCCCCGGCGAAGCAGCAGCTTTTCATGGTGCAGGAGTTGAAGTAGCCCTGGTTGTCAAACTGGAAGCTGGGCAGGCGGGAGTGCAGCTCGTAGAGGACGGGCGGGAGGCGGCGACGCAGCGCCAGCAGCTGGGTGCCGGTGCTGTTGAAGCGAACGCTCATGGCGCTCTGTAGGGACATGCTGCCTCCATAACGCAGCAGCGAGCTGAGAGATCAGAAGGAAAGAAAATATTAAAGCTGAGGACAAGACTCGCATGCATGGTTTGTTACATCTGAGTAAAGTGAGACTTCAGAAGTGAAGAGCATCATATCTCTAACTGAATGAGCCAAAAATGACGATAAATAATAGAGTTGGGGCTGGTTATTACATCCATAATGCAAAAGATTGGAATTGAATTAGAATGATTCAGCTTTTTATTAGCAGGGAATTATTTATGTAATTTAGAATGACAGGTTTGACATTTCCGATTGTCCCCTGAGAGAAGCTAAAGTGGGAGTTTTACCTTGTGGATGGAAACTGAAAACTGGAATATTATTGGGGATGTTAATGAACCGTCAAAACCAGACGACTGTATCTCCAGCCGTCTTTGAAATTATCATAGAACAAGAGAATTACTGGGTCAAAACAAGTCGAAACCGTGTATCTGACTGGTTTTCGAGGAGGTCTGGATTTAAGTTTGAATTTCGCCGCTGCACTAAAAAAAGGCACCACAGATCAGTCTAACTGAGTTTAAACTAAATACTGAAGCTGTAGATCGACATTTCTCTTCTTTAATCTGTCTAATCACACACTGATCAGGTCAGAAAACACAAGTTATGAGTAATGCTCTGCACTTTTTCCCCAAATACTTTGAAGCACTTTTCAAAACAAGTGTAGCAAAAGATTAAAAGAGTATTTCATCAAACTGGTATTCGATTAAATAAACTTTGACTTGAGGCTATTTTTAATCATAATAGTGAACTGAGAGACTTTCTACTGAGTAACTGTAAACATGTCCACACTGCAGAGAGGCAGAGCCAAACAGTGGAGGAAGAAAAATGACTCAGTGCTTATTTTTATTGGAAGAGTGGTCATTTGTGTACCAATAACTTAAACCTAAGCTAACCTGAGCATGTGTAAACACACACTCGGCACAATTCAGTGTTTTTACAGAGTCATTTCATTGGTGTAAACATTTGTTTTTTGGAACAGGAGCAGCAGTGGTGAGTTTAACAGTAGGGCAACAGCGCCACCTAGGTGGAAAAAAGCTGAACCTGCAGCATTGGATCGATTGGAAACAGAGTGACGGTCCAAATTCAAATGAATAACAATGCTTTTGTAATGACAAGTTCTTTAGTAACACAATAACTACACATGCACACTGATAACACTTTTCTTTTAGAGAAATAAAACAAAGACTTTCAGGTAATTTTGTTTTCGTCAATTAGTTGCTTAATTATTGTATTCACTTACCAGTGTTTCAAGACAATGAATGTACATTAATCACAGACATAAATGATACATGTTCTGCTGCTTTCCAAACTTCTTAAGCGTATGACAGCATATTAGTGCCACTACCTTACAATTATGAAGAAGGGGGGGGGGGGTTAATATTCAGAGAAGAAACAGACAAATTTCCAATATTAAAGTCATAAATTTATTCCTGAATATTCTCTGTGATTATGAAGTCACAAATTTACGAGAAAAAAAAAACTAATCATGCTGCTGGTAAAAACGAAGTGCCATGTGCACACATTACTGTGTAGGTGCTAAAGTATGAACCATGGCTGCATCAGGTGATAATGCACAAGAGCTATCACCTCACCCAGATAAGTATTGAATTGAGGAAATACTTGTGCCTCTGAAGAGGCCCAATATGGTGATTCTGGGCCAAAAGCACAAGTATTTCCTCATTGCTAAATATGATTGCAAAACATGATTTGATTAGGTCAGCTGCTGCAGACATAATACACAGCAAGTGGTGTTGTGAGGAGGCTGATCCACCCTTGCAAAGTGAAATGATGTGGTCTCTTTACAAGAGTTTTCTCTTGTAAATGTGTCACTTTAATCTCAGAGAATTTCTGAGTATTTTCTTGCATATATATGACTTCATAATCTCAGAGAATATTCACCTTTATTTTCTTATTTGTAAACTTGTGATTTTTTTCCTCATAAATGTACCACTCGGCTCTGACAATATATTTATTATGTCTCGTTAATTCATGACTTTAATCTCTGAGTTTTTTCACAGAATATTACCCCCCTCTTCTGGCGCCATATTTTTCCTTTTTTTTAACCTACAGTGGCTCCAATACACCATCATAAAGTTGAGAAAATCAACAGCAACATAAATTTACACAACCTTGCCCCTTCTGTTGCTTTTACGGTTTTATTATTTCTAGTAACAGTTATTGTTCTCCCTGGTTTTATCATCTCTGTGCTTTACTGCTGCTGCAACAAATGTTAATTTCCCCACAGAGAACAATAAAGTTTCATCTTATCTTGAAAAATGGGTCAATAGGAAGAAAGCAGGGAAAAAGAAGTCTAACCTGCGCGGCTTGCGGATGTCCCATAATCCAACTCCCTCCTTGGAGTTGGCCGTGGCGAGCAGCCTGGGCTCCACAGGGTTGAACATCACGCTGTGGAAGGCTGAGGGGTAGCTGGCCAGGCAGAACGGCTCTACAGGAAGAGAAAAGAGAATTACATGATTATTAAAAGTGATGGATCTATACAATTGTTTTGGTCAGATTCCTGCCAGAAAAACTTCTTTGTCACAATGTAATGTTGAATTTCTACAGGTTTTATACTCCAGTCACATGACAATTAACAATTTCATCAAAACATCTTTAAGTGTGTTTACTCATTTTAATCCTTTATGTTTTTGGAATACACCACTTTTAAAACATTTATTAGCAACTTTCATCCTTTCGCTCGAGGGTTTCAGGGCTCTAAAATGCCGACATAAAAAGCCTGCTGGTACAAATGGAGGAGTGATTACTGCTCAATGTATTATTAGGTCAACCTGGTCACAAGGAAGGCTTCTAAAATAGAAGGATGTGGACGTCATGCAAGATGATCCACTGCATTTGTAAAGTTACCAACAAGTCTCAATAGTTTACACACATTTCAGTCCAACAGAGCACCTTAAAATACACTGCGCAGCTGCCTATGAACAGCTTTTTAACTGCTAAGAGAAGACGTGCTTTAGACATTTTATGAACTGGTCTGTGTTGTTTGTACCATTGTGAGCAACAATCTTGTAACATGTCTCCTCACACCCTGCTCACTTTATACTTACATTTATATATTTATTAACTTATATTTAATAATTATATTGTTTGCTCTCTTTTTTAATTATTGCTATTACCTGAACTGGACCTGAGTACCACATTTCATGCCCTTACTATACAACATGTTCTTGACAATAAAACATCCTGATGTGCATCTGCCAGTGCAGTAAATTTGATCAGCTGCAGCCATGTGATTTTATTTTTTCAACAACAATTTTTTAATCCATCGTCAGCCATCCTGCAGAACTGAATGTCAGGCTTTCAGAAAACATATCCTTGACATCTGAGGATACAGGGTACCATTGTTGTGTTTGTAAGTTATCTGAATAGATAATAAAATATATAAGAATAGTTCATCTTTTCAGAAACTGCTTTAATTCTGCATGCATCATTTCCCACACATAAGCTCTACTTGGGCGGCGCATCCTGGTAAATATAATGAGTTGCGTGCACTGCAGTAACTCAGTGGGGACTAGTGGCTTCTCTGTGCACAGACGCCTAGCTAGTGTCTACCAGGACTTTGCATGTGAGGCGTTTAGGAAATCTGTAGATTGAGGCTACAGAAAGTCACCTGGGTTACACTCTCCCCCTCTAAAATGCATGAGTCTTTGCATGCACATCGGTCACACACCACAAGTAAACTCTCAACCTGTGGGAAAAATAAAGTTATTAATACTGTCACTGTTCAGGAACGCACACTGCTCCTTTACTTACCTCCATGTGGCGGCTCGCGAGTGTCCCAGATGAGCACCCGTCCATCGTCAGATGAGCTGGCAAACACGTTGTCGTTTACCGGGCTGACAGACAAGCTGTACACGGCATCGATGTGCAGGAACACGTTCAGAGTCTCCCTTCTGTAGAAGCAACATTCATCCAAATGTTACTTACTTTGTTACTGTGAGGGTGAGTTTTATAATGGCTGTAAGTCTTTAAACGCTTCATGCTGCTATAATGAGTATTAATTGTGTTATTCTACTCACCTCTCCACATCATGAAGAATCACCTGTTCATCATTTCCTATCAAACAGCAAACAGAGAAGTTGTGAAGTGAAGAAGTGCAGGTGTGTGCAGGACAAATGCTCTACTCTAATCTCTGTACTTATCTTACAAAATAGCTTGTTCCACAGGTGTGTTAGTGTGGTTAGTTCATTATTAATCAGTGATTTGCTGGAGCTTTATAGCACTTTGCAGATACTCTAAATTCATTTGCATAGCAGCTAGACAGTGGTCAGTGAGTGGTACTCACCAAGTGTCTACAAAACATTATAATTCAGCAGCTGCAGCATCTCAGAATATTTTCATTTTACCCATCCATAATTTAAACCCAGCACCATGCATGTGCAATGAATTAACTACACGACTTCTGCAACCACTTAAACACACATAAAAGTACCAATTTAACATTTTAGATTCCGATTTTTATTGCATCTGAGGACTCTCTAATGTTAGTGCTCATGGTATTCGTCATTTCATGTTGCTTTGTATTCGCTGCACACCAAAGTTTTCTCATTTAATCAGATTTACCTTTTACCTTCAGCCCCCCACACTGATAATTAACAACACATGCCCCTCCAGGTCAAAGACTAAAAAGAGAAAAACGTCTTGTTGTTGTTGTCAGCAGAGAACAGATGGAGGTTTTTCTTGTTCTTACCTCCAGAGAAGACCTTTTTGTTGGTACTGTCAAAGGCCAAGCAGAAGATGTTGGACAGGTGCTCCCCCTTCAGTTTCACAGGTTTAGACCGAGCGTGGATGGCTTTCTCCATGTGCCACAGGAGCACCCGGCGATCATCTCCTCCTGCAGACATGGACAATTACATTTAAATCATCAGCTTCACAAGAATACAAAGAAGTTCAATCCAAGACTGATGTTCCCTTCACAGATCGGTTCATTTTAATCAGTTTTAGAGTCTTGTGAGAGTGAAACTACTACAATCAGTCGACCAATCAATTAGTGGATCGACGAAAATAACTATTGTGCTAATTCATAAATTATTTGATATTTTTTTAGAGCTGAAACTCCAATCACTCTCTGGTTCCAGCTTCTCCAGTGTGATGATTTGCTGCTTTTCTTGATTTGCATCAGTGTAAAGTGAATATCTTTGTGTTTTGGTCTGTTGGTCAAATAAAATATGACATTTAAAGATGTCACCTTGGACATTCTTCTTTTAATTTATGTACATTTTATAGATTAAAAATAAGAACTTGATTTACCGATAATGAAATTAATAGTTGGTTGCAGACCTGCACAGTATAGTCTGCAACATCACAGTGTGATACACATGTATAATCTAGACCAGGAGGTTATGTTTCACCTGATATAATTATTTAAATTGTATGCAAAGGTTTTATAAACACATAAATGTACACAAAACTAGTAATTACATATTTACATGTTGATTTGTGAGGTTAAAAGAAGTAAATACAACCCCTGCAGCGAACAGACATTAAAAATTAGCCTTTCTTCATACTGTATGTTAAAGCACTGTCACTTTTTATTTCATGAATTTAGAAAACAGAGACAAATAGTGGTAAGTGCAAATGTTTGGCCACCCCACAGAGCCAGTAACTCTGGCAGATGTCACAGTTTGCGAACACTTTTTGCAGCAGCAAAGAGATTTTCAGTGATGTTCAGGTCAGGAAGACTGTGAGCAAGGCTCCAGGAGTTTCAGCTTGTGTTTTCTTAAGTGCTTCACGATGGAGTTCGAGGTCTGCTTTGGATCATTATCCTGTTGTAGAAGCAAGCCTCTTTTCACTTTCACTTTCTTAACTAACTGCTGGACATTTGCATCCAGAACTTGCAAATATTTAGGGGAATCCATTCTTCCCACTATCCATGAAATGTTTCCTGAGCCTCTGGCTGCCACACAACCCCAAATAACATTTCCATTAAGCAACAGCTAGCAAAAGGGGAGTTGCTAAGTACTGACTTAGCACATGCCACAATTACTCACTTTTCTAAGCTCATGGAATAAACAGTGACAGTGCATTAACATTTAAAGAAATACAAGTTTTTAAAATGTTCGCTGCAAAAGCTGTAAAGGAGCTGAGGTGGGAGGGGGGAGTTACTGACATAGTGCCCAAACTTTTGCACATGCCACAACTACAGTTTAATATTGTTCTATAAGATCTAAAAGTGTATTAATGACTGCTAAAAGATTCTTTTTTATCATGTCTGTTTGCTGCAGTGGTTGGATTTACTTGTTTTGGCTCAAAAACTAACAAACCTTTCCATACAACTTTGCCCTCAATTCTCCAGAAAGACTGTATCTCTCAGTAATGAGATGCATTTGTTTAGTTTTACCTACCTGGTCAGGTGGAGCTAAGCTCATGCAGTGTGTTTAATTTAAGTAAACTGCATATCCCCTCTGCAAAGTAAACATCCCCTGCAGACCAAAAATGACAAGCCTCAGGCTGCCACACTAGGCCAGATGATTGTTTTTTAATCCTCTCAAGACATGAATAGCTTTGTGGTTTCAGGTGGAAGCAATGATTAGGTGCACCAGAGCGATAAATATGCGCCTCAGCGAGCACAAGGCTCATGTTTTGGGCTGGCATATGGAACTGGTCCGGGGGCTGCAGCCCTCTTTGGCTTGACGTTAGCTAGTTAGCAGGAGAGGCTAGGCTAACTTAGCATAGCCAGGAGGGTTTCAGCTGACTGCCTTGACTAGCTAGGCGTTAGCATGCTAACAAATTAAGACAGTGTAAGCTAGGGGAGGGAGGATTTGTCAACTTACCAGACACCAGCCATTCCCCGCCGTTGTTGGAGAACTCAATGGCGTTGACACATCCGAAATGTCCGAGCATATCCTTCTTGTAGAGGCTGGTGCAGCCGGCTAGCCTGCGTCTCTGGAATTCCTCCTTCATGAGCGGCTGCCCAGTCAGCTCTCTGCGGGACAGAAAGCCCACCGAGGACCGCATACCGCAGCCCTTCAGCTCCTTCATTTTCACCACGCACAAAAAAATAAAATTAAATGAAAAAAACCCAAACCCCTCCGCTTTTGTTTTCACCACTGCAGCCTCGACACCTGCTCGTGTTGTTGGGTGGATGTGGCACACGGCTGGGTCTACATTATGGTGGATCCCCCGCTGCCTTGCCTGCTGATGTCGACGTTGTTTCGTACCTCCTCTGTCCCTCTCGGCAGTCCCAGCAGCGGCTTCCTGCTCCGGCGGAGGATCTCTCTCTCTCCCCCTGTCTGTCACTCAGCATCACCAGGGAGGACTCCCACTTATATTTACAGCACTGACTCCTATTTAATGTTCTATCCTTTAGTGGACCACTGCCATGTAGTTTCTAACAAAGATCTGAAGAGTAAAAACAGTGAAATTCAAGAATATTTATATTTTTAGGTTCCAACAAACCTGCAGCATACAAAACCAGTGTAACTTCCACATTTGCTATTTTGAAATAGTATTATTCATGTGCAAGTATTGTGGTTTTAATAGTATTTCATGTTCATGTCACCAGTCACAGAGAGTAAATTTATTCAACTGCTGTGAGTTACTTAAGTATTCATTTTGTGCTACCTACTGGCACTTTATACACTCAACTACATGCATTTGTCAGGTAGTTACATTATGTCCACATACAAAATGTGTGGTCCATTTATATGATGCATTAGTTGTGTGCAGATGTTTGAAAAGACTGATCATATCACATGATTTTCCTTCAGCTGTTGTTGTAAATGTTCGAATTTCCACATTAAGGACTTCTCGTCCACGCTGGCTTAAAAGCAGAGGTCCAAAGTTCATCCTTGACATTGGAAACAACAGCTGAGAAAACAGACAAAACAAAAGCTCCATTTTGTGGCTTTTCTGTTGATGAAGATCATGTGATATGATTGAAAGAGCTTCAGAACAGAAACTCAATGGACTCTCAAGGTTTTTTTCCTTCTTTGTCTGTGGGGATGTGTCACTGGGTCTTATCTTACAAGATTTATTAACCTTATAAAAGGCAAAAAAAAAAAAAAAATCTATTTTATTTTTTGTTTTCATGTTTATTTTTGTTATATTTTATGTATGTCACTGTTGTTGACAATCCTTTTTTAATATAAAGAGAGAAAAGTTTTGTTTTGTTCTTTTGCCACATTCTGATTTGATTTGATTGATCCTACATATGGAAGAATGCCTGCATACTTATTGTAAAATTGGTAATAGGAAGATTCTTAAAGAAAAACTCAGCACTTAAGACAGTTTTAATGAAAATTTAAACTTATTGTGTTTTGTTTTGATCATCAGTTCACGTTACCTTCACTGACTGGAGCTCATATTGCTAAATCACCTTTATATTTACTGCTAAAACAGTTTTCATCCTCTTCTTGAGTAAGAAACAGATGTTAGTAACTCACACATGGAAAGAAATGTACATTTTAGTGCGTATAGTAGTTTTATTACTCCCAGTTTTTGGGATTACAGTGGTAGTCTTTAGGGGAACAGTATCAACAAGCCTTTCTCTGAGACAACATGAGAAACCAAACAAAAACATCTAAAACATCTTCTATATAGAGAAACAAACATATGCTCAACATGAATGGACTGCAGTGTTTTTTTTAATTAATTCAAACCCAAGTGTTTGAGAGTCAACTGGCCAGAGTGTGATTTTCCCTCCCTCCAACAAACAGGCTTGACTGCAAAAATCAGTGCACTGTATTGAGATATTTTATGTTGTTGTTGGACCAGAATCAGCACCATGTCAGCCAGGGATGTTTGTTTATATTGATTTGTCAAAATTAAGCAATTTAGGCACTTATCAAGAAATTGGCAATGGTTATAATGAAACTGCTACTGAAAGAAATTTTATAAGCAAAATACTTTTTAGTTTTATGCTTCATAGTCAAATAAGGATTGAGCAAAAATCTACTTTTGAAATGTTAACATCACATACACGTTCTAGGCTAACCTTACAGAATATTAAACTAAAGTCTAACATAGTCCAACGAGGCTTCACACAGAGCGTAAAGTGATATTAAACAGCACTGAGAAGATACAGATGCTTGGTTTACTTTGCATATGGACTTATATGCCACGTCACCACTGTTTGTGCTGTTGTTGACCTCAGATATAATGACAAACACAGTGTCTCTATGTGCCTCTGTGAACCACAGCCAGTCGTACCTGCAGGTTCCCGGGGACAGGTTTAACACACTAAAATCTATAATGGACAAACATTTAAAAGTGCTTTACATTAAGGTACCTTCAATACATTCACCTCTACATTATGAAGTCATCTATAATACCACACAGGTAATGAGGGAGCTGCAGTTGATGAGTATTTTCCTTTGGCAAAAGTAACGTTTGCTTTTAGCAAAAGATACGGAGTGTGGTGGAGGAGTGTGGGGCTAGAGGAAGAAGAGTTTTTCCAAAATAGAGGAGCCACCCTGTAAAATTTATTTCATTTTATAAACCACGCTTACAGGAAAAGTATTTACTTTCTTGCTGAGAGTGAGATGAGAAGATGGACGCCACTCTCATAGCTCTAAGCCAGTTAGCTTAGCTTAGCTCAGACTGGAAACAGCTAGTCTGGCTCAGTTTTTGTACACGTTAAATAAATGAGATATAATGTCTTAATTTGTGAGCTTTAGAGATGCTGGTAGGCAGATTTTGTTACTTTTGATCAGTGCCAGGCTAGCTGTTAGCCAGCAGCTGGTTAGCTTAGCATAGTTTCAAGACCTGGAACTGCTAGCATAGCTCCATCTGAAGATAAAAATATATATATATTATCTAATTTGTACAAAAAATGGAGTGTAAGCCCCTACTTGCCATTTTTCTTCTTCAGTTTTTGTACAAATTAAACACACTAGAAACTTTTAATTGAGAGAGGTTTGAAGGCGCTGGTAGGCAGATTTTGTTAGCTTCAGACAGATCCAGGCTAGCTATGCTAAGCTGAGCTAAGCTAGCTGCTAACTGTAGCTTCATATTTACTCTACAGATCTTCACATCTAACTCTTGGCAAGAAAGCAAATAAGCGAATTTACCAAAATATTAATATATTCTGTTATGTTTGCATTACCACCTAAAAAGGAGTTAATTTTGTGCTATTAATAATTTTCTAAAAGGCAGGTGTTTTTTAACTTTATTTTCTTTTTCTTTTTTTTTTTTTTTGGTCTAATTTTGGAGCAAAACTCTTCAAACCTTGAGCCAGTTGACCAGGAGGAGAGAATAAAGAAGAGAGGGGATTACGTAGAGTGAAAATCACAACTAAGAGCAGTGTGTAATCTTCTAACAGTGCCAGGTTATTATTCATAATCGCATTCACACGGTATCCAGTCTATTGCACATTAGACTTCTTCATTTAGTGCAGAGGGCCAAAAGTCAGGGGCCATTTATTTTTTCTTCCTCAGGGTTAAGATGGCGAATCGACAACAGTCTCTGCAGTTCAGAATCCAAAATTTCTTCATTGTGGTTAGAAAATAAGATGAACATCACCTCTTCCACTTCATTACAAGGCAGCTGCTCTTGCTTTTTTAATATATATTCTTGATTATTTGTGCTGGCCAAGTGCTTGAAACCTCACCAAATTAAAAAACATGATGGCTGAGGGTGAAACCTGGGCACTCGTACAGTATGTCAAAGGTTAGAAGTAATTTCTAATTATTATTTAATTAGGCTTTTTTTTCTCAAAAGTCTATAAAACATCAGCAGGATTTTTCTTTTAAAAAGCAGAGTAAAGAAATATTCCCTCGGCAGCTTTGCCTCGAGACATTTTTTACATAAATAGAAAATTAAAAAAACACGCAAAAGATTAAATAATCAGACGAATGCAAACAGTGGAAAGCAGGAGCTTAAATTAAGACAGCAGAATAGAAGAAGTGTGCAGGGGGGGAAAGTGGGGTGGAGGGGGTTAAAAACTGTTGGCACAAGGGAGAGGGGAAGGGAGGGGGGGAGGCTGTCCTCTCCTCAGTGTTTCAGTCTCTTAGGTGCTGCTTAGTACGGGCCTTTTGTGTGTCCAAAGATCCCGATGGGGAAATGTTTGACGTGTGAGGACCACTGTGCCGCCAGCTGGAAAAACTTGACATCGTTCCACTCGACGCCGTCAATCAGCACTGCAGGGGACACAAAACAAATACTACTGTTTATTTACATTACAGGACAACTCTGCTACGGCCAACAATTATTTTTCTTATCCAGTAAGATGTTTTAGTTCGACATTTAGTCTCTAAAATAAAACAATAAAAAAATACCCAATACATTTCTCAGAGACTAAGATGACATCTTCAAATCTTGTTTTGAACGACCAAAAGTCCAAAGTTTCTTATGCTCTTGGCAGCTGATGAAGAGGTGATAAAGATGAGCTACTCACTTTAGAAATATGAATATAAAATATTAGGTATAATATAAAAAATAACAAATAATAATAATAATAATTGGAAAAATAGCTGAAGATTGTGGGAAAAAGTCTTTGATAACACCATGTCTATCAGGCTGAAAAATATTTTTTTCTTCCTTTTCTCCTTTTTCTTTTTTGTGGCATTTGGAGGTTTTGTTAGTCGGGGGAAGTGAAGAACAAAAGGAAAAGCCAGCTTCTTAAACATTTAGGCTACCAGGACAACCATGTGATGTGTTGTGTTTTAACATAACGACACAATTCGAAGACACAATGTTTCTCCAAGATTCATCCCAACTGTTCAAGAGGTCTCTAAGATGTTATATGGTGCATGAGACAACTATTGCTCACATCTTTAAAGCCCAGGTTGAAATAATGACAAAAACTGAACAGAAAAACATGTGCAGTCTCTCTGAGGATGTTTTTGAACAGTCGAGGAGGGAGGACACGGCAGGGCAGGAGGTCTGTGTAGAAAATTACCTCTCAGCATGGTCTGCTGGTGCTTGGCAGTGCAGATGAGCCGGCTGATGCCCTCGATCACTTGACTCTTCGACTCCACCTCCTTGTCTTTGCTCTTTTTTGGCAGGAACATGACTGGCAGAAGGGAAGGACAGAGACGCACGCTGTGAGCAAATGAGGGATTCAACGATCTTTCTGGCCTCTGAGGATTAAATTGCGATGACATTTGGCCTTTTGGTGCAATGTCTGAGGTCAGACTGTAAAAGACTGGATTTGATCAGATCACATCCAGTCCTGTGAATGTCCTCTGATGTGATTCCTCCACACTTTTCTCCCTAACAAATGTTAATTGTGGTTTAAATGAAAATTTTACAGACTTTTTTAGTGCTAATTTTGGAGTGAACTACCCTTAAAAGACCCCACTATGATCAGAAAATAGGAGCACAGCACACAAATGTACATCTTACCCTTCTTATTCTTCTCCTTGGTCACCACCGTCATGGACATGGTGGGCTGGGGGCTTGGCTCAGCGCCCCCCAGTGGCAGCCGGCTGACCTGCAGCGAGCGGAAATTGCACTTCAGAGTGTTTTTGGCGGAGGAGTCCCGCTTCTCCACGTCTTTCTTCCTTTCTGTCGGAGCCACCCAGTAGTCCACCTGAAGCCCCATCAGCTCTGCCTGACTGCCAGAACTACAGAAAACAAAAAGTTGAGTGAACACTGTGGAAATACTTTTATTTTGAAAAATGTGAAATTTGCATGCATAAGCTAAATTTGAGAATATGTGGAGAAACAGCACTGTGGCTCAGCAGTTACAGAAAAATCATGTTCCCCCTTTTGTTTATAACAAAGAGAAAAAATATAATCTTTAATCTAAATTTAAAAATGTCAGATTTTTGGAAAACAACAGCCAGTGGTTCCACATTGGAGGTCAGGACCCCCTAAATGGGACTGTAAGATTAATCTGTTGGCTCATGAAAAGATTAATGGGATATGAAATAATCAAACGTATTGATCTACACAAATATGTTGAATGATGTGTCTTTAAGCCTTTTATACAAATACTTTATTTTTCTTGCAACCTACTAATTAGGTTTATTGCTTAAACCACGTCGCTGAAATTTCTCTTGTCTTTAAGTTTTACCTGTAAGCACAGAAGCTGGTGTTGACAGACGGAGAGGAGGGTGGGGTGGGCGATGCCTCTTTGAGTGCAGGTGATATTTGTGGAGGGGTGGAGGAGAGCAGCGAGGAGACCAGAGGTGTAGCATCATCAGAGTCTCCTGAGGGAGGAAACAGGAGAGAACGTAATTAATAGATTACATATGCAAAGACACCTGGTGCAAAAATAATTTCTCCATAGGTTGTATTTTCTCTCTCTTAAATATTAAACTTCCATAAACAATCCAAACAGTAGATTACCTGACGTTGCTGACGTCTGCTCCACGATGCCAACTTTCACCATCTGAAGAATTAAAGACGACCATTTCTACAGCTGAACAGACACTAAACCAAAGTACAGTGGATGTTTAGGGCAGAGGAGACGCTTCTTACCCCAATGAAAGGGATGAACTTCTGACACGAGTCCTCATCAGGGCTGTGGAGAGGCAGCGCAGGAGAAAAGAAGATGCAACAAAAATAATTAACATTTCATGAAAAGAGAAAAAGGAAATTTAAATGTTTATACAGATGAAAAATATAATTCAGAATAAAAGAACACACTCCTACAAGAATTTAAAACTAAATTATATTTTAAAGAAATAGCATCTAAGGTTAATAACTAAGATCAACTGTTAGTGACTTGTATTTGTAGACTTTTGATGATGCTGATTTCCAGTCTGTCACATCTGGAAATACTGTGGTTTCCCATTGCATAGAATGTATGCAAAGTTATCACAACCCAAACAGTATCAACAGAGCATGCTGCACTTGCTGCCGGGCTTTAAATCTTGACTCAAACAGATTCCCTCCCCGACTGCAGGGCCCCTGATTGTAGCTGGAGAAGCGGAGAGAAAAACATGCAAATTGTCGGCCTCCACCAAAGCCATCCAATCATTGCAGAGACAGGCTGGATCTACCAAATTAAAAAAGTCAGAGGGGCATTCAGGAGGCAGCAAGTCCATCAGGGGAAAAACTAAACTACAGAACCATAAAGATGTGGATGAGAAGGAAGAGCACCAACCTAAATCCAAAACCTGTCCGGTTTCATGCACTACCTATGAGCGGTAGTGCATAACTACACTTACATGAACTATTTTCCTGGCAATGACCAGAAAAATAGCCTGAATGGAGCTCTACTGCACTGTGGTTCTATGTTTTCTAAATGTAAAGACGTTTGATGACGTGAAAGGTTGTTGCTCTTGCCTTGAAGAAACCTGCCATCGCCCCCCCAGGGAAGAAACAGAGAGACTACAGAGGAGGGGAGAGAATAGAGAAGACAGTGTGCAGTAGGTAACAGTTTGTTTTCCCAACACAACACATCTCTGCTGTAATCAGTCTCAGAGCAGCCAGAGAGAGGAAGCCAGATGTCTGCCTGGTATGTGAGTGATTTATGTTCATCTCTTCTTGCAAGGATGGAGTATGACAGAACACATGACTTCTGTCTAATGTGTTTAATCCACCTACTGGTGTTAATGTGTGGTGTAGTCAGATAAAAGATGCACATGCATGTCAATCCACGTAGATGGACATAAAACTACAGACACTACACATGCACTTTTCACATCGAGGTCAGGCCTCATAGTGCTAAAAGATATTTATCACATTTTTTAAAGTAAAAATACTCTTTGATTTAACATAGCTCCAAATGTCTTTAAGAACTGTATATAATTGAGTAAAGCTTAGTTTTACTGAACTATCTGCACTCATTATGAATATGTGAAAGGATGTTACCACTTTTTCTTTTAGTCAAACATGAATAAACTTTATATTGATTTGGTTTGCAATCACTTTCCACACATCGTAACTTCACCTGTCTTCACGTGTGCTACTAAATCCCCCTTATTGAATAATTTCTTCTATATCACACTGTCTTTTCTCTTCTCCTGTTTGGTTTTCTTTCCATTTAAGACAGATTCTTATTATTTAATTCCTATTTATGAATCCCATTCTTATTATGAATAAAGTTATTTTTAATTTCATATTTTTCATTAAGCATGCCATGTTGTTAATAATTTGATTGCTCTGAAAGGTCACTCTCACACTTCATTTAATTAATGTGATTACACTTCCAGCAAAGAACCTTTTTAATTCTGAGCTGCTCTTTCTGTAAAGTTTGATAAATACAGACCCTGATCTAATTCTACATCTCTGTCTAAACTAGTCTCTGTGTTGGAATAAATGTTATCATTGTCTTTTAATGTTTGTATTTCTGTACATTATAGAATATAATATGCTAGCATTACCATTTTAATTAATGTATAACAACAAGGACTAATTGGAGCTACCAGTTAAAGGTTAGTAAAGGTTTTATCCCTTATATTCCTACAGTCTAACATTATGAAAATTTGTCTCCATAGTCTCATTAATTACACTTTACATCTCCTGGTCATATTTTGCCTATTTCTTAACTTTTTTGAGTTATTATCTATTTTGTAGCCAAGTAACAGAATGCTTTATTTTGAGGGTCCATAATTTCAGAATAATTTCCAATATTTCCTGCAGTTTGGTAAAGGATAACAGAAACTGTGTTAGTATTTTATGAGAGTACAGCAGCTCAGCTGAACATGCAGAAAGAGATTTGCTTTCAAGGACATTTCTATTTTTCCCATCATTAATATCAAATTACATATCTTCATATCTACAGTCAGTAATGATATGTTTGATGTTGACATTAGACCAGATTAAACCAAACATGTAACTTAAACACATTTATCCTGGTGGTTGAGGTTCATGGTTATATTACAAAATTTTGACATTATTAATTTACTGACAATGAGCAGGTTTCCTACATCTAACTGGACAAATAACAGACAGACATGGATGGCCAGAAGCACATGGAAATGATGGAGGGGAAACAGCAGGGAGGAAGAAACAAACAAAAAATTTCCAGAGGAGGGAGCAAATTGTTTCTGGTCTCCTGCCACTTTATCAGCATATTTTCCCTTCATCAGACCTTTGATATCTTATCAATGAGAAGGGTTTGGAGCTGAATCTTAGACATGAGAATGGTCTATATTTGGGATAATAATACGAATGATAAATATTCAGAGATTATGATAAAGTACAGACAACAAGAGCACACAGATGTTGAGATAAGACTATAACAAGCTACAAGTTTCTGACCATATTTAGCATTCTTCAGAGGGCACAGCACACATTTAGAAGATGTGCACCAAACGTCTGCATGAAGCACTTAAAGAAATAGTTCATTTGACATTTTGGTAAATGTACTTGTCCACTTTCTTCCTGAGAGCTAGATGCCAGCAGTCTGTTAGCTTAGCATAAATACTGGAAACAAGGGGAAACAACTAGCCTGGTTTGATCAAAAGTAACAACATCTGCCTACCTGCACCTCCAAAGCTCACTAATTAAAATATTCTATCAGGTTTGTTTAATTAATCAACAAACAAACTGATATAACATGTTAATAGCTTGCTGTACTGGCTAGATTCCCCTGTTTCCAGGTATGTTAAGCTAAGCTAACTGGCTGTAGCTTTACAATACAATAAGAGCGGAACTGATTTTCTCATCTAAACAGAACAAACATATTTCCCAAAATATCAAACTGCTTACATGCTCTTACATCTTTAAATATGGAGTACGTGCAGCTTTGGCAATCATAGCTGCACCAGCTAATTTTGCATCTGCCTTCAAAAAAATTCAGACATACATGAATTTCACTACCATGAAACAGTGTAAGATGACATTAGTATGGCTGCTTTGTAATCAAAAGCTCTCAAAAGAAATGAGAGGCAGGAAATTTAACGTGATGAGTTCAGTTTCTTTTGGACAAAAAGGAAAAAGCTATAGTGTCTTTGACACTCTTTAATGCATCTCTTGTGTCTCAGTTTATAAAAACTGGTGCAGCTTTAATTAGCTCAAAAAATCTCAAACTGTGTCTGTGTACTTCTGTTCTTTACAACTCTGAGCTGTGGCCTGGATTGCAAAGATTTTTCTGGAAAGTTTATGACTCAGGTTGTTAATAGAAAAAAAACCCAACAACTTTATAGGCAGCTGTTAAAGTGGCAAGTTCCAGCAACGGTTTAGGGGGTTCAAGGGGAAATGACTCCAACACACAGAAAGCGCATGAATCACCAGGCTACGTGAGAAACAAACTCAATTGACCACAATACCTTACTGCAAAATCAAAATGAAAGCTCTTTTTCCTTCAAAGAAAGAAAAGAAAACATACAACAAAAAGATAAAACATGTTATTCACACACACACATACACGCTGATGGAAAGACAGTGATGTTTAGAAGACAGACTCCCGCCACTCCCACACAAACACACAAACCCCACAACATTAGTGAAACTTTGACCTCAGTTTGTTTTTCAAAAGGGGATTCAAAACAAATCAATAGGAAAGAGAAATTGTAGCATTTGTCACATACTGAATTCAATCACTTCAAGCAAATTGTTGGTTTTAGCCTGAACATTCTGTTTCTATAGCAACCACTGCTGGCAGAGTTCCATGGCAGTTAACTGACGTTACTACAGCCGCCATTTTGTCAGATTTGACCAAGCAAATATTGACAACATCATTTACTTTCTCCCCAGATGCCTCTGCATTAGCATTATCTGTGACTATGCTCTTTATTGTTGTTGATTTGTAATTTAGTAGAGTGTGAGTTACACTAAGCTAGCTAGCTGTCTGAAGCTAAAATGTACCTTCTAAGTGGATAGCTTTCTTTTTACTTTTACTCTTTTGGACTCTTAAGTTTAACAGATTAATGACTGTGTTCTACCTCTTATAGTTTAATATCTTAGAGTTAGATGAGAATATTTCACTCTCATAACTGTAGCTGTAAGCTACAGCCAACAAGAAGTTAGCTTAGCTTGCCATATACAAGACACAGAGGGACACGGGGAACACAGGGAAACAGCTAGCCTGGCATTTATCTTCTAGACTCTTAGACTCCAGTTTCCTTTACTACATGAATTAATTTTTACATTACTCTTTTTTACCGTACTTCAAAGGCAACTCTTGTTTTATTGGGAGTGTGTTTAACTCCCTGCACAGGAGTCCGCCTACACCACTGAGGGCAGGAGGTCTAGTCTAATTCTAAAATTGCAACACAATAAGGCCAAGCAATATGCATGAACTTATTTATTTTTGCCTCCTTGCAATTTTGCCTGAATTATTAATGTCCCAAACTATATGAGATGCATTTTTAAAACCAGCTATTGTAACACATGAACTGTTCTTAGAGTTAATCATTTACAGATCAGTTCAATCCCCTTTTGAAAAACTGGTGAAAGCTCTGCATTAGAAGCATTTGTTAGAGGAAACCTTCAGACTTATCTAAGCTTCCAAAAACTCATTTTTAGGTCTTTTTGCATCAGTCCAACTGGTGGTAACAATCAGAAGGAAATTCTCTGGTTCTCTTCTGGTCTGTTATTAAATGAGGGTGAAATTCTGAAAAAAACATACCTCTTCTGTTTGTAAGTGAGCATGGCCTCTGCGATGGGGAGCTGGTGAGCTCCATTAGCTCCCACCATGTACTGAGTTACCCTCGATACCACATCTGGGTTTTCCTGGGCTGCACAGGACACAGTGAGCTTAAAATCTATATTTTCTATAACTTAGCAGCAAAAATAACCAGTTCTCATTATTGCAGATGTTCTCTAATAACCTCTATAAATTATTTTTGAAAATGTGTTCTGCGGTTTAAAAGTCAATAAGACAAAACAGCCCACCAACAACAGGAGCTTCAGGCTTGTGAAACAGGTCTCTCCAGGCAGCGTCTTGGAACAAACTGTTGTATCGATAGTCAATAGTGCCGAGATATTTGGAGACTGGATGTGCACCTAAAGGCAATCAAAATGTGAAATCAGACAACATACAGTCAGCTTTTACGGTGCTGTGTGTTGAATTTCAACACTTTGCAGTTGGACAGTTACTAACCTAGAGGGATGATGAGGAACCTCATGTATCCGAGCCAGTCAGGGGTCTTATGGGAAAGGTGGTCCACAAAAAGCCTCAGAACTGCACTGAGGTAGTGCTGCGCTCCAGCAACAGCTATCTTTATGGGAATGGGCGTCTGGGAGTTACAGTTACAACTAGGAGACACAACAATGAGACACAATGAAAACCTACAGTGTTTCACACACATTACTGTCACATTTAGTCCAACGGAAACACGACTTCAATCAATAAACTGTTCTCATTAATCACCATGTGCTCTATAACAGTCTATAGCTGAGTGATTTCGATTGTTGCACAGAAAATATAGGTTGCTAAAAAATCAATGGCAGCATGTGAGAGGCAGACTTACAATCTCTGGATGCGGGAGACGATGGTGTTGAACGCAGCTTGGATGTCTGCTGTGGTGCAGGTGCAGACCACAGGTAGATGGTGGTTTTGAAGCATATCTGAAAGATACTGAGAGGAAAACAAGAGAGGAATGAGCAGGAAACAGGAAAACTGAAGCTTGCAATACATTTTACTGTCAGAAATGTATTGTTTAAATCACTTTTCTTTTTTTTAAACCAGCTATCCTTTCACAATCTCAACAATTCATGCTTTCCAAACTGTTATTTTCAAAAGTTGGTGAAGCTTTTTAAAAAGCTAATTCTAGGGTTTCTTACCTGGCCCTGCCAGTCTGATGTGTTGATGAGGATGATGCTGTCAGGGAGATGGTTATCAGACACCAGGATGTGGTTTAGTTGGTCATACACTGTCTTTCTTGGGATCTAGGGAGGGAAAATTAGAAAACGGAAATATGGATATTTTTGAGTCTTGATTTAAGGACGATAAACTGTTGTAGATAAATGTGTCCTCTGATGAATCTTCCAACATTTCAGTGTCAAAACTTTGATGTGACTAAGTAGTTTTATCAGTAATCTGTAAATTAAAGATCATGGTTAGTGCAGCTCTGTCATCCTACCTGTAGGTGGCAGCGTGTGTCCAGGGACCGTTCATTGTCCAGGCTGTTGGCCCTCTCGTTCTGCGGCCTGCTGGGCTGGCGCTCCTTCAGTGACGTGCTCCTGCCTCGCCTACCAGCCAACTTTGGTTCCTGCCTGAAAACGAAAACAGAAGAGGAAGAGGGATGGAGGACCGGAGCGTTGAAAACTGAGATAATACTGTTATCATCAAGAACATGCAGGATAAACTCTGATCTGTGAGGTGATGATTACAGTAGGGCACACATTAATTAAAATAAATTCATTATGTGTTTGATGCATTCATATGATAAATATTCATGTCAGCTTCAAAAACCATCTTCCAGATGGTGAAAAAAAAAGTGGATAATGTTTTTACCTGTTGGATGAAATGATAAGGGACTCCGTCTTGGTCATTTTGCCACTTGGTGGCAGTCTCTCTAAAAACGTGTCCATGTTGTCCATCTCCAGCTCTGTGGTCGGAGTCACCGCCTCCGGCTGCTCCTGAGGGAAAAACAGACACAGAGAAAAACAGGAATAGGGGTTTCTGAGTTAAGAGCTGACAGATGTGTTTGCATTTTTCCTCTCAAAACAACATACTTAACTTTTCCACACCTTAAATGTTCTGACTGTCTTGGAGGATTTCAGTCATTATTCATCATGATTTATTGTAAAAAGTATGTGAGTGTTTATGACCGTAAACTACAATTAACAGCTAAAATGCTTTTCTTTTTTTCTGGATTACAGCTATACATGCAGTTTCTGTGGTTTTAAATGCCTAGAAATGCTCATTTATCCATGTTTTTCCTCAAATTATTGACCATTATGAAAACACTGATGGAAGTTATTGATCTCAGGTAGCATTAAGAGACTCATACTCACAAAAGAGACATTATCAGACACACTGTCATCTGGAAACTTGGCGCCGCCACTCTTGGTTTTATCTGGGTCAATCTGAAATGAGATGGTGAGAGGAATAATAAACATTACCTGGTTCTGATGGAGTCCCAGGAACTTTTATTTCACACAGATTAAAGCATCGTTTTATTCAACGTCTCATTCAACAGAAGTCCCACAGTTTCATAAACAACCTAGCGATCAGATTACCTGGGAAAATCTGAGTGAGGGAAGTGAAATCTTTACTCTTCTGCACTCCAGTGGAAGAGCAGGACAATTAGTGCCTCTCTCTCAGCGCTATCACTGCAGTTTACTGGTTACACTGCTCTGTCTCCAGCTGTTTCACTGTCGTATTAGCAACCCAGTTCGTTTAAGTCAACGTAGAAAAAGCAGGGATGTGATCGGGGACACAAACAAGCTGAAAACCTCCATTTTAAAACTAGAATGCTGGAGGAAGCCTCCACCCCTGCTGAAGGTATTTAGGACTGTGTTTTACAGAGTGCTGGAATGACTTTGGTCTCACCGGGCTGGGAGGCTCCCTGTGGCTCCGCGTGCTGTGGATGCTGCCGATCTCAGTTTGGGAGCTGGAGAGGGAGAGACCCTCGAAATATGGCCTGAAACAGAGAAATCAAAACAACAATCAAGTAAAGGAAACTCAAATCACTTTGTCTAAACATGATAGAGGAGTCAGTTTACATCGCAGTGTTTTAAGTAAAGGACCATTCAGGATTTACATGTGCAGTCTCCTCAGCTCTACTAATTTCAATTTCATGTGCTGCAGCATTTTAAAGCCAAAGACTTTAGCCCTTTTGTTTATAATGTAGTATAATGCATTGTTTCTCACAGCAGATATAGTGGAGGTTAGTTTATAAATTTGTTCAATCCAAACTCAAACATCCTTCACGAGCTGCTTTTATGCATCAAAGTCAGCGTGCTGGTCGAGAGGAGTTTCTGTTCAGTCTGTGAAAACAGTTTGCATAATGTCTTCTGTTGCTCCGGAGGAAAAGTCTGTGGAAATTACTCCAGAGACGTCGCGGCTCGGAGGCTGCGTGTTTCAAACCGAAAGCCTCTGTTAGACACTGAAGGTGTGAAGTTTGAAAGACGTGAAAGAAAGACACCACTGAATTGCATCATGGGAAGCGAGGGATCCTGGGTTTTTGGAGCTTTATCTATACTCTGGTATAAAAGTCAGGATATCTCAGGGCCTCTGTTCTATTAATTTTGATCATTCTCCTTTTAATCTGGCTCTTCAAAGTCCCTAAACTTTACGGAAGTGCAGTGTTAAATCGCTGAAGTACTCTTTTAAATTTGTTTGTCAATGTTTTTATAAAGTCGTCCGTCATCTACAGAGTTTCAGAGTTTGCAACCCTGCAAAACATGAATACTGAGAGAAAACCCTAAATATTAAATATTAAATATTAAATAAACTTTTATTGTTTTTAAATGTTGAAATTACATTATTTACCCTAAAAAACAGGCTAATGAAGCAATTTTCACCAAACTTATACTGTAAATCTGGTGCTTACACCCTCCAGCAACAATAAATCCATGGATATTTGCTGAAACTTTTCAGCACTACTTTCAGCTAAGCTCTCTTTCTGAAATTTTCAGTCCTGTAACTTTAATACACCACTAATAACTCATAAATGTTTCACAAATAAAGACACACACACTCACTTGAGTTTGGGTTTTGGCGTACTGAGGACGCTGTCGTCATCATCCAGCTCTGGGCCACTGTCACTGGGGTTCTCAAACTCTACGCTGTCCAGGTCCAGGTCCTCCTCCTCCACCTCAGGAGGCGGCTCTGCTGGGTCCTGCTCTGAGTCCAGCACCTTCACATGTACAGACACGCACAAGCATAGGCTTTACATTTACAGCTCAGCAGCTCCACAGTAGAGGCACGAGGGATAAATTAAATTCCCAGTAGATGCAGCAGAATCGAGAGAAACACCCACCTCATCTGAAACTCTGAAACGCTTCAGTAGAGCCACCACTCGCTGCTTAAAGTTCTGCTGCTAAAACACAAGAGAATACGCACACAACCACCAGTCAATTTGTGACCTAGTTATAATTTACTACAGCGCTCTGATCAATCCAATACAGATAAAATAGCTGCAGCCGCTGTTGAGTTGGAGCTCGTCCATTTTAGTAATTTTACCGGCAGTAGATACATTTGCAGTGTTGGCTACGGATCGATTTTGCTGCATGCGCTCATGTAAATCAATAATCGAGCAGCGTCATGCTTCATCTGCTTTCTGGGGCTTTGATCTCCTGCTCCTGCTCCACTCAGCTCAATAAAACCATAACATCCCTGACTAAAACATATTTAAACTGTCTCATTATGGCTCACTGAAAGGTGTTTAATATTACTTGTTAGGCACTTGACCATCTGTAAATGAGTCACATACAATATGGACTCACTGAGGTGTTAATTGGAAAAAGTGGTGTTTATTTTAGAGGCACATTCAACTGAACTGCCTGAGCTGATATTAGATGTGTCAGCTACAACCACTCGTTTTTAATTCATTAAATTATAAAATTCATTCATAAAACTGTTTGTTGAGGGATTTTGGAAGCTGTTCTGGTGGCCTGACACTGTGCTAAGATACTTTACGTTGTTATCTATCTGTGTGTAATGTTTCCTCTTCTCTAGTGGAGGGTATAAATGGATTAGCTTCCTCTAAACCGCTGCATGGTTCTCGTCTCTTACTCTGGTGATGGAGGGGGTCCTTACGATCGACCTCCTCTGCTTCTTTGGCTTTCTCACATCATACTCGTCGTCCTCAAGATCCTGAAAACACAAAGGAGTGAAGACGAGTCCTGGTTAAAACACAGCCTCCCGTTCAAAAAAAAAAAAGCAGATGCATTATTTACACTTATGTCTTTTTAGCAAATTATGCAGCGCAAGTAGAGATGTTTTATTCCAACCTCATGCCCCAGCTGAGCACTTAATTATTAACCTGCCTGCCACTGACCAGGATAATGTAAAGTGATTTGTCTCATGACCCGTAAACATCTGTTTGCCTCGATGATTTCCGGATGGACTCACCTGTCCCTGCACGGCGTCATCGCTGGCCTCCTGCTCTGAGGAGAAGCTCTCGTACTCTTCCTCTGAGTAGTTATCTGAAGCAGAGGAGAAGTCCTGAGATTAAAGGGGTGCTGAAGAGTAGAAGAGGCCTCATACATATTTCAGCTACCTTTTTAGATTTGACATGCAGCCAGGCTCTAAATATACATGATCGTACACACACAGAGAGGTGTATGCTACCTGAATTTTACTGCTTTTCTGCATGAGGAGAGAAAAACACAGAAGATGCCCTGAACCCTGTGATCCCTGCTCTGTTTAGCCCGTCGAGCATATTAGGTGATTATGATGGTTTCGTGCTGTTGTAACCTCAGAACACCGAGGGGTAATGAGAAGCAAAGTGTACCGGAGCATTTGATCTTCTGTCCTCCCTGCAGAGCTGCCTCCTCGTGGTCTATTGGCTGACTGGACAGGGAAAAGATCCAGATCTCTGCCACCTTCCCCAGCATGTCTTTCTGGTTGCTGCAGAGAGGGAGGACCTGGCCTCCCTCTGTCGGGTGCTGCATCACCTGGGAGAGATAAAAAAACAGGGAGGAAAGAGGGTAATATTCACGCCTTTAGAGACATTCACACTAGAAAAAAACATGGAGAAATAGCTGTTGTTGTTGTGCCTGGCATTTCCAGGACCATTCATAAAGAAATACCAAGTGTCCACCTACACTAAACTCTAAACATTCATCTGGATGTTACTTTGACACATACCACCCAACTAAACACTGATGCAGACCAAGCACGCCTCCCCTTACAGCAACAACACTCCCAACTCAGCAAAGCACCCACCACAAAAACTGCCCAGAAATGACTCGGGGTCCACGACAAAGCCCCCGAACTCCCCAGATCCCAATCTAATTGAGCATCTGTGGGATGCACCGAACAAGCCAGATCCATGAAGGCCCCACCCCGCAACCCACAGGACCCAAAGGATCTGCTGCCAGTGTCCTGGTGCCAGACACCACAGGTCAGGGCACCCCCAGAGCTGCTGTCCCAGTGGGTCAGAGCTATTTTGGTGGCGTGAGTGGGACCTGCTCAGTATTAGGCAGGTGGTTTTAATGTTGTGGTTGATGAGTGAACGTCATTATGTGAATTAAGGTTTGAGAAAATGCAATGAGTTCTATCAGTGAGGCAGGTTGAGTCAAAGTGGAATTGTGCACAGAAAAGTCAATTGCACACTTTGTTCTTTGACTTTCCACGTACATGTGAGAACATTTTAATCACCTATGTTTTGTTTTTTGTTGTCACTTCAGCCTGAAGTAGGTGCAGCTTCTGTACAGACTTTAAAACACTCCTACACATTAACACCTGTGTGCTCCTCAGCTCAACCACCCACTGTTTTGGCGTGCCTTGCTGAGTGGCACATTAGCAAGACAAGGAGTGTCACTTTTTATTTTTCTCTTAACCTACTTAACCAGTCACTTCGGGGATTCAGACTCGCATCACAAGCCCAGGTCACTTCAGGACAGCGACGCCCCAAATCTGGGTGAGCCTCTGTGTTCTGGTGCAGTCCTGTGAGACCGAGTCGGCCTTCAGCAAGTTACACTGTAACTCATGTGGTATGTTGTGATGTTGTGAGAGAGGCTTGTTGTATCCTTCAGCTGAAAATGCAAGAGCCGCTTCTTTCTTGTGGTTAAGTTCAACCCATTTTTTCCCCCTCCCAGGCGCCGAAATGGTTTTTCTTTTTCTTCTCTCAGCTGCTTAGATGTGACCTTAATAAGCTCCACTGAGCTTTGTCGCCATATGGGAACTCCTCAGTGTATCAGTGTCATCTGCCCTGAAATACATTCATGTATTCGAGGTTTTCTTAAAGCACAAGAAACACTCTCTCTCTGGAGTTAACTTTAGTTTTCTCTTAATTTTTTCCCCAGACAAGAGAGATTTCTTTGCTTCTTTAAGGAAAATTGCAACAAAGCAGATTCATACTGAGAAAAAGAGGATTTTGTTTTTGTTTTTATTTATTTTCAGACTAATTTGAAGACAAAATTGCTTATTATTACATCAACCTGCAGCTCCAGCATCCACCATTTCCCTCATTATATTTTCACACTGGTCCTGACACCAGCAGCCTGTTAGAGCTGATGTACCTTTCTGCACCTGCCTGACCTGACACTTCAAAACACAACATACAATGCAAAGGAAATAAGCAACAGTACAAGCTTGTTATTCTCTACATACTCTGTGCCGATACCCTTCGTTAAACCACAGGTAAACAAGAACATGACTACAGTGTGTACCTCCGCCATGTCGATAGATCCCACTGCGAGAGTCTTGTAGCCCAGGATGGTTCGGTTCTTGTATCGCTTTCGCCGTTGGAGCATGATCTGCAGCTTGTTCCCTTCTCGTTTCAAGAAGTGTGGGTACTGAAAAGAAGAGAGGAAACAGCACAAATGACTCACTGAATGAATTTCACCCAAAGTTTAAAGGTCTATATTTTTCTTATTGTCAGGAAATCCCATAAAAAGGCCAAAAAACAGGAATGAACGGACCTTTCTACAAGTATTAAAAAGCCTGACATATCTTATTCCTCCACTGAGATGGAAAAAACTCCACATAGAGACGTAAAATGATCACAAAGAGAACATATTGATTACTGATTGTGGGCTTTTCATGGAGATTTCTTCACAGTAATAAAAATATAGAGTATTGTCAGCCATATTCTTTCATAATTCAGGAGCCCTTGGTGTTTTGCACACACAATATTCCACCAAACACAGAGAAGAGACTCCCCTCCTCATTAATACCTAATGGACATTTAAACAGTTGCCTATGACAACGAGTGTAGTAAAACTCATCCCACACATTCTTAACTCTGTAAACTTTCACTTCAGTAAGAAAAAAATTGCAAATACTGAGCTACAAGTTATTAATAAATCATCAACCAGCGAATGTAAATCAAACAGCATGGTGGTGATTTCTCCTCTACCTGCAGTGAGAAGGTGAGAGCCAGATCAGTCTCCACAGACCCACTGGGTGGCAGCACTATCTCATGGGACCTCAAAATCCTTTTGGAGCCCTGTAAAATAAATAAATAAATTTAAAAAATGGTCTGTGTGTAATTTAGTGTGCAGCCCTTTCCTCTAAGTAATTCTGTATTTTCTGCTGCTGTTATTCACTCTGCAGCAAAGGTGCAGGACATACATTATTCAACAGGATTCAACACATTTTAAAACACCGTGCCAATGTTTCTGCATGTTTTAGCACTTTTTTGTTACAAATCCCACGTTCTTTATAGTGTATTACAATTTCCCTAAGCAAACTAAACTATTTTGCAGTGCTTGTTTGAATGCCTTTTCCCTATTTTCTGCTCAGTAACTGGTTCAATTACTGTCAAAGTTAAATTATGGCTGCATGAGAACATATCCTTGACACAAACAGAACCACATATGTTGTGCAGTAAACTGAAATTTATTTCAAACAAGCCTCTGTAAGTTTATATTTATACCATATGACATAAACCGATACCAAAAGCTGCTTTGAAGGTGAAAGAAAACGAAACAACAAAATATAAACCAGTATTTTGCTCTGCATTAGGGACTGAGATACAAATATGTCTTTACTTATCTTACTATATGTGGGACAGGTGGACATGCTGAATTAGTTTGTGTGTAACAGGTTTCTACACGCCTGCTGTGCTGTTTTTATTTGTACAACATACCTGGATCTTAACTGCTATGACCACAGAAATCAGCTCTTTATCAAGTTCTCTCATCACAACCAGCTTCTTCAGAGTCAGACTGCACAATCTGCAGAGGGAGACAGATGGATGGAGAAAGAACGAGAGAAAAATGTTTAGTTAAGCACCGCCGGCATGTTTCTTAATAAGCACAAACAGATGAGTCATTCAGGAAAAAAAACCCAGATCGTATATTTATTAAACACTTTGAAGTAAACCGTTTACAAGTCAGGGAAACACACACTGCACACAGTCTGTCAGGATACACATCAGACCAGATTTTCACCCTCAGGGAATCAACAGGTTTCATGACCCAGTGCTGGTGTGATGATTTCAATATTACATTTTCACACCTCTCTCTTCAGTAGGTGTTGATCTGATGCGATGCTCATATGCTGAGCAGGTTACAATGTGTGAAAAACACTGATTTACTGGTGGATTTTACCTTCTTATAATATCAGTGGATGTGTAACAACAACAACAGTAAAAATCCTACTAACAAATGGAGAAATATATCTTTTTTTCTATCTTTCTGTCTGTCTGTCCTTCGATTTTCTCAACAACTGCTCATCCGATTGACTTCCAACTCGGCTGCTGTACGGCTGAGGACCTATGCAGCTACAAGTGGTAATTAATGAGTTAAGAGATTTTCATGTACAGAGTACTCTCACTCATTGACCTGAAACACAGCAGAACAGTGTATATTACCCATGATCCTTGGCCTCTGGAAGAGGATGTGCTGCCACTGTCACATAATTCTTGATATGTTCGAAGTTTCCTGGCTGGATATCGGAGATGACCGCTGATTTTTAACTGATCTACAGCTCAGCATTAGTCTTGAACTCGTTGGGCCTGATTCTGGCAGTTTAAGCTGCTGACTATCACTCAGTTTAGCAGGAGATAGTACCTGCTCACCAAAGTTACGTGTTACAAGTCAGTGTACCATCAAAATAGATTCTGAAGCTGTTATTTTAAGGCAAAATTGTTGCATCATGTTGCTATAAAATACAGTATTGGTCAAGCTCTAACTTTTGCAAGAGAAATGTAATCAATCAAACATGTGACCTTTCAGTTATAAAGCAGCCGATGGGATATTTTGCTGCTGCTACAATTTCAATCTCAAAAGTTTTCTCCTGAGGGAAGAGCAGAAACGTTTCAAAATTCCAACACTTGTTAGTCTGACTTGATGTGAACCGAGGGTGTCGCGGCACGCTGAGCTAAATCCTGCCACCACTTTGTCTGAGTCGTCCAGCAGACGGGCCTGTGCCAGCAGAGCAGAATAGTGACACTGAGGCAGGAGGGTGGTGGCGGGGCAGCCGGGGGTGGCATTTTTAGGGTATTTGGAGTGGAGGGGGAGGATGCTTTAACAAGCCTGTCACGATTTTTTGAGACACTTCCTCACCAGATGAGAATGAAAAAGAAACTTTTTTTTTTTTGTTAAGAGGCTTTTCTTTTCAGGCACTCTTTGGTTCCTTTCATTAAATCATTCAGGAGAGCTGCTCAGAACAGGCTGGCTGCTCACAATCTGGAGGCCAACCATTTATCATCCTGCTTCTCCTTCTTTACAGCAAAATTAAACAGTGTTAACTGTGCTGCTGGTCAGAATGACATCACTTCTAAATTATTCAGGGGCATAAAAACACGGCATTGAATGTCGTTCAGCGGCAGGAACGGGCTATTCAAGAGCGGTGAGGGTTTATTGTCACACAGAGTAAAAGGATGTGGGTCAAAACTGCCATGAGTGACAGAGGAGGGAGAAATGTGTTGAGCAGCTGAGCGGAGGAAGCCCAGGGAGGCGACATTAATACACCAAGATCCACTGTCATTTAGTGTAAAGACTGAGGAGTTGACCTTGGGTGTAATCCAACTCCCCTCTGATTCTCCTGCTCTGAGAACAGGAGTGAAACAGTGATGGACAGGTGAGGCGTTAAACAAGAGAAAGAAGAAAAACAAGAAAAAACAGCAAACAAACAGCCAAAGGCTTTCAAAAACCACACAGCGTGCTGAGTGACATAACGCCGTGTCTCTGCAGCAGAGGGGTATCAATCAGCCTCGCGACTGAAAGAAAAACATTGGAGGACGGAGAGAGAAGCAGCGACAATGGCAGGTTTGAAGAAGCCCCAGCGGGCTCAATGAAGACCTTTCTCTTCTTCAGCTGAGACACGACCCAAGAAATTCCAGGCACAATGGACACAAGCCAATGAAGGCTCACATTGTCTTCAGCCTGCGTTCACACACACACACACACACACACACACACACACACACACACACACACACACACACACACACACACACACACAATACACAGCATTCTTGTCCTCCTGTTTTGTATTCTACCCTGTCTCCATCACTTCCAAGCCCACAGCACTATCCATGTCAGTTATGCTAGGTGGCTAGATGTTGGTTTGTGTAGGCAGAAAGGAGACAAATGATATCTGCTGCCTGACTGCTGTGCTACAAAGTCACATTTTGCTTGTGGGTTTTTTAGATTTGATATTTTGCTGCATTTTTTTATCCCTCACAATGGGTTTATGTTGCAGTACGTGCTCTAGGAGCTAATCTGCCTAAAGGAGCAGCACTGAAATGCTATTTCTAATGCAACAGCACTTTATTTGTAAGAGGATCTGTGTTGACCTATTTCTCATTAGTTGGCGACCTGAAATTCTGACTAACAAACACAAGCAGAACTTAAACACAGGTATTTCATCTTTTTTTGGACAAGTTGTTCTGATAATTGGTGATTTCTTATTTAAGCAAAAGTGGTTGACTGTCATTAAAAACCATTTTAGTTTCCAAAGATTCACACCCACCTCTCCTGAAACAGGCTGTGAAGAGTTAATTAATATGACACCATTATTCATGGCTGGCCCTACCTCCTCCCATGACATAAGATACCCAAAACATCATTATCCTTGTTCCAGACCACAGCCTGACAATACTGGATGTTTGAGGCTGGTACTGATATTGATATTGAGGAGTTTAAAAAGTTTAATAGTCATTTATTGTCTGATAAATTATTGGCTGATATATGGACCTGCTGTTTTCATGATACTGCTGTTGTCATGTTATGCAACAACAAAGCCAATCAAGTTTTTGTACCACAGCCAGAAAAAATGATGACTGAAAAAGCAAGTTCAACACAGCTTGTAGAGAACAACACCTAAATCTATATTTCTTTTAGCAAAATTTAAGAGAGAATGACTTAGAGGCAACAAATGCATCACTTGCTACTGATTATTTAGGGTAAAACTCTCTTTTTTAAACAAAAATGTGGCAAACATGAAGGAAACATCAGACTGGATAATGATGAGTGAAAACAAAATGGTCAGTCACATTTAACACTGTACAAAATAGAGGTGGAATTTATTTTGATAAAGATTTATTGTCCCTGACTGAACCGCTGCTCAGTGGCAGGTGAATTCTCATTCATTGTTCACTCTGTTGCTTTCATTCAGTCAGTGCAATGCACTTTAAAACGTTACATCTGTGTCTGTGATTCACAGATTCTCTGTGCTTTTCAACCATGAAGCACTGTAACATATTGTACATCATGAGCTGACAATTGACCTTTCACAGGGGGAAGCTCTCGTGGTAAAAGCTACACTGGTGTTTCAGATTCAGAAGATTCAGAGGTAAAGATTGGTTTATTCACACCAAGAAACTGGAAAGGTTAGAAGCTGAATATTATACAGTTGTCATCTTAATGTGTTTGAATTATGCAGCCTTCTCACATCAAATAGCACCTCAGAGTATCAGCTTCCTGCTTTTACAGAGCTTAAATACGGTCTGGTTTCCATGATGCTCCTTCTTTAAACAATATGTTTTGGATGCAGCGTGCTGGTCAACAGCCTGGACATCCTCTCTGTTCCTTCTTTGACAAACAAAAAACAAAATATCAGAGCAGCACAGCCAAGTCCTGAGGTTCCACTCAACAGCTGCTGCCTTTTTCACTCTGAACTGACTTCGAGGACACACTCGCTGCCACCAGCTAATGCATGTGTGCCCTGAGCTTCTGTCTGTGTGCTCATGGACACACAATCAACACACAGAAAAGCACACAGCTGCTGTTTTGGCACTGTAGCAAAGAAACCTGTTCCCTGTCCTGTCCCCTCTCTGCAGCCCCTGAGGGACTCGGGTCTGTTGAAACACACGGCCTGCCGCCCGTGGCGTGGCCCTGCCAAATCCTGATCCAGCGGCCAGCTCAGCACAGATGCTCTGGCAAAGGCCAATGGGAGGACCGGCAGGCCCAGTATGGCGCTGTGATAGCACAATCGCAATCACTTCATCTGCCAAGAACAACAAACCAACAGGAATTTGTTTTGTTGTCGGTGATGCAGAGATGGAACAACACACAAGAGAGGAACAATAATACAAGATGAAATGCTTCAGCGAGTATCACCACTACGCACCACTGGAACATGCAAACGTATGGAAATTCTGCTACTTTACTCATTAATCTTACAATTTCATTCTTTTGATCACCAAACCTGTTTTGTCTAAAGAACAATAAGAGTCTACAGCCAGGACAGAGGCTCTGTGAGGTTGGGATGTAAAGAAAACCAAAGTGTAAGATGGATACAAGTTGAGGCACAAAAGAGTGTAACATGACTCACTGCTGCTTTATTTCTACTGCTCCTGCTACCAGCAGTGCAAATCTAATACTAGTTAATTTACTCAAACTCTTCACTACAATTCAGAGTTTTCATTTTGTGCATAATTATACTTTTTAAAGGGAAATATTCTACTTTTTACTCCAGTACATTTATCTAACGCTTGGAGAAATGACACTAATACTAATTTTACTACAGCTACTGCTGCTCCTGTCTGTGTACAGCTACACTGATGCACAAAATGTTTTACTATTACTGCTACTGTTAACTAGTCTGGAACAATGACCATTATAGCTGCTGCTGCAACTACTTTTGTTAATACTGTTACAGTAAAATCAAGCCACTATCATATAAAATCACAAGTAAGTGTTTTTGATCTTCTCAGTTTATGTGAGGTAAATGTAAAAACAGTAGGGATAGTGGCAACATGCTGATGTGATGTTTACCATGCTCTTAATTTAGCATATTAGCGTGCTAACAATTGCTGACATTCACATCAGGTGTAAATACAAAGCACAGCTGTGACTGATGGGAACTGGTGTCATTAGTTTTGCAGATATTTGGTCAGAAACCAAAGGACTGGAGAAATTCAGAGATGCCAGATGATGAATCCAAAAGCTATCAAGATATTTCACTAAAAACCAAAAATGCTGTGGTGTCCAAGTGGTCGAATGGTTAAGATATGTTCTATATCAGCACAAAAAAAGGGCAAAAAAAAAAGTCTGCAAATCACTCGCTGTGTCTCATAAGGCTTTGGTAATAATAGAAGGTGTGAGACAAATGTATCAGTCTTGTCAGTGTAGACCTTTGCTCATGGGGGCTTTAGCAGCTGGGCAGTGAGAGAACAATCAGAGAGATTTGTGTAAGAAAATCAGCCTAAATCTATGAAATCCTCAGTGGAAATTACTCTCCTGCCCTGCCCTAACATATGAGGCAAGAAAATAGCATAACACAAGTCAGAAAGTAAAGGGAAATGTCGACTGTGTGGAGGTCACAGAGCATAAACATCCAAGGGTCAGTTTCACCTGCTTGGATTTGCTCCTTCTGTTAATAGTGAGAGTCGGGCAACCGGACACTGGGAGCTGTGCTGCACCGAGCAGCAGGCTGCACCGATAATGAGATTTCCATACTTCACACTGCTACTTCCTGCTCCCCTGCCCTGAACCTCACCCTCACACACAGAGGCACTTAAAATAGATGCTAGAACACAACGTAAGAACTGAGTTAATAGTGTATCAGATATCATTAGGAGGAGCCATCTTAGGGCCTCCATTTGATTCCCTCCATGGGTATCCCTAACTCAGACAAAGCAATGCATTTATCATCTGTAAGAGAGTCTGAGTTGTGCATGTGGAGTGAAAGAGTCTGATTTCAGGGGCTTGGAGACAAAAAGTACATTTTAAAAACACTCAAAAGCGTGATTATTGTAGTAAAGGAAGAAATAAAGACAGAAAAAACAAACTGATGATACATTGGTTTCATCCAACAGCAGCAATACTATATGAAGCTTATGTACAGATTGAGTTGGAGGCTTAGACCATAGGGCAAAGGATAAACAGAGGATTTACCATTCGATCTCCCTGCATTCATTCTGATTACATGTCACAGCAAAGCTCACAGAGAGAGAGAGCTGAAAGGTGTTATATAAAATTGCAGCTCTGTCTCTCTGCTGTACTGTAATAGGACTGGAGGACGGTCAGCGCTGCTTCAGCTCAGGCGAAATGTATGGTGAGACTGCAATTCAGTGGTAAATAACTGAGCTTTCAATCTCATCATAGGAGATAGGACACGTCACGCTCGCTGAGACTTTCAATCTCAGAAAGAAAATCCAATTTCTGAATCTGCCAAAGTGACATTGGATTTAGGCCAACCTTGCAATGTTCGACAACACCTCAAAAAGAAGAAGAACATTATTTCAGAGCACTACAAAGCACAGTCGTCCTGACTCTCCTGACCTCCAGCGCTCTCTTGCTTCTTGCATAAACCTCAGCATGGCTGAGCTGGCACAGAAAACTGCATCAAATTATACAGTTCCACCTTTTTTCTGCAAGTTCACTGTTATTCTTCTGTCCTGAAATCTGTGCACTAGTGTATAAAAAACAGAAAAATCAACATTTCTCAATATTTATCACGTTCACTGTTTGTACTACCTGGTATCAATTGTTCTGGTTTGGCTCAGACAGTCTGGTGATGCCTTTGTTTTGCCTTTTCCTTTTTTCAAATACTCCCTAAAATGTTCAGTAGTCTGGAGACTGTGGAGAAAAAACCACAGATTTCAGCACTCACTCCTCTTTCCTAGACTACACTCTGTGCTGGCATGGCTTCGATCCATGTTTGGAATTGTTATCCTGCTTCAAACTGAATATTTTTCTCACAGCTGTAAGCCAGAAGGAATGACTTCTGTCTGCAGAGCAAAATGGTAAGAGTAGCTGAGACTGTAAAAAACAGTCTTAGCAACAGGCCGAAGATCTCCACATCTGAACTGTTTGACTTGTAGCAGCTATAATTAGTGTTTTTATAATGATGATAATAATATTGTCATCATGAAACTTCGAGTCTTAATACAGCTGTATTAAGACTCGATCTTTTCAGAAAACCACTTTGTTTCATATCTTTCAGAAAGTGACACACTACTGTCAAGGAGAGAGCGTTTCCACAAACAACGCTCGCAGACCACACAGAGATCTGTTCAGAGAAACCTGCAACATTAACACCTTAAATCCTGAATCTACCATCTAAAAAATGACAGGCACTATTGCTCCGCTCATGGCCAATAGACAGGTGACAGATGAGGAGTACTGGATGATGTACAACTCATTTAATCAACAAATTTGGCAACTTAGTGACCTGTTGAACGGGGCGACTGTTTTAGAGAGTACAACTGGAGAAATCAACCAAACTGGCTGGCTAACCAAAAACCAGAAATGTTCAGCAACAGGGAAAAAGAGACCAAAAAGGAGCAGGCTGCAAAACTACAGTAATGCAGAAACCCTCTGCACCACAAACATTGCCAGTCGAGAAATAACATAAAGAGAAAGAAAAAGAGAGACCTCCTGCAAGATTATGAGGAGCTGAAGGTGGCTCACGTAATCAAACTCAGTCAGAAGTTTGACGCTGAGCTGCAGGCTGAGAAGGAGGACGTCTCCAGGACAAACTGAAGCTCAGCCTGGACAAAGTTACAGTTGAATTCCAGGCTCGGAGGGAGAAAAACAAGGTTCTCCAGGAAGACCTTCAGCTCAACGTGGATAAGTTAATGACTGAGTACCTGGGGAATAAGGACAACAAGGCTCTGAAAGACAAACCGAAGCTCAGACAGGACAAGTTTGCTGCTGAGCTTCAAGCAGAGAAAGACAGCAACTTAGTTCTCCATGACAAACTAGAGCTCAGCCAGATCTGGTTTTCAGCTGAACTCCAGCTGGAAAAATATCGCTCTCCAAGACGAACTGAAGCTTAGCCGAGATGAGCTTATGGCTGAGCTCCAGAAGGAGAGACAGACAATCAAGGATCTTCAGCAAGAATTGAAGCAAGTTTAACACTGAGCTGCAGATTGAGAAAGAGAACAACAAGGTTCTCTGAGACGAGCTCAGCTGGGATAAGCTGATGGTAGAGCTCCAGGTACAGAAACAGACAACCGAGGATCTCAGAGACAAACTGAAGGTCAGTCAGGACAGGCTCTCAGTTGAGCTTCACACAAATGTGGATCTCAAAGAAGAGCTGAGTTTCATGGAGAACAAGATGTGGGATGAGCAGGAAGCTCTCTGTCAAAAGACTGCAGAGGAGACAGGACAAGTTTGCTGTTGAGCTTCAAGCAGAGAAGGACAACAACAAAGTTCTCCAAGACAAACTGAAGCTCAGCCAGGTCAGGTTTTCAGCTGAACTCCAGCTGGAAAAACATCGCTCTCAAAGACGAACTGAAGCTTAGCCGGTATAAGCTTATGGCTCACGAACTCACAGATGAGCTTCAGCTGTATAGACACAGACAAACGTGGATCTCAAAGAAGAGCTGAAGATCTTCAGCAAGAACTGAAGCAAAGCCAGGACAAGTTTAACACTGAGCTGCAGATTAAGAAGGAGAACAACAAGGTTCTCCGAGACAAACTGTTCAGCTGAGCTCCAGGTAGAGAAACAGACAACCAAGGATCTCAGAGACAAACTGAAGATCAGCCAGGACAAAGTTACAGTTGAGCTTCAGACTAAGGGACAAAAACAAGGTTCTCCAGGAAGACCTTCAGCTCAGCGTGGATAAGTTTATGGCTGAGCTCCCAGGGAAGAAGGAGGACAACAAGGCTTTGAAAGACAAACTGCTCAGCTGGGATAAGCTGATGGCAGAGCTCCAAGTAGAGAAATAGACAACCATGGATCTGAAAGAGAAACTCAAGATCAGCCAGGAAGAGCTCATCAATGAACTTCAGCTGTATAAAGAGGCAAACATGGATCTCAAAGAAGAGCTGAGATTCTTGGACAACAAGATGTGGGATGAGCAGGAAGCTCTCCGTCAAAAGACTGCAGAGGAGATCAGACTCAGTGAAGGAAAAAGCTGCTGAGCAAGAAATGATTCTGCGCTCAGAGCTGGAGAACCTGAAGACTCAGCTCACTGTTCAGCCCTCACCCAACCGGCGGGAGACAAAGAGCAGGAGAAACTTGAGGAGGCACACTGAAACTCCCGAACACCTGGACGAGACTGAAACACCAGAAATGACAACAACCCAGTGGAAATCAGCCTGGAAGAGAGCCAGACACATTCTGAGCCCGGTTCTGCTCATGGTTTTTTCTTCTGTAAATGAAGTTTTTCAATACCGCTGTTGCCAAGTGCTTGCTCATGGAGGACTGCTGGGTCCAATTTGACAGGAAAAGTGCAGGTGTTCACTAGATGTTCACCTGTGATTTTACTGATGTCGGCTCTGAAAAGGATCTATGCAATGACATTTCCATCAGAGGTGAGTGGAGGGATTTCGAAAAAAAACAACAAAGCAAGGCAAAAAAAACATAAAAAAACATAATAATAATTTTTTAACAATATTTTTTTCCTGCATCTATTGCTATATTTAGTAGTAGTTAGTAATGGTACAGTTAAGTGTTGTCAAATGTAGGACACTGTCTTTTTTAAAGAGCCAGAGACTCAGGTATGGAAGTACAGGTGTTCTCACTTTATATGCTTTATCACTTGTTTCACTTAATAAACTCAAATGTATATGATTTCCTGTGACTTCTTGGCCTCTTAAACAACATGTTACTTGGTGAACTTTAGTGAGGCTAGCTGGCAGAGGTAGGCTACTTGTTTCCTCCTATTCCAGTCTTTATGCTAAGCTAGGCTAACCACCTCTTGACTCTATCTCCATACTTAAAGCAGACATGACATTGATATTGCTCCTTATCCAACTATGTAAGTTTATTTTCCAAAATGACCATTACCTCCATTTTTCATCCACTCTGCATTTTCTTTTTCTTATTTATTTTTTGTGTAATTGCCATTTCTGCCACAAACAGTCGCAAATATGACTCTATACAGACTACTAACTCTTGTTTCAATCTGCTCAGGGATTCAAACCCGTGACCTTTAGGTCACTTTGAAGTTACCATGCGTAACAGTGCCAGGAAAGCTGAGTGGAGCCAAAACCAAGAGGAGCAGAGGAGTATCTGATTACCTATAATATTTGAAACACAACACTGGCAGTAAATCGACAGATGCTGCACATAAAGCAGTCACACACACATAACTACACACATACAAGAACACAGGGCTGATGGGAAAGGACTTGCTGTGCTTTAGGATTTGTTAATGTGTGGTGAGCAAATTAATGGGGCCAAACTGACCACTGATGGTCTCTGATAATTCTGTTAAATTCAGACGTATTGGTTTGACGCTCGAATGCTGCATGAATTTCCAGGGGTTGCCATGGAAATACTTTTTTTCTCCTCCTCTGATGTAGGTTAACAGGCAACCATCAGTTATGAATAAAGTAGAGCACAGTTAGAGTGTGTGTGTGTGTGTGTGTGCGCGCAAGAGGCTGAGTGCTCGTCTCTTTATAGGCTGGAATGCATTAAGAGCCAATTTGATGCGCGTCATATTGATGCACTTCTTCTGTTCTGACATTTCCATGAGTGCACCACAGTGAGGAGAGCTGAAGCATCGGGGGACCAGCTCAACAGAGTGATGCATTTCTCCACCACATTTATCGGTTTTATGTAGCCATTTATCAGATTCTCTCCGTCTTTTGTCACATCTGAGAAACAATTTCACATAAATTGCCTCCACGGCTCAAAGTAATTTAGCAATAAATCTGTTTGGAAACTGAAAGTTGGCTGCTTTCCTGTAGATCAAAGATTAAAAACAAACCATATCACACAGTGACATACGGAAACCCCCTGCACTGGATTGAATTGGATTACATGTGTCCCTGATAACAGATGCTACACACTGTAACAGTGACTCAACACTGAACCTGCTGACCCATTAAAGCTGACCAAGCAAACACCACCACTTTGCACCACTGCCCCACAGCTGATGGATGGATGCTTCTTGGATACTGCATTCCCAAAGCTGTTTAAAGAAATCTCTACTGTGTTGGCCGGGTAATTAATAACATTTCCCTTCAATGTTGCTCGAATCCTGCCAGGATGACTCCTGCACTATGAGAGGGAACGTAAACCTCCCCTAGAGGATGTACAAAGGCCAGAAATGGATGAGTGTCGATCTACAGGTGTTACTGGACCTAGTTTGTGAATGCACTCCAAACTGTAACACTCTAACAACAGAAACTGTTCCATCACCTAATGTTATTTACACTACACGCTGTTGTGATGGTGCATTTAAAGCTCATTCGTTGTCCAACCAACAGCCCAGGGTTAATGTTCCTCAGTTGTGAGTGGTTATTAACCATGGACAGGAAGGATTCTCTGCTGTCTTTACCTCCTGCAGTCTGTATCTGTATCACTGTGGACTGACCAACAACATGACATGACTAACTAACATACACACACAGCTCTAGAGGTGGAAAACCATGTAAATCCTGTGAGAGCGTCAGCTATTGCGTGTTCTTGCACCAAAACAGACACGGAGAGTAACCAGCAGCTTGCATTGACTATATGCAATGCAAAATCTGCACTACAAAGGCCACCACAAGGCTTTCTATTCTGCCATTCTTCTGTTTTGATTAATTACCAGACCCAGACTTGCACAGACCCAGTCCAACTTGGTCCCACCAGCTGCATTCGTCAAATTCATAGTTGGCTCAGTAGTAATGTGTGTCCCTGCCTTTAATGTCACCACACTGGCTGAACTGCATGCTCCTGCTTTTTCCCCAGTGTGTGAATGTTACGTGTCAGGGAGCTGGACTGACCTAAATTCTCACGTCTCTTGGGGTTCTGGAAAACCCACATCTTCCTGTCTCTGTCCGTCTTTCTGTCAGTCTGGCAATCCTGCTCTCTGTTTCTCTCTCTCTGTCAGGCTGATTCAAACCATCTCCTGCTTTATGACTCACTGAGGAAAAACGTGGAGACAAATCTTCAGAGACTCTCTGAACCGACTCCTCAGCTGCACATATTTGAGTGTATTTTGAGAAATGTCATTATTCGATAGACTAAGAAGAAACTTGGAGTATTTTTCCCTGTCAGACCACAGATCCTTCACCTGTCAGCCAATGAAAAATGTCACATGGGAGGTGTGGTACCGGCACAGGGACCCACCGAGGCCTCTGCAGTGTGAGATTTTTTTAAAGCAAAAATGCAAACTGATTTGACTGCACAGAAACTTTCTCTGGGGAAATCTGAGAATTTAAAGTAATATAAACAAACGTTTCAGAGCTGAGGTTAAATTTCCTGTAAAACCTGAAGGAAGCAGCAAAAAGACCAAAAAATCCGAATGTAAGCAAATTTTTAATGGAAAAAATAGTAGAGAACATTCATGCCTGTGGAACTGATGATGCTGAGAGACTAGCAGACTACTGTTCTTGAATTAAAGGTAGTAGAATTAGAAATAATTTGCACCACCTACAGCCTACAACCGAAGTGTAACTTTAACACTTAAATAGCTACACCTCATTATTTATTAAATATATTTTAATTTCTTTATATTCCTAACACACTTGGTGCTGTCTCTCTTTATCTCTTTTAAGCACTTGCTCTTCTCTGTGTATTGGAGCGCTGTAATTTAGTGTTATTGTTGTGTAAACTCATCATGAAATGCACTGAAATCAACTGCACAGGTAAACATATTTATCAAACCAGTGCTATATAATGTTGAGCAGTGCACTGTAGGAATGTTTGTTTACTTTTAAGACATTTGCATTATTTAACACTGAGTTGGATCCACACACAGTCAGTTTAAAGGAAATAAATGGGTACAGAAACATAACAAATGCAAGTGGTGTTTATGGATGTGACAGGAAACCTGCTGCAGTTTATGTACAGTACGTTCATCTCTCTGACAGGCTGCATCAAAACCTAAAACCCTCAGCGCGCTTCATTTTGCTTTTAATCACAGTTAAGTTTTGTAGCAGTTTATATATGCACCACCTGCCACGCACCTCATCAGATTGAACCCACCTGCTCACTTAATTGCTCTGAGTGAGTCATCTAAATGCCTATAATGTATACATGTAACTGCTCTTAACTTCCAGAAAGAAAATCAATCCTCTGTTATTTTCTGTTGCTTTCCCCACACACCTGCTACCAAATTATGAGCTTCATAAACGACGACTTTTTCCTCTCTGCTGTCTTTGTGCATCATCTAAACATTTAAGATGTGATTGTAATTGCTGCTTGTTTAACTCTCCAGCGAGATGTACAGCCTGTTCACACATCTGTGTTTCCAGTGTCTGATGAGGCAACACGGCCCCTTCATCTCACCCTTTCAAAAGTTGGGGTTACTATGGGAACTAGGATTACACACACTGCAGCAAATTGTACATATAAATATCTATATAGTGCATGTAAACACTGAAAGAGGATATTCTTGCATGCTTCGACATCAAAGATGGAAGAAGCAGCAGCAGCGGTCAGAGGGGACACATTGTCCTGCCTGCCCGCCAAGCCCAGACTGAAACCTGAGATGCCAACATTACAGCTGTGTTCCAGTTATTTTAATACACCCTCTACACACACTTACATCCAGCACGGTTGGTGTTTTGGTGGTGGTTGGTGTCGGTTGGTGCTGGTGGCATTCTACTTTAAACATGCCTCACGCACTCAGCCCGGAATGGCCGACATGCCAACACCTTCTGTTACAACCACCGCCACCAGCTACTGCGCCACATGCCTCACACTGCAGACAGAGGCTGAAGCTGGTAAACAAGACGTGTGACTGAATTCTTCTCATTTCTGCTTTGGCGAGCATCACAGAGCGGAAAGTGATGGGGAAGGTGAGCGAGAAGAGAGCAACACCATGTCCCAAAAGCATGCTATACCATAAAATATACACTGTGGTATTGTTTTGACATGTACAAGAACTGAATACACTTGGCTGTACTGGTGGAGGACGTACTCTTTCCACTTAAGTAAAAGCATCAATATGACAACAGAAAAATATTCCATTACAAGAAAAGTCCTGCATTCGAAATCCAATAAAAAGCAGCCATTTTGACTAATATTTCCACAGTATTGTTTACACTGATGCATCAGTGCATCTCTCTCTGAGACAACAAGATAATAAGTTCACACAGTTTATTCAAAAGACATATTTGCATCATTGACTCTCATCATGTTTTTACTCCAACAGAGGAAGTTAATAACCTGCACTCACTTCCTCCATTTTTGGCCTCTGTGTCCCGTAAAAAGTCAACACTGTCAAGACAGCTTGCCTTTGGCCGGTGGTGCAAAGGGTCATGAAATAAATCTGAGAGGTCGTGATGTGATAAATGGAGTAGGTACATTCTGTTGTATTAATTTCCTGGACTTTTCTCTCATTTTTGTCTCTCAAATATTAGATTTTTTAAATCTCTTTAGGCCTCAAACTGTTATTTAAATGAAACCATCTGAGAAGTTTAGGGGAGAAACATCTCCAGTAATTCATCTGAAACATGCAAGGAGCTACGACTAGATACTGAAAGGTTAAAAGCTTATTATATATTTCAATAAAGATAAGTAATATAAAACCAAAATACAGCTACAGCAAAAATTGACAATTTTTCAATGCTCTGAGGAAAACACACACACTTCCTTTCACCTCCATTTTATGAGTGAATTAAACCAAAACTATCTGCAAGCCACTAGACACGGAAATGAGAAAAGTGATATGATTTTAACTTTTATTCTTTTGTTTTCTAAAAGCTGTCTCACCACAACCCACAGCTATTTTTTATTTTTCCCAGCTGTGAGTGGCCCTTACATTTCCTATTTTCATTATGCTGTGGGACAATTGTGTGCATCAACAGCGCAAACAAACAAATCAGGCAAATTCAGTCTGCATACTCATGGCTTTCCAGTGTCTCGTTCCCAGTGTGAACAAAGTACAAACTCAAAAGCTGGTTAGAATTAGTAAAGTATGGAGTTGGAACAAGACACAAATCTGTTTGTGATAAAGAGTGGTGCAGTGATGGTGCATTTTTGCAGGCCAACACAGAAGTTAGCATCATCCTGGCTCCAAAAAGCAAATGGGATTTTTCCATTTGGATTATTGCCGAAAATAAACTCTGTGAACAAAAGTCTGTGATACTTGTGATACTTTTCACAAATGAACACCACTGCCATGACTTTTGAAACCTAAATACAAGCGGCAGAAGTAAAAAGCTAATGTTAGGCAACACAGTTGCTTGACGTCAATGTCTCATGTTTAATTGAGCACTGACCTCTTCTACAAAAGCTTTTCTTCTTGGAAAGTTAAAGTAGTTTGGAAGGGCGTGAGTATAAACACAACACGGCTGCAAAGGTCTCAACTAGAAGAGAGGAGCAGTTCACTTCTTAAAGTTTGGACAATTTTAAAATGACTGACTTCTGCTTGATTGTAAGATTCGTGAAGTTCCTAACTTTGGGCTGAAGACACAGAAAGGAAATATGAGCATGTCATTGTCTGTCTGAGCTATCAGGACACCCAGAGGTCCTACATGCAGTGACAGTTTTTAAAAAAACAAGGACACAGTGTCTGTGACATTATCCACAGTTTTGTGAGCAGACGTACTGAAGCCTGGAGTCACCATCATCTGTTTATGTGGAGTGTAAAGTTGGGATTTTTCGTGTTCTTGAAGCCACCATCTCTCAGCCAATAATAGAGCAACATCTTAGGCTCTTCTTCCACAGAGGGTTCAACACAAAGTCAGTGACAGTTTGACTCCAACACGACCTCTGTTGAAACCGAGCCTCAGCGTGGTGTGATATTCCTGAAACTATTAGAGTAGCACGATATGATACATCACAATGACCTTGATATATCAGTCTAATCTAATCTAATCCAAATGTGCAACTCTGCAGTGCCAAATTTCATATGTCCCTTCTACATTATAAACTGCATGAGTATACAGTAAGAGCATATTACAGCTTACATCTTTATTTTGTGCACATGGTATTACCGTGAACCAACATTATTTCCCCTCAGGTTAAAGTCCATATCTGTCCACTAAAACGTGACCAGTGTTGATCCTTTTAAAAACTGTCATTAGGGGTTTATTCTCCGGAAAGAAACATCTGCTCTTGTTTATCATTCTTATTTTTTAATCACCCGACAAAGTGGCCGAGGCCAAGTGCTGAATTTGTAAAAGCTATGAATTGATTGAAGTTGAGAAAGGTTCAGAGTGATGATCAGGCACTCTTTTCTGGTTTCTTCCCTTCCTGTGGGCTGGTGTTATCCTGGTGGTGTGAGGCGCATGGAGAGATGCCAGGAAGCCTTGGGATGGAGGGAAGGGAAGTGGAGGAGGAGGAGGTGAGTCCTGGGCTGGGAGCAGTGCCAAGACTGTCCCCCCAAACCACTGGTCCTACACCCCTGAGCTCCACTAACATCCATGAGGCTGCAAGTTTCTGACCAAGCTTATATGTAGAGAAACCACAGAGAGAGATGTACAAGATGAGAAAGATAAAGAAAACAGAAGAAGGAAGAAAGAAAATAAATCAGAAAGTTCTGAAAGGGTGCGTAAGGGTGCGTAAGGGGAGAAAAGCAAAAGCTATATAATGAGAGTGTAAGATCACGCCAAAGACAGAAAGAGAAAGAGAGTCAGTCACAGCCCAGCGCAGCGCAACAACTTATTTTAGACCGTGCAAAAACAGATTTGACAGCCACACCATCATTGTCAGGATTTTGGTTTCAAGCTCTGGCTTCTGCCAGCCGACACCTCCCAATTACTGCTCCTTCCTGGAGAAGCAAACTCACAGCAAAAATAATACTGTAACCTACATTATTTACTGGTATTGTTATGGTTGTTGTTGTTGTGGCACTTTATGGCAGCGTTTTAACAAAGAGAACAACAGAAAAGCAACACTAAAACCCAAAAGCCTCAGATGACTTCTGTCCATTTACTGGACTGGTTGAATCAATAGATGAAGCCACACTCAGTTTATTAGGAACACCTAACTGAAGCTAATGAAGTTTAGTATTATCAGCAAAATTTTATGCATTAAATATCAAAAGCAAAAGTGCTGGTTCTGCAGAAAAACATCCCCTTGCTGAGGCATCAAAACGTAAATATCATTTTACTACTATGCCTGGTTGTGGTGGAGCTCTTTTTAGTTAGATATTAGTCCAGTGGTTTCCAACCAAGATTATACAAGATAAATCTGAGCTGTAATAAAATTGGTAGGTACGCTATGCTACATGATTTTATTTATTTTTTATTTTATTTTATTTTTTTTATTTATTTTTTTTTTTTGGGGGGGGCATCTCCCACTTAAATATAGCAGAGTAGAACAAGATGGAAATACCCAAGTATATCAAAATTGTACTTAAGTACACTACTGAGGATAAGATAAGAGAGATAACTTTATTAATCCCAACGGAAATTCTTGTGCCAGACATAGCTCCAAAAAAAGAAAAGAAAATATAGTGACAAGTAGCAGAAGTAAATGTACTTAATTACTTTCAAAAACTACTGCAAAAACACACTGCATAGCAAAGGTGCAAGAACAAGAACCTACATGTCTGAGGCTGTTTGGTCAAAGTGATTCTAATTAGACATGACAACCTTTTACATGCTACAAGAATGAACTGACAGTGACTCAGACATCAACTATCAACTATGAAAAGAAACCCTGTATCAGCTGTATCAATTAATTAGGAATCTGTAATCGTTTATTTTGGATGTCAGAGGGTGACACCGTGGTGCTCCAACGCTTATTCATCTTTGACAAACACAATAAAATGCACAAACATCAGTGCAGTGATTTAAGAGCATCACCAACTCTCGGTTCAGATGGAGAGAAACTGAGCAGGAAAAGACAGAGGTCCATCATTACTATACATGAAGGCCAACAGCTACAGTGAGAGGGATATCGGGGTAATGAATCTTGTCAAAACTGATTAGGACTGGATGAGGAAAACTGCCCTGTAGAGACTCACTGTGCAATCACACAGCAAACATCCCAGAAACCCCACAGGAAGCAGTGATGAGTATGAGGGCCCTGAAAGCATCTCATACTATTTTATTCAACTGCACAAGTACACAAGTGTATTCTCTGCCTACGGAGTGGGAATGCAGCCCTTTATGGGACAGATTGCTTCTTTAAAGATAAATACCTTTTACCAGAGTGCAACCACGTATCCAAAGCAACAGCAGAACCATAACAACCAGAGGCAACATCAACAAAAGGCCTGGGAAAATGTTTGGATAACGTTGTCACAGGTAGGACATAAAACAGGAATTATTTATACATTTCCTTTACATGCAGTGCAACATCAGTTGTTTTGAAATTCGTAACAACAGTTTGAGTATATTTTGACTTTCTCGCCACATCTAGTATGTTTAACTGCCTTCCTGTTTTCAGTTTATGTGTTCCTGTTTTCCTGCTGGTTAATTAAAAACAGCAGCTATAACACACCACTGACCCCATGTGTTGTTCCTGCATCACATTTGTCATGACAACAATGGGCTGTGTCAGCACACTCTAAGTTAGGCCATACTTTATTAATCCCAGTTGGGAAATCTGTCCTTTTGACCCCTCATAACTATTTATTAGAAGTGCATTAACACATTATCCTTCTTTTATTATTTTATTCTAGAATCCCTTTGTACTGTATTTTATGAACTAACTGCACTATGGAAGTATATTATTATTATTATTATCATATAATATCTTGAGAGTGATTACCGGAGGTTTCTGAAGGGACAGTCTGAAACACAGATTTGGGTTTTCTGCTGACATCTTTGTCAGAGACTGCAGCTGGAAAGTCGTAACTCAAAGTCAAAGAAGATGAAACTTGAGTGCAGTGAGTTGGTACAATGAAGTGACAATCACCATGGCTGACTGTGACAGGCTGTGACATGTGTCTATCAACTAAAAATGCCCTGAAAATATGTAGTTTTTGTCTTAAAAAAGACTCCTGCTCCACTTTCACTTTAGCTTCTATTCACTAACTTTTGGTTCTCAATATACTTTGGTTTTCTTTAGATTTTATGCCAGAAAAGGTGAATATCTGTCCATATTCTGCACTAAATCGGCATTTACTACAGTGTTGAACACTACCACTGAGCACCAAGTGATTTTAACTAATAGATAGAATTTTAGTCTAGTTAGTTTTCAACTGCTCCCTGTGAGTCTTGCTGAGTATTGCTAACAGCTACATGTTAGTTATAACTGTTGAATGTTCACAAAATAATTGATTTTATCTTAAACAATAAGGTGTTACAATCCAGTACTCAAGTAGATACCAGATTAATTTAGACTACCTTTAATCTTTCATCTTTTTAGAAAGGCTGTTAAAGAAACTCCTGGTGGCAAAACACATTGTGTAGCTGAGGCTAACGGAACACAAGCTAGCTTAAAACCGGTCCAGGGCTTTGGCTCGTAAAACGTGACAACACTTATATACTATAGTATATAAGTACTATAGATGCCATTTTAACTTTAAGATTACATACAAAAACACCCATAACATACTTCTTCTTTTTCGTCATATTTCTCCTTTTTAGATAGACTGAAAAAACAATTTCTCCACGGCAAAATAGCCAATGCTAATGGGAAATAAGCTAGCTTGAAACCAGGGCTTTTCTACATCTCTTTAATGGAACAACAGATGCTTAAATATCCCCCAAAACACATATAAAAATGAATAAAATAACTACAGTCTCTAGCTTATTGTATTGTGAGAGAGAAGATGGGGGTTTTTGAACAGATTTGAATGTTGGAGACAGTGGGTGAGCGTTTGTAATGGTTCAGTGTTACGGGAAATGTGATATTTCCTGCTCCAGTATTTACATATATACTGTCATATCTGTCCATATCAATTAAGCAGGAGCCAAGTGGCGATTCAATGAGAAAACAGCTAGCCTGTCTCTGTCCAAAGATAATAATAACTTTTAGAAGTGCTGATAGACAGATTTAGCCATCTTTGGACAACGCCAGGGTTGCTGTTTAGCCCTGCTTCATGCTAAGCTAAGCTAACCAACTGCTGGTTCCAGCTTCATATTGTACAGAGAGATACTGTATTGTCAGCTAACTTTTATTCCCAAAATGTCAAATTTTTCTTTCTTACTGCTGCACAGTTCAGTCAGAATATTATAGTACTGAGCACTAAAACAGCATATTAGCATATAGTTGAGTGTCTGTGGTCCCAGTGGGAGTTGACCCTTATCCACAGCAGTGTTAGTAGCCTGATCTACTCACTGAGGCCTGCCAACACCATGATAACGGAGTGTCAGAAACACACATACGCAAGTTGTAGCAGGTGAAAAAGGGTTCAAGCCAAGCTCTGCTGTGGTAGGCATACCACACACACAGAGACACACACACATTATAATCAATCTGCCATGGTTCTTTCCCATTATTCAGATGTGTGCCGGGGGCTCTCCAGCGCTCAGCTGCTCATGCAATATTCAGCTATGGGATTTACCGGCTGGCTGGGGAGACAGTGTAGTGAAGTGACAGAACAGAGCCTGGTAGGTGTGTGTGTGTGTGTGTGCCTGTGTGTTTTGACTGTATGTGTGAGTGTGTGTACTGGTCACGAAGCTCAGGACACCGCAGAGCCTAAAATAGATTTGAGTTCAACCTGTCTGACAAGGGAAGACAGCTTTGACAGGAAGAGTACAAGTCTATGAATGAATGTGTGCTGAAGTCCAGTGTCCACACACACAAGTATACAAACACAGACACACACTCACAAATGTACACACAAGTACATACACTCTCACCATTTTAATGGTGTCAGTTTTCCAAAATGTAAATCCGTAAATATAGGCTTTCCCTAGCTCCCAGTCTTTAATGCTAAGCTAAGCTAACCAGGTGCTTCCCGTAGCTTTACATTTAACACACAGATATAGATAGAGACTGGAATCCATCTTCTAATCAAACTCTCCATCGGAGAGTAAACAAGCGTGTTTCAAAAACATGTAAAATTATTCCTTTAACATGCTACAACTGCCAATGTAAGACCTAGCTTCATAATGTTTACTTCTTAGGAGTTAAGATGTGTTCATCATAAAAACACACATTTAAGAGCTCATCCAAATATATTTTGATCATTTTAAGGGACTTAAATTTCTATCATCTCATGTCAGAAAAGAAAGAAAGAAATAGGGGCGTTAAGGTCAACAAAACTGCTGCATAGACACACACAAACAATATTACCTCACAAAATGTATTCACACATACAGTACAAAACAAAAACACACAAGCATGTACTCATAGACTCATACACATTCATCTCTTCTTTGAAGTCGCTGAGGTTCATACATAAACCGTCTCTCTCTGTTGCTCATGAATAATAAACAGACGACTGGAGGCAAAGTCTAAACTCTGTCCTGATCTGTGCCCTCGCTTTCCTATAAATCACGCTCATATTTGCTCAATGAATCTGTGTCAGTAGATCATTAAGCTCTGAAGGCCAACGGAGCGGCAGGAGACGGATACAGCTCTCTGCTTCAGCCTCTTCACACCTCACCTTCTGTCTCCACAACAACAACAAGCTTTTATCATGAAAGGAGATGAAGGAAGGGAGGGATGGAGGGAGGGAGGGGGTGAAACACAAGGCTGAGGCTTTCCTCCACACTGCCAAAACACAGGAATGCCATTACTTGTTAGGTGGAGGAAAAACATGGAGAAAGAGGGAGAGAAAGCACTTCAGATTTTTATCTTTAAAGCACAGAGAAAAAATTGTAAGCTAGGATTCTACCTTGGTATTTCCTAATTGGCCCTAAGGGGGTGGAAATTGCAAAAAAATATGAGTGAATGTGTGCAGAGAAAAGAGGAGAAACATTTATCATCCAACCAACTGATGTGTGCTGAAATAAAGAGAAAATAAATAGTGTAACACTTGTTTATTCTGTTGTGCACATTGAATCATGAAATACCAACTTGTGAGAAAATGTTAAATATATGAAAACATGAAAAACATTTGGCATTTTTATGACATAGACGCACAATTAACTGGGCGAAAAGAAGAAAACATCAGCTGCATTTTAACATAGCACTCCTGTAATTGCTTTGGTGTAAACAACCTGTGATTGCGTGTGACTGTGTGTGTGTGTGTGTGTGTGTGTGTGTGTGCGCATGGGAAAGAGAGAATTTGAATTTTTAATTTGCACAGCAGGATAATAATGAGCACAAAAAGAAATTGTGCAAGCTTCAAAAGGAAAAGCCCCAGGGATGTAAAGCATAAAAGACGTCTCAAAATGCAACTGAAAAATGAAAAATGAAAAAAGAAAATAACTACAGCGAGAAGACAAAAATCAATATGAAATTGGATAAGACGGAAACTAAATGACAGCAAAACTCAACCAGGAAAAAACAAGATGTTAAGGTGTCGCCTGCGGTTTAATATGATTTTTCTTTACAGGTTTCATAAAAAGGAGAGTCTGAAAGTTAATTTGAGGAGTATGTTTTGCCAACTGATACCTTGCAGCCAATTTACAGCGAGAAATAAAGTAAAAGAGACAGGGGGAGGACAGAAATAGACAAAGAAACACAGAAAAGGAGGCAGACGAGGAGAAAGGAACAGACGACAAGAAGGTGAGTTAAAGACAAAGTGATAAAGGTGAGGGGTGAATTGGATGGGGGAGGTCTCGTACCCCCAAATATCTCCTGAGACTGGGAACATGCAGACCCCGAGGATACAGACCATCCCTCCTCCACTGAAACTCAACCATGAAATCCCTCACACACGCCTCCTCCCTCCCCGGCCCGTATCGTCCTTAACGTCACTTTGACAGCTCAATAATTGACTGCTTATCTTTTATTAATAGAGGGAGCCATTAGGGCCACGGAGCCGTGTCTGGGGTTTGGTCTTGCCAAGACAAAGCACTGCCGGCCCTCAGATCACACCTCCTCCTTTCTTTTTGTCTCATATTTTGGCATCTGCCCAATGCTTCACTGTACCGTGGTCTCTTAATTAGCCTCATACACAACAGAGGTGTCCTCCGTGTCACTGTGGTATCACCATGTTACACACAATGCTAACATCACAAAGCAGCAGAAAATGACTGGGTTCTTTCCAAAACACCTTCCTGAAATGTCTATTTTTGGAAGAAATGCTTTAATCTTAATTTTGAAGACTACAGAGGCTGAGCAGGCCTCTCAGTCTCTTTAGTCTTCAAAGAGATTAAACCATATCAAAAGGTTTTCTCATGATCATAACTCAAATATCTCATTATCTGGAGATAGCAAATCCAATGCTTAGCCAAGATCCAGATTTGATTGCCTCACTGATGTTGCCTCAGTTTGACAGAACAAACGAAGACAAAAGAAAGGAAATTGATTGATCACAGGATCAGATTTTCCTTCAGATTTTCTGATACACACTGAAAGACAAGACTCAAAGAGGTCAGTGTTAGTAGCAAAGTATAAAAGGGCCAAAAGGACAGAAACAAAAATTTCTTTCTCGTACGATATCATCAAACAACGTTTGGATGCTCAAAACACAACTCTCATTGACTCAGTGCAACATAAAAAAGGTGCAAAACTACACAACTGTCTACTTTATGGCTAGAGAAAAAGATGATTACCAAAGTCATGAGGATTCATCCTCTGGGAACCATGAATGTCTGTTCCAAATTTCACAGCAATCTACTGAATAGTTTTTTTGTTTGTTTGTTTGTTTTTTTTTTAGATAATAACGAGTTTGTCATCAAATCCACACAAACAGCAACATCCTAGTAGGAGTAAATAATGCATTACTTGACATAAAATGCTTTTATTTATTGATTCACATTGGTTAATTTCGCAGATAACCAGGAAAAGTCAATAAAGTAGTATTTAGTGAATCTAAACAGCAGAATTGAGCAGGCTAACTTAACTTGAACTCTGCAGTGACAAAAAACACAAAGATCAATAGCAGTGTCCCTCACTATCTCCCAATCTGTGTAAACTGGAACTGAGGCTGATGGTGGTTTATAGCCTTTAGTACCTCCAGACACCACAGCTGCTAAATGAAATCTCACTAAAGCAGTGGAGGGAGGCTCATCCTCCGATAAAAGCCCTGCAGGGGAGATAAGACTTATTGAAGGTGCTCTCAAGCAAACACAGACTTTCAGCTTTGTGTTTCCTGTCGTTTGTCCTGCAGAGACTTTTTAAGGCTGATCAGACAGAGAGTTTTCTGCAGAGATGAGGACAAACTGAGGATGAGTTTCAGTCGACAATAAATAAAGGGTTTAATTTTAACTTATAATATATGGATTTTTGAAAACAACTGCTATGTAATATTCACCGTTGACTGTTGTTTTATAATATATCACAGACACGGTTTCATTTTCGGCCACGGTAGCAGTGCAGCTCTAGGGATGGCAAAGTCTGCAGCACTCAAAACGAAATATCTCAGCAACTATTGGATAGATTGCAATGGGATTTGGAATAGATATTCATGGTCTCCAGAGGATGAATTATGATCCCCTGACGTTTCATCTAGCACCACTAGTGGTTCAAAATTTGTACTTTTTTTGTGCAGATATTCGTGATTTCCAGATGATGTATCCTAAAGACTTTGAATCGATCATTTAGTGTCGTCATCTGGTCAAAGTTTTACCTAAAAAACTAATGGCCTTTCTTCAGCTATAGCGGTGCTGATATGCAGCATGTTAGCACACCCTATCCAACACAAACAGATGCACCCACTGGTATTTTACGTATTTAACAGGAAGTGAGGGACAGAGATGCATTTGAACCTGGGACATTATGGTTCATGGCTGTTAACCCCTATGCCGTGGGGGTGAGACCACACTCTGCTGAAATTTGTCCGGCAAGCGTCAACACACCCGTTAACACCCATCAACCAGCAGTAACGTGCATCAACTCATTGGGATTGTTCCATTAACCCAGGGTCACTGCAAAGATGGAAGCACCTTGGTAGCTGGTAGTGTGTGCCACGTGCATCACACATCAAATGACATGGACTAACTCAAATGCACGCACAAACTCAAACGTCTGATGCAGAAAATGAAATGTGGCTGGAAATATTTGCAGCTTGCGTCACTGCAAAGCTTTTGTGAAGTTCTGTCTGGTTTAAAATAAGTTTGTAACTATAAATAAAAGAGAATTACCTTGAACCCTCAGCTTCTCAGCTTCAGTGCATGAGTGTCTCATGTTTTCAATAGAAACTGAAAAAAAAATGCATTAAAATGAGAATAAAGGTCACTTTTTTTATCTGTATTACCAAAAATATCCACCTTCATTTCCTCTGATGAATAGACATTCCTTCATTTGACACAGCTGAGCTACTTCTGAAGATAGCCAAGTGTTCTCCGCAATAAGAGGAACCCACAAATAACAGGCTGTTGAATACTGAAGAGCCATCCACAAAGAAAGAGCCTAATAATCAAATCTACCCACTTCTACTCGGTGCCAGATGTCCTTGGCCATGAGATTTGATGGCAGAGTGGGAGGCAGAGAGACAAAACACTGGAGTAGCACTGACGTAGAGGTACTTTCACTACACCAAAAGGAGAAGTCTTTTTTTTTTTTAATCTATAATGAATGCAATCCATTAAAAATGCAGGACAGGGAAATATGAATTCCATCTCCTCCATCAGCTCAGACTAAGAGTGACCTAGAAACAATTAAAACCACGATGGATACCGATTTCATCTCCAGGGAGATCTGTATGCGTGTATCTGCGGTTACACAACAGCATCTGCACATATGTGTGTCTATTAGAAAGAAAAGAAAGGTAAGTATGTAGGTTATGACTTGGCACCGGGGTTTGCGATTAAACCAGCTGACGCAGAACAGAGGAGGGCTGAGAAACATCAAGCAGCCAGCCAAGAGCCAAGTCCTCGCTTTATGTCTCGCAGCCAAAGTGCGGAGAATCTAATCCACTAAAGAACACAAAATGATCTGTGCCCTCCGAGAGCCCCGGGGGGCCGAAGCAGAAACTGGAATACAAATGTGAGCTTTGTATGCAGCGATCTGCAGCACGCTGCTCTGCTCCACCCATGATGGCAGACTGACGGACACCCACTTTAATCATCTCTGGGCTGAGAAAGCATCGCATTTTAAGCCAGTCTGTGCCCAGCATTTGTATCCAGGACAAACTGTCAAACTGTCAGATAACAACACTGATACTGATTTGCATAATGTTTGTTCCTGAAATACTGGTTGGTTCAGTGGGGCATGCTGGTATATCTCTGATATGAAAAGCGGATGCTATGGGTACAGCTACGTGACATGACCCAAGCACGTATTTGCACGTATCTTCTCAAAACTATGGGAAATAATCTGCCGCTATAACAGTCTCTCTTCAGATATTACATAAGATTTTGGACCCTGGCTGCAGGGACTTGATCCCATTCAACCTCAAGAGCATTAGTGAGGTCCAGCACTGATGTTGTGCAATAAGGCCTGGCCTGCAGTTGTTCAGATTCTCCAAAAAGTGTTGGATGGGGTTGAGGTTTTGGCTCTGTGCAGGCCAGTAAAGGTCTTCCATACCAAACTTAGAAAACTATTTCTTTTTAAAGCTTGCTTTATCCACAGGGACATGCAGAAAGACTTCGTCCAAACTGTTGCCACTAAGTTGGAAGCATACTGTGGTTTAAAATATCATTGTATGCTGTGGCATAAAATAAAAAAAATCCACAGAATTTTGGCTATATATTGTATCAAAGCAACTCAAACATCACAAAAACATGTATCTAAAGGAAGTTCAAATACAGTTTTAACATTCAAAAAAACAAATGGAGCAAAAAATTACAATATTTTTGAAAAATACTAAACACTAAACAGACAGGTAACTCCAAAGTTAGAATTTTTAGGTCCAAATTTAGCCAGAGCTGAAATGATTCATCAGTTAATCGATTAATTGATGAACAGAAAAATCATCTGGAACTACTTTGATAACTGATTAATTGTTTCACTCATTTTTCAAGTCAAAATATGAAGAAAAAAAAAACAGGATTTGCTTTTATTTTGCTAAAATAAACCGGATTTCTTTCAAGTTTTGGAAAACAAGGTATTTGAAGAGATTACCTTACGCTCTGCAAAACTGTGACTGGCATTTTCTCCACTATGTTTTGACATTTCACACCCAACAATTATACTGAATAACCAAAAGAATAATCTGCAGCTTAATCAATACTGAAAATAACCAGCTGTAAATGTCATCTCCATCACACGAGTTAGAATACAATGCCAAAGCTGACCCTCCTCTAAGTGCTTGAAGCAGTGGAGTCTGAGAGAAAATTTTAACTAAAGATGGATTAACAGCAGACACTTCAGATCCCATTACACCAGGATCTGAAGTGTCCTAGATAATGATTTTCATACCAGTCGAGAGTTTGTAAACAGGACATATAATTGCTAAACAAAAAAAAAAAGTTGGCCGGGCTCTTTTGTCTGAGTAATTATGAAACAGTCTGCAAATTAACTGAACAGTCACAACAAAGAAATCACATCAGCGCTAATCTCTGCGTTGTCAGTTGAAGAGCCCTTCGGCAGGATCTCTCATCGCTGCTCTGACAGGTTTCTGCATTATAGGGCGGCTGAAAATGGACACACAGAGCACTTGGTCCATTTATATCAGTGTTTATTGACTGATGTGGCTGAAAGGGTCACATTTCAACCACGTAGACCTACAACAGTTTTAATCTGATGGCCTGTTAAAGGTCCTTACGAACTAACTTTTGTGGTTGAAGTGGATGTTATACTTAATGCAGTGTGTTTTAAAGCACATTTTAAAAGGAATACTGCAAAGAAAACCTACTGTTGTGAAAACCAAACATATATTTTCTACTGTGTTTTATCACAGAGATCCATTAAATGCAAAGTTTCACATCTGAGCAGGATGTAATCTGGCATTTCAAGATATTAAATGTGTCTACCGCAGCATCATTTACCACTCCGCTATCTGTCTGTATGCTCACTCTTTCAAATACAATACTACTAATAAAACAATAATTATCTATCATTTGCTGCCTACGCAAGGCAAACATAATTGTATTTGACACTTGTCCAGCAAAACATAACAAGCATAGCAAAACATAACAAAAATAACATAAAAAAAATAGCTGATTACACTGTTGTTTGCAACCAAGCTAACAAAGCTGCAAGTGAAAAACATCAGCTAGTTAACCACATTAGTGACAATCAGAAGCATTAGATTAACAGATATTTTGGCAGTAGTATGACTACTAAGATCATACTGGGCATTTGTATGGACAGAAGTAGACACGTTTAGCTGTTTAGGTTACGTTTGATAGCAATTTTAGCAGTTTACTAATGTTGTTATTGTCTAACGGTAAGATAACAAAGTTGTGTGACAAAGCTAACTACGCTAATAACAATTGGTGGTTGTGTGTGAAGCCATATTTTGCCAAGAAAATAAACACTTGGAGCATAATGAGCATACAAAAGTAAGTCTTTGTTGTGATTTTGATTATTTAATCCATTCTAACTGTTGAATTCAAGCGAATGGCAGCAGTCTTTATAATCTTTGAAGGCTTTTCAGGCCTACTTGTTTTCAGTGTATTCCTTTAAAACCCTGAGTGAAAGCTGTAAAGAGGAAGAAAAGTTGCTGTGAATGGACCCGGTTCATGAGTCATGCTAACCACTGCACCATATCTGGACAAGCTCAGTGTTTTACGAGCGCCGCTCTGCTGCCTGTTGTTGGAACAGGATGTTTCTTTTACAGGGTCACACATCACGCCGTAACCCATTTCAAAGAGCGAGTCTGTCTGTTCTCTAAGCTGTTACCAAAGCTTTTAATATCCACTGTCTGCTAAAACAAATATGGATTAAAGAGACAGTGAAGCTCTATTTAACAGACAGGTTAAATATCCCTTCTTTCTGGACTAGATTGGTATAAACTGAGCTCTTAGGGAATGATGCACAGTTACCCGTCTGAATTTTCATCATTCAAATTCTCTGCAACTTTATTCGATGTCTGTATTGCAGCAGATTAGCAGGACCATGCTAAGGCCAGAGAGGTTATGTTTACAGGCTTGTAAACTGATGCTTATTTCTGACTGGCAGTGATAATGAATGCTCATTTTTACAGTCGTCCAGGGGGCAGAGATGAAAGGTTTTAGCTCCCAATGCCAACCTTTAGGATTTTCGCTTCGTCCATCTGTCCAGCCAATACATCAGGGAGGAGTCCGGTGGAAACATGGACCAGGTCATATGACTCAGCCACCCAAGCACAGGATGCCAGACATGGCACAGCAGCTTTCCTAATTACAACAATATGCTAAACCTTCTAAGCTCTCCTGCCGACCGCAAGTTTTCTAAAAAGGACCTGACCTACATTTCTCCTCCATGCTCTGAATTCAGAAAAAGTACTTTAAGCCTCAGTGAAGGGAGAACTGAAATAGCAACTCCCTCTTTTCACACAGGGGCTGCTGCTGCAAGAGGCAAGCCCACAATGTGGCCTTCAGGCCTTCCTGCAATTAACCGAAACTACAAGAATGAAAAGCTTTATTCATTAGAGATTATACAAAATGCAGAGTTTTAAGAGGAACAAATTGTCAAGGAAGACAGTAGAGAGATCTACTGATGCCACATCTGTGACAAACATGAAAACACTCCAGAAAAATGTGCACAACATTAATAATCAACAACCAATGCTCAATACACCGGATGCTTTTGCCATTACCAATGCCAAAGTGCAAAGTAATACAAACATAGTTGCTATGGAAATCAATGACTAATGTATTACAAGGATTTCCCTGGAAGAAACTGTTTGAACACACAAATCAGAAGCGCAGCCACACTGGCAACGAGACTGCCCGAATAAACAATAACTCCACTCAGTGCAGGAATTCACATTCACAGGCCAGAATAATCAATATGGGAATAAAGGAACAAAACAAGATGACAGGAAATAAATCAAAATGTGGCACTCACTATGAATAATAATGCTGACTAAATGCCTTGAGTGCAAAATTTAAAAATTTGTCAGACTTACTTCACCCAATTGAGGTTGATAATACAGCATTTGCATCACTAGTGAGGCAGAAAATTTAATTTCAGCTAGAGACAATCAACCAGGAAAAGACTTATTAATTTTCCGCGCATTTGTGTGACAGTAAAGATTAAAGGGGCATTATTGGCAATGAAAGGCAGCAGCAAATGGTCACCTGATGCATTTTTCAAACAGTTTTCACCTCTTAAAGATGAAAAATAAAGTTATTCAATAAGAGTAATCTTAAAGTCTGAAAGTAGTTAGCGGTTAATGGAAGAAAAGCGCTCAAAAACTCATCAATATTCCCCTTTAAATGTGTCACTGACCTACACGGACATCTTTTAACCTATTATTCAGAGACAGAGAGGCAGCCAGCACACACAGCTCTAGGAAAGTCACATTTCCTTTTGACTACGCTAAGCCTCAACTGTTCATGAGCTGCCTCAATATAATCTCGTCTACATCTGGCACAAAGTTTTGACACATCTCTCTCTCTCTCGCTCTCTGCCTTTTCAGCTTGTTAACCTCATTTTCTGCATTACCCCCGAAAGTGCTGGAACACGGGACAAAGTAAAGCCCCAGGATGCCCCGTGTAATCGCGAAGCTATTTTGATAATTTGAGCCACATTTGGAAATAAGGTCACGTCTGCAACCAACAATCACAGAAAACCCAGTTTTACATGATGACGTTCTTTGGAAATGGAATTTATCTATTAGCAGAATTGAGATGGAAATGAGATTTGTGGATTTAGGTTAAAAAATGAGGTGGACCTTATTGTAACTAAAGAGAATATAATCTGCAGTTATGTAAGAGGGGAAACTGCAGAAAAAAAGTAATGAGCAGTGCATAATGACTATTTTAAAACGTCCTGAAGCAGAAAAGTTCTTTCTTGACCTTTTGAACAATATTAAATCTTAACTTAAGGTCCAGATTAAACTTTTTACCTTTAAGCCAACTGAGACAAATCCACTCACTAATGAAGACAAACTGAAAGCTGAAAGCAGCTGAAAGACACTAAAACACTACGTAGCGTTGAGGAGAGCTGCAGTCAGGTGATAATTCTCTGAAGGTTTATCACTACAAACATTTCACAATACACATACTAAACTTTTGATTAGTGCAGCTTTAACTTAAGAAACATTATTTGAAACCAACAAGGGCTCACTGAGTTTTAATGCCCAAACAACAATCTTTCTAGTACTAAAAATGAAATGAGCACAGAGATTTATGAGTTCCTGCCGATACTGGGAGAAACCCAAATTGAACTTATTGAGGCATTACATTATACTGAGCGATTTCTGCTGATGAATGATATTTTTACTGTTTGATATCTTATTAGTAAGCCGTTCTTATCATGTGTCAGGTTCAGCTGGATGCCATTTAGTCTGCTCTCCATCACCCCGAGGTCTATTTAGACTAAAAGACCCACTGAGGAGGACATTACGCCCTTAGGACTAAACCTTTACACTGGCACATGGATCGGCCAAGGTTGGTTTGGTTTAGTCCTGCTGCATCAGAGCTGACATTTTCTTCCAGTAAGTAAACGTGCCGCTCAATTGAAAAAGAAATGTCATTCTCGACTCCATATCTCAAGCGGCACATGTGCTTGTCCCATTTTCTAATTAGTGTGAATTTAACTTGGGGAGCATATGCTAATAAAACGTCAGGGCTGTAGATGTGTGTAGAACATTGCACAGTGACACAGTTTTATCTCCTGAGTCCAAAAGGTTTTAAATTCCTCAAATGCAAAAGCTGTGTGTTTCATTTTTCAGCAATTTTCACAACCTTTAACTCCTCTCTATGTTGCCGTGCTATTTCTTATTAGCTGCTAATATGCAACTAAATGCATGAATACATCCTTGACACTGCACATTTGGGTTTAACCAGGTTATTTGTCTATCTTATCTTATTTACAGTAATCTGGTGTTTATGTTTGCACTTTATCAGCTGTATAATTTCTGTCAGACTGTTGCAGGCCTTGACTTTTCCTGTCACAGCTTTGTCTCTTCAAGTACACCAGTTAAATTCAATGTAAACAATCCCATATTGTGTGTGCATGTGTTTTTTTTTTGTTTTTTTTTTTTCAGTATTTCTGGTCGTTTATGGACACAGAACATGCACAGATGGTCATAAAGCGCCATTACTCATGCTCCCAATCTCATTCTGCAGAAAGGCAGTGGGTTCAAAATATGAGCTGAGCAGATATTATCAACACAGGTTCCTTAAAATCAAATATTGTCTGTGGGGAAATTATATAAAAAAACACAAAAAGCAGGCGGTCAGGCATGACGCTGGGCACTGAGGCATGGGGAGAGTCAGCTGGAGGCAAAATTGATCAGTCACAAAGCATCTCAAATGTGTGTGTCAGGGCGGAGTGTGTGGGGAGTGAGGAGGCGACTGCCCTTTCCTGTCCTGCCCCGTCTGTCCTCCAGGACGTGCTGCATCAGCAAGATTGGTGGGGGGGTGTGGGGTGTGCTGGATATCTTACATAAGGCCCTTTGACTTAACATTCAAAGAACAAGGCAGGGAGATTCACTTTACAAAGACAGCTGTATGAAAAGTCAGGGGCAGTTTGAAGCTGAATGACACAGTTTATGACTTTGGTTTTTTTTAGCTACAGCTCTGATCAATTATTTATTAAAGTTTCCTAGCTGTCTAGACGTTATGTTATCTAAACTTACAACATTCCCAATAGCAGTGGCAAAGCTTGTACAGTCTTTAGGCTGGGCTTGTTTAACCAAGAGAAAGGTTCACAATATTTCTGAAAGTGACAAGCCAGTTATTCTGTGTATTAAAATCAGGGGTAGTAAACACAGGAAATAGCATCCTTTACTGATTTAAGTGTGAAAGTGTTGTTGTTATTTGATAAACACAGGGCTGGATCTGAAACATAATCGGACTGTAGTAAATTAGCCAAAGTGAAACTGTCAAAGATGAACAAGCAGTTGTAGTCTGGTGATAAACAGATTTTATAGCATCTGTAAGGTGTAAAATAAACTCTGGAATGAATATTAATCAGTCGGTAAACCTCCTTTAGTCCTGACATATCTGAACATGTGCTGGATGGACTTGGCATTAACTTTTGGACAGACATTTGTCGTCCCCAGAGTATGACGCTTAATGAATTTAGTGTTCCCTTGACCCCTGAAAATGTTCCCTTGTCGTTAAAAATGTTCAGTTATTAAGTAAAATTTTGCCCACAGTGAAATATCTTGACAGTTTGGATGGATTGCCATGAAATTTGGAGCAGATATTCACTGTTCACTCTGCTGACCCCCATCTGTTGACCCCTTTGTGTGTAGCAAGCTTTTTCACATATCCACTGAAATATCTCAACATTTACTAGATGGACTGGCACAAAATTAGGTACAGACAGTCGTGGTTCCAAGATGATGGACCCTACTCTTTTTGCTGATCCCCTGACTTTTCTCTAGTGCCACTACCAGATTGAAATTTGAGGTTTAGAAGCAAAATTAAAGATATTTTCATCAGCTTCAGCTTTACGCTGGTGTTAATTAGCAAATATTAGCATGTTACACATTAAACTAAAATGGTGAACATGGGAACCATTATGCATTATGCCTGCTAAACATCAGCATGTTAGCATTGTCTCTGATCATTTTAGCATGCTGGAATTAGCATTTAGCTTACAGCACCACCAAGTACAGCTCCATAGACCTGCTGGCATGGCCGCAGACTCTTAGTCTTGTCTAAACTCCCAAACATTGGTACAGAATCAGGCACTGAGTGCAAGACAACAAGAACAACAAGGGGAACATAAAACAATGAGAGGCTTTAACTGCCTCTCATTCATCCTACTCTAAATTCCCGCAGTGTGAGCATCCCAGGCAGCCAGGGGACAAAAGAGCAAGTGTCTCCGTGCTGCTCAAAGCGACATCTCAGCACTCTCGCCTCCAACAGGCCCAAATATGACAGCCTACTGGGTCCAGCTGCCACTCGAGGGCCCCGTTCAATCCCGGCTCTGTCTCGGACATTGGCCCCATCTCTCACAGCACTTAGCCTCACGCCTGTGGGCTGATGTGCAGAAATGCAACTGATGCCCACTTCAGAAATACCAAGATGAAACACAGCTCCTTGCCCTTGGCTCTTAAGAGCAGAGGGTTTAGGTGGTGTAATGTCGCCAGGCGTGATTGATTTTGTACGCAGGATAGAGGTCTTGAAGAGGCTCTTTAGGACGTGCAATTATTGTAACGCAGTGAGGTGCCCTGAGCGATGAAAAGGTGCACTTGGTGCTCATTCAAATGCCTTTCACGATGAGATGACAGAACTTAAGAGTACATTTCACATTCACACTCAGGATGTCAGTCAGACACTTAGGCAGGCTGCTGAGGAGTATAATAAGGACAGCCCTCGAGTACCTCATATCCTGGCTTAATATTATGAGCAGCAGACCAGAGCCTCATAAACGCTCTGTGCTGCCTTATAAAAAACAGCACATAGCAACATTTTTAAAGCACCTTCGAGTTACATGTGTCTGAATCTGATATCTGGATTTCCAAACCACAGGCAGTTAACATTCAACCACCCTCTAAGTTAGGTGATTAAGGCCCCTCCCTCACCTGTGACAGGTGATTATTAAGTACTCAGCACGGAGTGGCACGTGTCCTGATGTGACTTGGAGAGACGTGAGATCATTGCCGAGGCAGCACTTCTATAAGCCTCCGAGCCTAATAGCCTTGGGGCTTCAGAGACCTCTGAGCCACGGCGAACAGGGTTTATAGAGGCATGAAGACATTACAGGATAAATTGACGACATCAGGAGAGGAACACGGTGTACCGGTTCAAATTAAACTGTATGTCCCTCATGACTTACAGTAGCTTTCGCCTTGGTTACAGCCAGTGAGGGAAACCCATGGAATGGTAGTCACCTTATCTATGACCTCTGGCAACTTACTGCTTAAGGGAAATGACTCTCATATTATGAGGGAAATGTGCTTGTTTTTTTCCTTTCTTGCCAAGAAAAAAATCATTACTGCTCTCAGATCTTTCAGTTATGATGAGGCTAGAGCCCCGGAGTTGGTTAGCTTAGCTTAGCATAAAGACTGGAAACAGGGGGAAACAGCTAGCCTGTCTGTGTCCAAAGTTAAATCTGCCTACAAGCATCTCTAAAGCTCAGAAATGAACATGTCATATCTTGTTTATTTAATCTGTACAAAAACTGAAGTGTAAGAAAGACAAATTCTGGTTATATAATGGACTGTTTCTTGGCTGGGTGCAGTGACTTTGACTGAGTTAGCTTTAGAAGTGCTTGTAGGCCAATTTTGTTAGCTGTTTGACAAAGTCAAGCTAGCTGTTTCCCCGTTTCCAGTCTTTATGCTAAGCTAAGCTAACTGCCACCTGGCTCCAGCTACATGTTTAACAGAAAGATACGAGAGTAGTTTATATTTTCTAAGCTAACTCTCCATCTAACTCAGTCGCACAGCATTTACCAAGGCTGGTGTTGGCATGAAGTACACTCAGAGATACAAAAACAGAACTCAAGAGCATTTCTAACATCTTTTAAAAACATTTCTCCTCTCAGACTGAATGGTTGGTAAGTTGAAGGTCTAAAAACAGCTTTTTGGCATAAACCAAATCTGCGAAAACACTGACTGGGCACTATTTTCATGCCTGACTCCTGGAGGGTATGTTGAAATCTGGAAATAGATTCTCCCATGTTTCTCCTCTGCTGACTCTTCCTTTAAGCTCTCCGTCTGCTGTTGCTCTGAAGATAGGCAGCGGTCAGTTTGTTTAGCCACCTGAAGAGGCTGATATCACAGGATGAGGCAGGATGATTTGACATCTGGTTAACAAGGCGAGTCCCTCCTGTCTAAACTGATAGACAGCAGTCAATAGAGAGCTGCAGTGATCCTGACTGGCACAGGAAGTGAAGTCACTCCATTCAGAGAAACTTGCAGTGTAAATAAAGTAGATCCACACAGTGAAGCAGCTTCATGTGACGATCCACATCGTTCATGTTGCTGGGAGACATTCAGGGTCACTGAGGGTCTGAACCTGGGACTTTTTAATTACAGGAACCTTTTTATCCACTTGTCCACTCTGCTGAATAACATCAGAGCTATGCTATTCCTGGAAATATATTAGTCTTATTTCAGCTAAAAGCCATGCAATATAATACCCACTGAAGGTATTAACTTAAGAGGATAGAGACAGGCTAAGGAGAGGCGGTCGTCAGTTTAAAATAAAAAATAAAAACACACATATACTCCCCCCATACTCCTGTATTAATTACAGCTTTTTCCCCTCCTCTCTCCACAGCAGGGTTCAGTCAAGTGGAGTTTAAACCACAGACTCATTTATTTCTGTCATTACATCAGACTAAAAATGTGCACTGGGAAGAAAAGAAAAGTGCTGAATATTTATCAGATTTCAACATGATGTCAAAAAGCCTGGATTAGATCTAAAGAAACACCACCAACAAAAACTCCACTGAGGTTTTGGCAGCGTTTTTACTGCTGAGGAAAGAGCACACAGTAGTTTTACAAACATTACATGTAGGTGCAAGGTTAGTGAAATTCAGCATGGGTGAAAACTGAACGTATATTTAAAGGAACAATCTTTAGATGAAAGCCCACATTTTCAAATGTATCTCTAAACTGTGGCAAGGTAACAAATTTAACTTTTGTTATGACGCCACACTGCGCTTCAAAAAAGATCTACAACTGTAAAAGAACTCTACAGTCCTCTTTAGAGATTATATTATTGGTTAAATATTCAGTTAATCAATCAATGATAAAACAATTGGCAACTAGTTTGATAGCTGATTCATTTTCTCCACAATTTTTCAAGCATAAGTGTCAAACATGATCAGGTTCCAGCTTCTCAGATGTGAGGATTTGCTGCTTTTCTTTGTTGTTTATGAAACTAAACTGAACATGTCAGGGTTTTGGACTTTTACTTAGACAAATCAAGGACTTTTAAAAAGCCACATGTGGGCTCTGGGATATTGTAACTGGAATCCTCCACAATTTTCTGACATTTTCCGGACCACACAATCAATTTATTAATGAAAGAAAATAACTGGTAGATTGATTGATGAGCAGTAATTGGTAAATGAAGCTCTGCCTGCCAATTTGTTTCCATCTGGACTGAGAACTTACTGAGGTACGAGACTGAGAGCATGTGTCTAAATATTAAATATGATTACAAACTAATCTTTAAAAAAGCTAGCCAGCCAGTTTATAATGCTGCAAACTATCTTATCAATAAACCCACAGTATACGAGCTACAGCTGCAACTCACCATCATTTTCATCATCGGTTAATCTGCCATTTATTTTCTCAGTGAATGGATTCATTGTTTGGTCTCTAAAACATGAGAAAATTGTGAAAAGCCAATCACAGATTGATTGTTTTGTCTGACCAACAGCCCAAAACCAAAACATATTCAGTTTATTGTGTTAGAAGCAGAAGAAAATAAGCAAATCACATCTGAGAGGCTGGAACTAGAAAGTGACCGTTTTGGTTATGAATGTATCCGAGGATAATGTTCTTCTGGAAATAATCAGACTAATACTTGTTATCAACTACCTTTAAAAAAAATAATACAAACAAACCCTTGTGATTATGTTATATAGGTGAAAACTTCTAATAAAGAAAGTAAGTGCACCTGTTAAACTGCAGTTATTTTAATGATCCATTAATCTTTTAAGCCCATTTATGAAGCAAATATGCCAAACTTCAGCTTCTTAAGCGTGACAATTTGCTGCTTTAAGTGCATTAATCTGATGAAACACCTAATTAGAGAGCATCACCTTCAGCTCTGGGAACCTATAATGGATGTTTTCTATTATTTTCTGACATTTTAAAGACTAAACCACCAACAGACAGTGAACATAACTGTTAGCTGCAGCCCTGCAATGATGAAACCACATCATCCCCTGAGCTCACGTGTTAACGAATCCCTCTGCACGACTTTGATGAAGTGATACATTTACAAGATGTGGAAAAAGCCAAGTGGACCATGAGTTTGGATTGTTACAACTGCTCTGATGATAAAAATCTAATCCAGACAGTTTAATCACTGGCACTGAAAGAAATGCAGCGTGAACCCAGCCTTACAGTCTCAGGGGGGGTCACAGGAGCCAAATGGTCTCCATGGTGCAGCCTGGCACAATGATCTGGCACAAAGCTGGTTTATCCATCATGACAACTGAGTGGGTGATTATGAGCGTTTACAGCTTTCAGCACAAAGTATATCTGCACAACACACACCTTTATAGCCAGGTTTAAAGGCTGCACTGAGGCTGGGGGATTTATTTAGGAGTTGTTTGTGTTGGTGGATATGTGCCAAATGGTGCCCACCAAACTAGAAACCACACGTCTTTGTATTTAGCATCAAAACAATGCAGATGGCTGGATGGGCATTACCCCCGCTGCAGGGCCTGCATGGGCATCCTCTTGGCACGATGGTGCAGCTAGCTGGTGGGTAAGCCGCCGTGCAGCTGTAACGCTAGCAATCTGACAAATGACTGTGCAGGCTGGCGCATAAACACTGGCTTTAAAGTTTAAAAGGACAAATGAGATAAGCACGCTCGCAGCCACTGACCTCGGGATGCAGTTCGGGGAGGATCCGTCAATCTCCCACGTTGCGAACAGGTTCATGGGCACGGGTCTGTTGAGAGCCCCGCTCCCGGGGAAACTCAACCGGCCACTTCTCTCCGCCATGGTCCCGGGACTGCGGGTGGGACTGTCCGACACCGAGCTGGGGGGGTTTGTAAACAGCAGACCGGTACGGGTCTTCTGTATGAGCGTGTGCGAGTGTGAATGTGTGTGTGTGTGTGTGTGTCCGTGAAGAAGAGCCGTCACACGCGCTCACGTTAGTGCGATGTGAACGGCGGAGGACGAGCTCATTTCTCCGTCCTGGTTGGAGCCGGGCAGGTCGGTGTGGTCCTCTGTGCCAGGGAGGAACTGCAGTGGGAGCAGCGCAGGAGTGAACGGATCGACCGCTGAGCTTGTTGTGCCTACCACGCTGCTCCGGGGGTATGAGGAGTGATTAGTGCCACACCAACAAAACCGACGGGGAGGAGGAGCAGGGCAAGCATGTTTCACAAAAATGTTGTTTAGATTATATTCATTTCAAAAACTCACTTTTGGAGTGTTAATCTAATAATTTAAAGATGTCACCTTGAGCTGTAATGGGCGTTTTAAAGACTGAACAATTAATATATTTGCTGGTAATGAAAAAAAAAAGTTAATTGCAGCCTCTGAGCTCAGATGTTAATAATTTCATATTTCTGAGTGTATAGAGGATAAATAGGAGAGGATCAGGACACACATTTATTTTTTTTAAAACGTACTGTATGCTCACATTAAATACATTAACCTGGTTACTGTAAAACCCATGTTTCATTGCAGTTAATCAGTAATCAGACCTTCTCCTTCCTTATGAACCAACATTTAGGCTGATGCTGCAGTGAAAATAAATCATCTGTAATACGATCTTATTACCACACTAAGATTTGGTTACTACAGTGAGAAACAGCAGATTTTTTTCTCATGGTGACACTAATTTTCTGCTGCAGCTGAATGACACAGCTCTCCTCAGCCGGCTCCTCTTGTGGCATTAACTACCCCTCATACATTTCTCCCAGGAAAAACGTCATTGAAGATCTCTGGACTGTGTTGGCAGGTGCAGACCTGGCGCAGACGGTGCAGGTCTGGGCGGGTCCGTGGACTCAGGTTCGGTGGGTTCGACTCGTGGACTGTCACTGCACAGGAGTTCAGGAGCAAACAGGGTCCAACTAAAGCTGCTTTAAGGAACAATTTCTCACTTGGAACAACCCACACCTGCTCTGCTGATGTACCTCTGAGCAAGTCACCAACCAAACCACATAAAGGACAACTCTCTCATTATGAGTATTTGTTAGAGTACTGATCATTGATCAGTTATATTCATTATGCACAGCCATGTATTCCCCTTAATGTCCAGTTAACTGTCATTGTATCATAAGAAGGCACTGCCACCGTGTGGTGATCAGTGAACATGCTGGAAGTACTCAATGACCCTTTGTTCTCTTGTACTCTGTTATATAAAATTAAACATCTTTATATTTTTTGAACAAGCTTCCAAACAAGCATGTTGAAGTCTTTCTTTTGGGAAGTGTAACCATTCATCCTCAAGGTTTTCAAAGACTGCATAGCGTGCATTTTAAGGATTAGTATGAGCTGATGGATAAGCTGTGATCGTATTAATCCATGGATAGCTCGTCTGTAAGTGTTGATTTATCAATAGCCACTCCTCTTATACTAAATATAGAAGTCACCTCTTGAACAAATGGAAAAATATACAACTTAATTTTTTACTTTGCTGACAGTTACTCAAACATATTGGCATTAACGTGGCAGCATAAATCTGTTTCTTAAAGTCACAGTAGAGGAAGAAGTATTTGGATCCTTTAATTATGTAAAAGTACAAATATAGAAATGTAGAAATATTCAATTACAAGTAAAAGTCCTGCATGAAAATATATGTAAAAGTACAAGTATATAACATTATTAGAGGATTAATACTGAAGCATTAGTGTGTCAGCAGCATGTTACTGTAGGTGGAGCAGCAGTTAATCTGAGGAGTTGTCAGCAACGTGTTGTTTTAAAAGTCTCTTATTATAATTTGTGTAAAATCTTCATCTTAAAAGTAACTTGTAACGAAAACTTTCAAATAAATGTAGCAGAGTGGAAGCATAAAGTAAGAAAAAAGAAAAGTACTTGAGAACAGGCACCTCAAAATTTAACTGAAGTACAGAACTTGAGTAAATGTACTTTGTTATGTTCCCCTACAGGTACTCTGGCAGTCAATGAGAACACATCACCTTCATTTTTAAAAAACAGAACAGTGTTATGAGAAGTGATCTGATGTTAGTTTTATTTTTGTTCATTATGGAGTTTTAAAAAGTCAAGTTGTCTCTGTAATAGTCAGTTTTCAAAGGAAAGTCATGTGTGTTCATGTATCTTCTAAAAGTGTAATTTTCATATCCTGACTTTGTGTTGAACGATCAGTGTAGTTCTCCTTCTTAAATAGGAATTAGTTTATATTTGTGCATTTAAACTGACTAAGTCATCAGAGGATTTTTCTATAACCCACTCACAATAATCTGAATTTAATGTTACAAAACAGAAACATAAGGGGTTTGAGAGTCTGATTGAGCAACAGTTAAGATTAGATGTTCACACTTAAAATTTATTAGTATCATTCAAACAGACAGACAGAATATAAATCAAAAGTTTTATTTGTGTTTGTACCTGGAGTTTACATTTGTCCTGTAATCACTGCACGATGGAAACAATTCTGATTTATTCAATTAAACTGCAGAGACTTTATTATCGTATGTATGAGAGTCTCTCGACCCACATTCACAAAATATATATATATTATAAAAAAAGAAGGTCTTTCTGGACATTACTAAAAAAAGAAATGACAATATGCAGTGAGTTTTATTAGTATCAAATCAATGATCTTATTCCTTCCCGCTGAAATAGACACACTTGTGTTCAGACCCATGACACCACACAAGCCAAGGCTGGAGATAAAAGCAAAGAAAATTAATCACCAACACGAGACGCGGTCCTGATACAGCAGTGTTGAGGAAAAAAAAAAAAAAAAAAAAAAAAAAAGTAGTGCCAGATTCCAATATCATTACACAAGAAAGCTGAAATAAATCACCAACTGAGATGTTTGCATTTTCAGGTTTCACATACATACCAGGGCAGTGAATGCAACACGTGGAGAGGCGCCTGTTACAGTGCCTCGTCAGAAGCAGAATCACAGTTTCACGGTAATGCCGGGAGCTTGCATTACGAACATAAACATCACTCATCAACACTTCTGGGGGTGGGAGGGGAGTCGTAAAGGGCAAAGCACTGAGGAGTGGATGGAATCAGAACATGGCAAGACATCACCGATCAAAGTGTTTTCTGTTGCTCAGTATTTCATCAAAATGTGAAGGATTTTAAAAGAGGGAAATGTAGAGATCATGACAGGAAAACAAAAAAATGTTCCCTGTGGAAGCACATCCAAACTAACAAAACTAAGAGGAAATCAAAACCAAAGTGGGCACATTAATAACTGAAGGTCTTATTTCAAAAGAGGCCATGTAAAAGGCAATTCCCTCCCCTTCATTAAAAAAAAAAAAAAAAAAAAAAAAAAAACTACCAGTCTATTATACGGCTGAACAGGTGTTATTGGTCTCAGTGTTTGCTGTCTGCGGAGGCGGAACGGGAACGCGAGCGGGACCGGGAACGAGAGCGAGAGCGCGAACGGGAGCGAGACTGTTTGTTCTGAGCGGGAGCGGGCGAACGCGAGCGAGACCTGGAGCGGGACTTGGAGCGAGATTTGGACCTGGAGGGGGATCTGCCTGGGGCCTTGCCCCCTCCTGATGTCTTCTTCTCCGGGGTGCGGCTGATGGATCTGGAGCGGCTCCTGGAGCGGTTGCGGCTGCGGGAACGGCTCTTTGAGCGGGAATAGCTACGGGAACGGGAGCGACTCTTGCTGTGACTGTGGAGAGAAAACAACAGAGACGTCATGTTTAACATTTGTAGAGTCTTGAATTCTCTCTGAAACATCAAATTAGCTGAAATAAATGAGCACACTTCATCCAGTCACAGCTGTCCTGGGAATGTCAGGGAACGCTACTAAAAGCTAATTTTGTTAACAGTTCAACATTTTCATATTTTCTTGTCTTATCAAGTTAAATGATGAAGTTGTTAAGTGATGAAGAAGTTACAGCTTCTTCTGTGAGATGAGTGTTTCCTCATTAATGTGGAAATTTATGTAGAAAGGTGCTGTAAAATCTACTCACATCCTCTACTCCATATGGAGCTCCCACATCATGTACCATGGTACCACTAACCATCTGCTTCCAGCCTTTATGCTACGCTATCTGCTGGCTCTAGCCTCCTATTTAGCTCATCAACATTCAAGAGGCATCGATCTTCTCATTCAACTTTCAGCAACAGTAGAAACTAATCACCTTCTGCTGTCCTCAAAGATCTTCAGCTTGCGTCCGTTCAGTTCTGTCCCATCAAGCTTGGCGATGGCGTTCTTCATATCACTGCGAGATGCAAACTCAACCACCCTGTATCCCAGAAGAAACATGATTTAGAACCAAAACTCTGGCGAGAATGGTGCGAGTGAGGAGTTTGACTGACAGAAGAACTCACCCTTCGTTTTTGTTGGGTCTGTGAGCGTCCACAAAGGTAACTTCACCTGCTTTTCTCATCAGGTCTTTCAGGTCCTGTTTCAAAGCATAACGTAGAATTAGTAACAGAGAACAGACCACGAGATGCCAGTGAGAGCCTTTTCTGACCTGGAGGGAGAGAAATGAGCAGGCAGCAAGAAAGCAGCACACACAGAAACCTGGGTTTATCTAATGCTGACTTTTTTTGTCACTTTGTGATAAGCTCCCATTTCAGTGGAGGGCATGTAAACAAAAAAGAGCCACTGAAAATGCTTTGTGAGAGTGGACAAGTGTTGCCTTTTCTCAAAAACAATTTCTATGTCCCATTAATTGGCTCCATGAATTCGCGTTTAGTTTTTGTTTTTTAGCTCATCAACAAAAACCGAATTCAACCACATAGTAAGACGCCTGATAGGTAACTCAGCAGTTAAAGTTTTTATGTGTCAAAGGTTAAATGTTAAAGCATTTTTGTACTGAAGTCAGTGTAGGATTTTGTGTCTGCATGTCTAAGATAAACCTGTATTTATTAGGGGTTGGATGACAATACTTCTATTGGTTCTTTTTGTTCATGTAAAAGTGATTTGGCTCAAGTGTTTACAGAGTAAGACTGTCCCCCCTGCCCCCTTCCCATTTGAGACTGTAACTCTACACCCAGTTACCACCCGACCCTGAACAAACCCAATCACATGAGTTTTATGCTACTTACCGCTCCATACCCAGGAAGATATTAGCATAGAGCCACTTGTCCAAATACCAAATGGGAACCAATGCAGTGTTAAGCCCTTGAGAAACGACCTCGGCCTTGACTCAGCATCCGGCCTCCACAAGTAAGGAACCACCAGAGAGCAAGTAGGGGGAGGGGTGTGCGCCCGACTCAACACCCCCCCAGCTCCATCAGCAACAGAAAAAGACCCAAATGGGAGAGTGTAGGAACCGTGGATTTGAGGGGGGTTACAGCAGTCGGGGATGCCAGCCCACAGAACCTCCAGACTGTGGCTACGGACCTCCTAAGGCTACCGTATCCTGCGCTAGACCACTTTCACCCGCTACGGGGCCCAGCCAAGACTTTAGACCGGCGGCAACTGCGTGTAAGGAGAGGCACCAAATGGACACTATTCAGAAAAACAACCAGGAGAGGGCGCTACACACTTCTGACACCTCCATGGAGGTTGTGCATTCACCTCTGATGTAAAGGAAACCATATCAGAGCAGCTGTTAAAAATCTGATTAATGTTTTTGGTTAGAATGACCATGAGCAGCAGTAACGTGCCTTTGTGTGGAAAAAATGTGGATGGAGGTATATATATATATATATTTTTAAAAGCTGTTTTCGTACATACTTTTTTCTCTATGTGATCTGAGTACAAACAAATTGACCCGGCCCGATCAAATGAATGCTGCTTCACTTATAAAACATGTGATTACAAGGTGACTATGCAATTTGGACGAGCTTGTGTTTTAAGTTTGATAGGAACGTTTAGTAATCTCTTACCTGCCAGCTAATCCGTGAAGACAAGTTCTCTACAATGAGTCTGTGGTCAGTCCGCACAGGAGGGCCGTACCTGCACCGGCAATGAAAAAAGAAAAAGAGCCTTTAACACAACATTTTCTGTAATAAGAGGAGGGCAGATGTTCCTCAAATCAAACAGGAAAGCAGTCAGTATTAACACAGGCTGTAATATTCACCTCAGTTTTTTCTCAAGTTTCATTTCATCTCAACTGCTGTTGTATTTACTTTGTCAACCTGAGAGCTGTGTCAATATTTGAATTTGATTCAGATGTGGAACAACAGGCTTTCATTTTCCACTGGCTTTATCTCAGTTAGACCTGTTTAAAACATTACAGTCAAGTATCTTCTGTATATGCATGTTTTCAACCACATGCATGCAATTATATTCCTGCCAGTCTGCATTTTGAAGTCATTCTTAGTTTTAAATTTGTGGATTTGCAAAGTAAGGCTCCTTGGATAAACACACTGGCTCAGCAGTCATAGTTCACTCTGCTTTAATTGACTTTGGCACATGCAGATAAAATGAAAGAAGATCTCTGCCCTCACTGACTGATCAGAAATTTAGTGTTTTTTTATTATACGGGCAATTATCATATATTTAATTATGTTTTCTCACAATTTTTTTGCCTGCTACTTTATTTGGCTGCATAACTGTGTCTCTCCAGTTTCTACACAATTCATTTATAAATTATACATGCTCACAATTGTTAAAGCAACAATATATAGCAGTATATCTGACACAAGAATTCGCCTGCCTGTGTGTGACTGAAATATTCAAACTTGTAACACTGGTTTTAAAGTGCTTGGAATTTGACAAATAAAACTCCCCTTTCCTCCACGACTGAACCAAACCATGAGCAGAAGCTTTAACTAACTAGTTACTATTTACAGACTGACCTGGATCCACTGCTGCGAGATGGACGATAACTGCTGCTGCCGCTGAAGCGTCCCATTCCAGGGCCGCCACCTCTTCCTCTTCTGGAGCGAGCGTGCTCGATAGTGACCCTGAACAAGAGAGACAGAGAAATTCTGACTTACTATAAATCATTTATTGGATTAAATGTGGTGTTTTTATGGGGGAAATGCACAATTTGATGCATCAACAAAGAACATCTGTGGTGAATGTAGAGCTTAAGATCCAAACTGAAGAAAACTGAGAGTGAATCTGTTGAGCCTGATATGAAACATGCTGGTGATTTGACCGCACTGTGGACTGATTCAGTTTCAAGTCCTGCGTGTAAGTAAAACTCTGTCTGGACAAACTCTCGCAAACAAAACTGATTTGATTAAAATTTGATTATCAAAACAGTTTCTGATTAATTTTCTATTAGTCGTCTATCACTGCAGCTCAAATGAATGTTCATATATACATGTGTCTGCTGCTTCCCAACCACTCTGACCACAGTAGTATTTATCTGCAGCAAATCCAATTCTGATTAGAATAAACTCCATGATACACCACAAAAACAAGCAGTAGACTCAATGTAGCTTCAAATGTGATCATCTGACTCTGTCTTTGCATGATGAGGAAGCTTGTGAGTCATGGTGGGAGTAGACACAGTTCGCAAGTTCTTCAAATAAAAGACGTTCACAGTTACACTAAAGTTGATGTATGTGTTCGGGAAGTGACCAAAAATGTACAGCAACTGATTCTAATTCAGTCTCTCTCACACTGATAACTGGTGGGTGTACTGGAGGGTGGTGAACATCAGCATTAGCTAACATAGCTGTGCTGGTTGTCAAATGCTGCACTTCTCTTTGGTTAGAAACCTGCCATTTTAGTCTGAGAGAGTAACTGGCTCAGAGCACAAAGAAACCACTAAAGATTAGCTCTTTACCTTTCACTGCACAGCTCTTTGCCATTCAACTCGTACACAGCATCATCTGCATCTCTGTGGTCATCAAATTCCTGAAAACAGGGCAAACAAGTGGTGATTACAGAGGCAAAAAAACAACACAGGATCACAGGACCATAATTTACACTTAGTGGTTTGTGACACTGACCACAAAGCCAAATCCATTCTTCAAGTTGATCTCCCTAATCCGTCCATATCCCTTGAAAAACTTCTCCACATCTCTTTCTCTGGCGTGTGGGCTCAAACGGCCGATGAAGACACGACAACCACTCATATTATTATCTGCTGAAACAGGGAAACACAAGATATGGTGAATATTTAACCACAAAAGGAGGAAAAGTGAAGTAAAGGCAGCTTAATATTTATTTCAAACACAGTACATAAACTCTCGTTCCAAGATTAATTAGTAACCAACATTTTACTGATTAAAAATAAAGTCAAGATGGCAGATGCTGTGTCATCACTTTCTGTCCACAGTTAGGACAGTTTATCGTTAAGTCTTGTTATCTTGTGAGACCACCTCCACTCACATAGCAGTTAAACATTTGCCTGCAATAAAACATTAACCTCAATTGAAAAACAGTTTATTATTTAGTCTTTAAAATGTCAGAAAAGGGTGAAAAATATCCTGTCCCTGTCAAAGTTATTTTTCCATTAATTCTTTAGTCCTGGTGACTTAGCACCTTGTTCAACTCCCTCCTGACTGCTGTGCATGTTACTTTTCCCTGGAGTAAAACCACTAGCTGTAGTGAAACTGGGTAAACCTCAACAAGCCATATGATAATGAGACACTGGTCGAACCAGTTTCAGAGCAGTCGTTTACTTTCAAATCCTTTGTTTTCACAAAAAGCCCCAACATCTCACAAAGCTGAAACCAGTAACCCCAACATTTGAATGCTGAGATTCCAGTTTATTAGTACACTTAGCTATGATTAATGTACTGTAATACAAAAGGACAGTGAATCCTACCTTTGTGCAAGTTTTAATATTCTAATTTGTTTGAGTCTGTTATATGGATTTAAATCTACACACAGAGGCCACCTTTCTGAGTTTTATCTTTTGGTATTTTGAGTATATTTAGAACTGCAATGATTAGTCGATTAATCAATACATTTTGGTCGAACATGTTTCTAGCTGCTCAGATACAAGGATCTGTTGCTTTTCTTTGTCACAGCAAAGGTGAATATATTTGGACTTTGAGGTTTTTAATCAAAATTAAGTCATCTGATGTTCTTACTTTGGTCAAAGTGAATTTATAACGCGCATTTATTACTGTTTTCTGGTATTTTATTGATTACTTGATTAATCGATAATGAAAATGATCGTTAATGGCAGCCTTAGCACATGTTCCTGATTATGCTTCCACACTTTTACTCAAGTAACATTTAGGATTACTTGGAATGGAGTATCTCTACACTGTGGTAGTTGTATTTTTACTTGGAGTAATGGATCGGAGTACTGCCTAGGCCTAATTTTAGCCTGAGGGCACACTGTGACAAAACACTCTTAAATTCAAGCGTCGTAGCAAAGAAGAAAACCCGCGGGTGAAACCTGAAAAACTGCCGAATATAATCCTAAATTGCCTGTTTAATATTAAGCCAAAGTAAGATTTGATTTAAAACTGGATAAAAACAGTTTAGCTCGGTGCCTCGGTAACGGTTGTAGCTCGCCTCGAGGTCGGCTTCGGCTACTTACCGTTAGCTACAAAGACATCCCTCACTGTTCGGGAATAAACCAAACCCACGATCAAATATTTAAAACCGTCAACTTAATACGGTTATTTAACACAGATTCAGTCAGATTCTCACCTTGAATTTCTCCTGCTAATCGTCCTCGGTCTTGATGTTTAGGTCGATGGTTTGCTGCAACTTTAACCGCGCCGTCTACTCGACTGTGTCAAAATGGCGAGTGAGTCCAAAGAGCAAGGGAACAGGAAACACTGCTGCCTCCGGGTTGCCAGTTCCGGTTTGATCACGGACTAAAGTTTTACGACTTTCCGCCTTTTATCGTCCCAAACAAGTGTCGCATAGGATATATTATCTTATCACAATGGCACAGGACTCAGCTTCTCCAGTTGAAATACACTGTTTTGATTAAGGAAAAAAATTACTAGAAATACTGAATACTGAATACTGAATCCTAAAAGAGGGGATGCGACACGGATTTGGCAACCCAGGTCAGAGTTAAATATTGTGAATTGGAGCGCAACTAAATTAAAGGAAGGCTACCACCTGAAATCCAAGTGTTTTATGTGAAGAATTGCTGTCTTCTACATAGATCAGAAAACACGTTTATTACCTGTCCTTTATATTGAGTCCCCCTATTTAGTATTTTAAGCATTATACAACATTTTATCTTCATCTGAAAATGTAAGCTTTACTGAATGAGCCATCCATATTTAGGGATATATAGATCAATACTGGATTTTTGACGTTGACACTGATACTGATATTTGATTTTAAATTATCCAATAATAATACATTGGCCAGTATTAATTGTTATACATAGGAGGACAGAAAAAACAACTTACATTTGAATAAAATACTGGACAAAAATTGATGTGCTGATGACACAAACACATCTTTGGCATTCATTTTCTGTAAATTTTTGTTAGTTATTGGCCAACATAAATATATATACAGATACTGGTACATTTGCAGTAAGCTAATGACAGCAGATAAATCCCATCTAGTTGATTTATCAGTCTATCTTTTACCACAAAGATCCTAAAATTATGACGAAAAAAAATCACATATTGCCATAAAGCAGCCACAAACACCCAGAGATGCTAACCTTTAATTTAAACAGAATAGCAAAATTGTTGTCTCACAGTATATACTGTCATATAGCCCAACACTACCCATATTTTAGTGTAAAACAAAAGAAGCAGAACATCTCTTCGTTATCCATCTCTTTATTCTAGTACTATATCATCATTCTTGAAATTGTCTTGGGTTAGGAAAAGGAAATACAAGGTTAAGGTTGACACAGTACAATAGAAAAAAATACCTGTCTGATCTGCTCTGTAGAAAGTGCCAAAGACTTTTGAGCATGGAATACTGATCACTGTACAGCCCCCGTCAACTCAAAATATACTCAAAGAATCTGAACACAATACACTTGGTGAAATGTAAGACTACCTTAAAAATAAATAAGGATATAGCTTATTTAAGGACATGAAGAAGAAGAAGTCAAATGTTTAATTTGCACTTTCAGCCCCATTCATCAAGGTATTCACCAGGAATGAGATGACTGTCACGTTCACAAGTCATGTGATTTTCCTTCCTGAGAAAGGGTTAGCTGTCCATGAGCACACTACGGCAGGAGGGATGGGACACGATTCAAATCGCATGTGGCCTTGTTTACTGAACTTTTACACTGAGAAAAGCAAGCGACATGAGTTGAAATGAGTAAAACTACAAGGAGCTGATGTTAGTCGTCATCATTATCATCACCACCATCTTCAATAGCAGTTAATGGGGTTGTTTACCAGCGTGTGAGCTAAATCCACAATGATTACAAATAACTTCATGACATCATATTTTCCCTTAAGGATGATCTGATCCTTTCACTGCAACAAACACAACCTCTGACATTATGAGTCACAGAAAGGTTTGCTCTCTGTCCTTAAACAGCTTCGTCTCTGTAAACATGCCACAGTTCAGTTCACAGTTTAGATAAATCAAACATAAAAATATGGTCTTAAAGAAACACTCTGGCATTTTGGAAAATACTCTTATTCCAATTCTTGCTAGTTAGAGGAGAAGATTGATCTTTCTTGATCTTTACAGGTGCTGGTAGGTTGATTTTGTTACCTCTGGACACAGGCTAGGCTAGCTGTTTCCCCCCGTTTCCAGTCTTTATGCTAAGCTAAGCTAAGATAACCGGCTGCTGGCTGTAGCTTCATATTTACTGTACAGACAAAAGTGGCATCAATCTTCTCATCTAACTCTCTGTAAGAAAGCAAATAAACATACTTCCCAAAACTATTCCCTTTAGGATTACTATAATTTAAAGTGGAATACTGATTTTCTTTCTCATTGCAGCTCCATCTTTACCAGTTTAATGGTGAAAAAAAAGAGAAAAAGAATCAACCAGTTTCACCCAGGAATAATCTCTGGGTGTAAATGTTCATTTCCTAGCCTGGAAGTTATCGCACCATTGTAATATAAACACCATTTGGATATAAAAGCATAGACAAAAATTGTACTGGGTCACAAAGTCAGTTATAGTCAGTGTAGCAGCTTGACTTTCTTTGTGTTTGTGTCTCTGAGATGTTCACAGATAGTGACTGGGCTGCCCGAGGCTGTATGAACAGCGACTATTCAAACTGAACAGTATTTGCCCTTGATTGTTTACAACTGCGGGTGAACTGGTTACACTGGCAGCTAACTGTCAGCTTACTTTTTAAAAGGAGTCCCAGTTTGGATCTTTTCTTTTACAAAATGAAAAAAGGAGAAGAAATACTTGATGATAAGATCAGAAATGTGGCTTCTCAGTTCAGTTTAGATGTTTTATCAAATTCTCTCAACATGCAACATTTGAACTCAAGTCAAATCCTCTTTAACCTGCTAACCTTCTAAAATGGCCAAAGTAAATTACTAAAGCTCCACACAAAGAAAGCAGAGTCAACAATATCAACTGAAGGCCACATAGAGGTTATTGAACGAGAACTTGTTGAGCAGATTAGCAGTTTCCTGGTAACGTCACTATCAGTAGTCTCAGGTGTCTATCTAGTTATTATTCTACAAAAGCAGCTCTGAAGGCAGGGCAGGGAACAAGGCTGACAGAGGTTTAAAAGTTCATGGAAAAGACTAATAATAACATACTACAAACTTCAGATCTACAAGTGGTTGTTATCGAAGTCTGAGCCACGCTTCAGAGCTCAGGGCTCAGGTCAAAGTTTGCCTCAGTCATCCTGTCATCTGTGGAAAGGACAGGCAGGGTCTCTGTGCTGTAGGTCTGGAGTCTCTGACTGCAGCTCACGAAGAGGAGACTCTTCTTTTCCTGCCTCTTTACTCAGAGGACAAACAGTATGAGGTCAGGTGGTTGTTCAAGCCTACTAATGCCACTTGAGCCACTAGCAGCGGTGGCAGGAAGGTCCAGAGGTCAGAGTGTGTGTGTGAGGGGGGGTGGGAGGTGGGGATAGGGGGGCACAGTTTACACCCTTGTGTGGCGACAGCTGTGGGAGGAGCCCGAGCCGGCGGCGGTGGCGCCGGACGGGGACGAAGGGTCCTCGTCGCTGGACTCGTTCTGCTCCTCTTTGTGGAGGCCGAGGCTGATGTGGCTCTGCAGAGCGGCTGGCGTTAGCCACTCCTTGGGTAGGCAGCTCTGCAGGAAGGGGATGCAGGAGCTGAAATACGCCAGTCTGTTCACCCAGCGAGGGATTTCCCGTCCACACAGCAGCTGAAAGAAAAAGGCAAAACATGTGATGATAAACATACTGTCTTTGCTGAAACCAGGAAAGTGGATCATGTCACTCCACTTCCCAGACCTTTACACTGACTTCCTGTCTGTGAAAGTGCTGACCTCTCAGATCATCTGGGATCGGTCTACTTACTGTTCCTATTGTCAAAGCTAAACATGGAGGAGCAGCATTCAGTTTATATTTTTCATTTATCAGGAACAAACTCCCACAAAACTTTAGAGGCTCCGTTCTTTTAAATCAGGATGCAAAGTGCTTCTGTTTGCCTCAGATATTAAGTTAAAGGGCCGATTAAGTTAAGTTATTAAGAGCAGGTTTGGGTGATGATGGAGAGCTTCAGCTGCCGTTGCGTTTACAATACAAGGGGTCAGAATACTGGTGAGTTGTGGCAGTTATACTCGGAAGTTGGGATTTCTGAGTTCCTAGTCAGAGGTTTCAGCTGGAACGCCTCCTGAAGACGGACTTCCAACTCAGAAAGTTGGAGCAACCCCACCAACCCTGACATAAGAATTTAAGATGGCTGCTTTGTTTTGATACTCAAGATACACAAGAACAACAAAGGCATTCCTGCGAGTGTCCATGTTCTTCCGATTTCTCATCTGGAATGTGGTCAACTCGGAGGTGACGTCTCTCCCGATGTAAATGACGCACGTCGTCTGAGCACTACCTACAGTGATGCTATCGGAAAGTGATGAGACAGGTGGCACAGCAGTAGCATGTCAGCAGATTCATCAAAATAACACAAATCATCTGGATGGAAACATGAACGTCTGCAACAAACTACATGGCAATCCATGTAATAGTTTTATATATTTTACTCAAAACCACAAATGTTAACCTCATGGTGGTGCGAGGTGGTCAGCGGATCACCAAAATAGTTAAAAATATTGTAGTGTTGAAGCTCAGGCCAAGATAACCCAGAGACAATTAGGACTTTATACAACCATTTTCACGGGCTGAGTAGGACTCCTCATGGTGACTACACTGACCTTTATCGTTAAAACTGGTGGAATGCCCCTTTAAGTGTATTTCAGTGTATGGTACAGTATATATAGACTGACCTCAGACAGTGAGGAGGAGAAGTGGTTGCAGTTTTTGTGCATTAGATGGTAAGCGTTCCCTTTAAACTCTTTACCAAGCTCCTCCATGATTTTATCTATGTCCTCCTCTGTGAAGTCTGTGGTGCCCAACACAATGGCCTCCCTGTTTAAAAAGCAGAAAAGGACACGTCAGCACACTTATCTCCACCATTGACATTTACAACATCACAATGCATTGTATGCTTAAGTGGAGCACACTCACTTGAATTTGAATGTCTCTCCCAGTTCAGCAGCATTGCCGGGGTTGATTTCAAAGATGCCACTGAAAGGGTACGGGTGACCGCCGTATGCAAATTCTGTGTGGACATACATTCACAAACATGGGTTCTTCAAATAAAAGCTCTAAACAGCAGTGATTGCATAGAACCAAGCAATTAATCACAGTCACACTGTACTTAAGTCATTAGGCCTGGCTAATTACAGGCCTCCCTGCTCTGTGTTTACAGCAGTATAATGGAAAACAGTGATGAACACCAGAGACACAGAGAATTGAATAGAGCACCTTAAATTGTTGTTGTCTGGCTTCTGAATTTAATCTGACTTTATACATTTTAACAACAAACACACAGCACTGTTTCAGACATATGAGAAAGCCACACATTTTCTGAGACACATTTAAAGTAACCTCATCAGTATTAAGTTAAAACAGATATTTGTGCTTTATACTTGGATATTTTAAGATTCAACTGTTGTTATATGATGAGCAATGGTAGTAATTACCATAATGTAACTAAGTACTGTATTTCTTCTTTTGCCTATTACTGGTACTCCACTACAATTGGGGGAAAAAAGGGAAAACATTGTAAATTTGACTGTTTCAGATAAAACTACCAAACAGTATATAAATTAGTTAAAACTTACTTTTGCATTAATCCATCAACAATAATAATCCAATGATGTAATATAAAATAATATAATAGCATAACATTCACAAGGGCAATTTTTTACTATTTTCTTTCAATACTTTTAGTACATTTTACTACTGCTACATTTACTTAACTGATATATTCATTGCATTTTTAGTCGAGTTGCTATTTTTACTTGAGTAAATTATCTGAATCCTTCCCCTACTACTAATGGAAACATTATACTGTTGTTGATATTATGTGTCAGTGTCAGTTGGAACATCCTTTACTTGTAAATGAGCAATACAATCATGTAAAAAATACTCTGTTACAAGTAAAAGTCCTGCATTAAAAATCTTACTTTCATTAAAAGTACAGAAGTATTATCAGTAAGTATCAGTAATAAGTATGAGAAAGTAAAAGTACTTGTTATATAGCTCAATATTTTTTATATCATTGGATGCACAAACATGTAAACAACATTTTAATGCTGTAGTTGTCACATGGAGCCAATTTTAACCGCCTTATATACAAATGAATATTTAAATTTACAGCAATACATCATATTTTATAAACTGACAACATGTCTTGTATGTTAATCTACAACATATCTAGTCAATCTAGCTGCCAAATGCATATACCGAAGTAAAAATTACAATATTAACCCTTGGGGAGTAATAGCATAAAGTACAATAGAACCAAAACTGTATTTAAGTACTATAATAAAGTAGATGTACTTAGTTTTATTTCCCCTCATCTCTTTTGATAATATCCACATTTAAAAATCACACTTTTTCATAATCTACAAAGCTGTAGTTTGTAATTATAAAAAAGTTCTCACAGATTCTGTCCAGACGATAGACTGTCTGCAGCAAGATTCAATAAATGTAGCTTAGATTTATTTTAGGGCATATTTTGCAGTCTTATCTATCAAAAGTGGGTTATTGTTGGATTTTTCACCTGACAGTGTAGTGTAGTATATTAAATTCATGCCGTTGTTATGCAAAAATATGCTGCAAACTCAGGATATTATGCTGAGGATCCATTAAAGTGAATGATTTCCTGCCCAGACAAAGACTGTATTTTCACTATCATCATATTTCTCCATGTGCAGAGCCAACATTTCTGGTTTGCAAGGGCATAATGGAATTCCTGGTGATCTAGTTTCACGCTGGTTTCTGCCTCTATCTTTTTTTAAACCACAAACACACACATACACAGTGAGTCAGCGGTGACTCAACCCAGAGAAATGGGGTCATGTTATTAGGAACACAACTTCATATTCATTTTTTAAAGCCAGACTTCATCTGTGTCTGTGAAAGCAGCCTTGTGTAAAAACCTCATGATCAGACGGTGATGCACAGGTCCGAGTCTGACCTGTCCTTGTCTGCTTGGACAAACTGTGATGGGATTTCACAGACGTAAAGGAAGCCCCCATCTTACCTCTGCCATATATCTCTATGCCTGAGTGGAAGACTCCAATACCCAGATTGGAAGTGTATTCGTTTATCCAGTACTGCAGAGACAGAGAGAGAGAAGGGGGGTTAGGCTGAGTGAGGCATTTAGGATCAATATCAGGAGTCATTTTGTCAGAAAATACAGTGTTGTATCAGGCCAGAAACAATGCAGCAGCTCTGCAGAAAATACAGTTCAATACTTGAAATTATATTCACACAATACTGTTTAAGAAGTAGATCCCAATTACTTCCAGCAAAAATTAATTAAACACATTCTTTGGATTTTGTAGAACCTAATTATTGTACAGCACTTTAGCTATTCAATTAAGTTTAAAGCACTTTGTAAAGGAGATGAGATGCGAGGATCGATACCACTGTCATATCTGTATGGTAAATATGAAGCTACAGCCTGCAGCTGGAGGCAGCTATAGCTATGATGAAGAGGTGGAAACAGCTAGTCTGGCTCTGTATTTCCAAAAATGTTGAACTATTCCTTTAACTTCATCTGTGGTGACGGTTTGCAGTACAACCGTTGACGCACAAAATCTAAATATGTTTAAAAATCATCTGAAACAGAATAGACTAATCACCGATAGTTTTCCAAAACACCAGACAACACTGTGATACTGTATCACTCCCAAATTATTTCCTTTTTGTTCTTGTGTATTTTAGGGCTTAAGAAGCTCTTGGGTAGTTTTTAAAGTGGTCATTTTAGATTGTTGCTACAGGATATGATTCTTTTTAGCACTTTTATACACAATTCTTAACGTTTTGTCTAATTCTGATTTTGTGGGGTGGTTGTAGCTCAGTTGGCAGCAGGTTGCTTGTTAATTATAGGGTTGGGGGTTTAATCTAAAACTTCTTCCTGTCCATGTCTTTTAACAAGGTACTACCACTGTTCTCAGTGTATGTGAAATGTAATATGACTTTATGGCTTTCTTTGTGTAATAAAGGTTTAAAAAACTGTTATTAACCTGCATTTCACAGCAAATATTCATTTATATGTTGACTTTATCAGGTTATTCTGATTCAGGATTGTAACAGCAGGAGTATCCCAGCATGCACCAGGCCCAGACTGATCCATCACAAGTGCAGAAATACCGTGCAATTAATCACAGTCTCTGGTCTTCCTGCAAATCTTTGGACAAAGGACTATGAACCACACTGCAGCTCCTCCCTGCAGACAACCATGAGATTATTCATGTCAGGACCACAACCAACCCCACCCACCCAACCAACCAACACCCCACTGACACTCCCTCGCCCTCGGCCACCCGTGAGGAAACACACTAAGAGCTATCCACGCTGCCCCAGCTGTCCCCTATTAATAATAGAACACGTTTCCGGGCTCAGAGTGATACAATAAAAGCATTTCTACCACTTTACTTTGTGTCAACACAGTCTTCTCGTTTTTCTGCAGTGACCTCTACCCTGTTGGCTCTCTAGCTTTTGCCATGTCACACCAGGGATGGATGGAAATCTTTTAACCGGGGCAACCTCTCAGCTTCCTGGAAGGAAACCACTTACAAGGACAAATCTGTGGAAGGAGATTGTGACAAACCACACATCAAATGATGGCTTTTCCCTGACAAATCACAACATTAGCGAGGCTTTCAGAGGCACAGATATAAATCATCCTTCTCTGATGATGCACCCTCACTCTCTTGCTTCTGTGAAATGATGTGGCATGCCAACGCTGCTGCAGCGATCCATGCAGTCTCCCCTACAATCTCCTGCCTATGCAGATACAGCACGCGCCACTACACACATCTACCAGTCACACCGATTTCACATTGTAGATGATCGATTCATTATCAGCCCTCCTCACGTGATTCACTCTCAACCCCGATCCCTTTCGCCTTCTCCTGTTTGATTCTCGGCAAAGTATCGTGATCACTTTCTCCTGACCTGCTAAATCCTGGTGCCACAGAGCCACACTGGGATTAAATCAGCTGTTTGAGCAGCTGTCACTTCTGGACCCACTGTGGTCCTCATCTGTGACACAGCTTGGACATACCAGAAGGGATCTGAGAGTCCAGAGCTGCACCTGGCTTTGAGTTTTAGTGTGTTCTTAAAGTCACAGTCTCATTTTTGGCACAAATTTGCACAGTTCATCAAAGTTAGAGGATGAGAGCACTTGTTGAAACACTTAACTTGTATTATGAATTTGAAGAATTCAGCTTCGTCACATTTTAGTGGATAAAAATCTCCAGTCTGTGAGAGCTGTCCCACACTGTCGAGCAAAGACTTTGCTTGTATTTTTTCTTTATGCTCATAACAAGATGCGGCTAAAAGCTCTGGAGAAAATCCAATAAGAGGACCTTGAGTTAAGAGCTGTCAAATTATATCCAAGGTCAAAAACTAACCCTGAATCTCAACATGTCTTAATGAGTTTTGAACACAGTTTTCAACCCACTTTTGAGTGATTTACACATGTGTATATACAGTTTAATTATTTTATTTAACTGTAATCATACATCATTAAATCTGATTAAAGCTGTGTCATATCATTGATTTAATCTAAATTAGAGATAGACAGAAATTAGAATTGTTCACAAATACATGAATACGACAACATCTGTATATCCACTTACAGCTAGATTTTAATGTGTTATATTTTGTGTTTCTGTACTACATGGAAAGGCTAAATAAGGGGAGTTGAACTGAAGTGTTTCCAGTGGATATACACTCAACAATATGACAAAATGTTTCACTGTAAATGGAGTAATTCTGTGCATTTACAGCAACACGTTGCGTAATATTCACACAGGATGCTGTTCAGCAGTACAGTGTGTGAAGACCAGGCAGTGGGCACATGTCTGAATGAGGACCCTTGTCTTGTGCTGATGTGCGTGGGCTTATGTGAGTGTGTGCACTGTACGTGTGTGAAAATGTGTGTTTGTGTGTGTGCATCATGTGAGCTGAGGGCACAGTGACAGAGGTCAGAGGGCTGAGGGAGGCTCTTGTTTCACAGGCCTGAGGTTGGAACATGAAACTGAATTTTCTCATGTACTTCTACTTCTTTTTATGTCCAAATAGCACTTAATAATCTCACTTTGTCCCTCAAGCAAAACCAAATGACACAGCTGCTTATTAATGTCTAATTTACTTAAATTTAACCACAAAACACATTGCAGTGAACGAAGGATATGTACCACCCAGCCTCTTCTTCAGTTAGTGCTGCAGTAAGTCTTTGAACATAGGTGTGACTGCTCACCAAACTCCATAGGAAATTCTTTTAATTTAACACTCAACAATTAAAACAGACTTTTGCTGCCTATTTTCATGTCATATTTGAGTCCAGCTGGGCTCACTGCAACATGAAAATAGCTGTGAAGTGCACAAGTGAAACAGGTGTGTAGTGGGTCCGCTATTTCTAGTGGTGCATTCACTTCCCAAGGTGGTGTCTGATTACAAATCATCCCAGCCAGAAATAGAAAGCATCAATAAAAGTGGGTAAAAAGTGAGTGCAGTTTGGTTTGAGGTGGACTCTTACCATATCATACACGTTAAGGATGACAGGTTCATTGGCCATGGTTTAAACCTGAGCTGGAAAGGCAAACGTCCCCACCCTCCACCGTGTTTTAAGGTCGTCAGCACCTCCACACCCCGCTGAAGTCACAGGGCCACACGCTGGACAGCAGCCGGAGCGGCGGGCAGGCTTCTGCTGGAGGGATGGAGGCTGCTCATTCCCCCGCAGGGCAACAACTACTGCATGGGACACACAGCTCTGCGCGGAGAAACCAGGGAGAGGGACGTCCAAAATAAAAAGCAAACCGGACAACTTGAAGCTTATAGCGAGATGTCACAGAGCCATTACCGCGAGTAAGGTCAGGAAAAGCATGAAGCTCAGATCCCTGCAGGGCAAAGCGGGGTGCAGCAGCAGTGGACGCGGCCCATGTCCCGGTGCCTCCAAGAATATCAGCTGTGAGGGGAAACGGATGCAGGCAGGAGGTGTTTTCGCGAAATAAAAGCGGCTCAATAAATCAGATCAGACGTGATAACGTGATCCCCGACCGGCGTAAAGGGCCTGCAAGTGTTGAAATCTGAAGCGGTCGCCCTCCTGTCATCGTGGGCGAAAAGGGGACAGCTAGGGCGGACCGACGTCGAGGCCATTTTCACGCGGAGGATGTTGGAGCAGCTGTGGGAGAGGACTCCTGAGACATGGCGGTTAATTACAGCTGGGAGACGTGGTGGTGGTGGTGGTGGGGGAATCCGGTTCACCAGCAGCAGCATCCCCGGCCGGTGCTGCTGCTACTGCTGGCCCGCATCCAGCATCCTCTTCGTCGTCGGGAGGAGGAGGAGGAGGAGGAGGAGGAAGGGAGGCTGGTCGGCACAAACCTCCGCGACATGACTCCTCCAGCGGCGACACGGAACCGTTCACCCAACCTGCTCGATGGTGGTTTTGAACACGTTTATCAGAAAGTACCGAGACACATCCGTGTGATTCTCCGGCCCGGGCTCCGGCTCTCTTCCTGCCCCCCTCTCTCTCTCTCTCTCTGGACGGGACTGAAGCGTTTGATTACATCATATCTGCCTCCGAGGCAACATCCTCCAGCAGCTGACGAGAGACGGAGCTGCTGGTGGGTGTACCGGAGCACATTTTAGTTATAAAACGACACTTTACTATTTCTGTCCACCTGCTATACCAGTTATACGCTTTAATTTCAACCCGCGTGCCTCCACTGAGCCACCTAACAACGACCGTTAAAAACCGTTGCGACGCATTCAACAAAAACAATTCACTTAAAAAAAAATCCGTTGGCGTCAAAAAGCGTTATTTTGTTTGCGAAAGTGCATTTTTAAAAACTAAATACGGTGCTATACTTTCGTAAAAACGGTTAAAAGCGATATATACTGCAAAAAGGTGATTTATTTGGTGATGTTAGTCGTTCACTTATCTATTTTTTCATTGTATTAGACTGATAATGAACAATAGACTTATGACAATAATTCACTTTATACAGAAGTAAGTTAAAAAAAAAAAAAAAAAATCTTTTTGGTCAACTTCAAGCAAGTGTCCACTTTTATTTTGAAGGTAAATTGACAACATCCGGTGTTACTTAATTGATAGATGTGGGCCTTTTGTCCAATAAATAAACGAATAAATGTTTTTTTCTGAGTAAAAATGACATTCAGAGTCTAAAAAACATACTTTTTATCACATAATTTTGATCTAATATCTCCAAATTTTAATGAGTATTTCAATCTAAATCTAAATTTTGACATGCAGTCAGATTTTTATTTAGTATCTTAAAATTATTACCTCTTAAATGTGACTCAATACTTTTTTTACTATTTATTTAAAACCTCAGTTTTTAATAAGTGGGTTATAGTTTTTAATTTAATACCTCCTACTTCTGAATTACTATCTGACATTGTATTTCCAATTTTTAAATCAATCAAATTTTTACATTTATCATTTTTTCTTTTGGTGGGACTGGACTTCCGTGTTATCTATCATTCGAACACTCAAACAAGAATAGTGGTATTTACAGATTTAAGAGAAATATATATGTATTAGATGCCCCTACATGAGAAAAAAAACAGCTGAATTCAACATGAATTTTAATGAGTGCTTGGATGTCAAACACACAGTATTTGCATAATTTAGTAGTGCTTCAGATCTACTTTTCTGGCATACTGCACATATTCACAGTCCCAATCAGCAGAGCGACACAAAATGTATTTACAGACAACAAGAGCCACATATTGTCAGAGACAATTAAATGATAGACGCGCTGCAGACTGACAAACGTGGACAAATACACCCAGCACACACAATTCATACGATTCATCTGCTCTATGGCCGTTAACTGGAGGAGTTCCATGATTGTGGCTAGTGCAAAAAAGAAAATAAACATTTAAAGTCTTTTGACAGCAACTCATATCTCAGAAAACTCTCCTTTAAAGGGAACTGGCTCAAGCTGCTTTTCAGTATTAAGCTATTGGTCCTTCACACCAAAGAACATACTCCAATTTTCATATTCACCCCACAAGACAAATCACCAAGCAAAAGGTGTGGTGTGATTACAAGCACAGGCCTCCATGCAAAATTAGGCGAATGTTTTAAAATGGCAAACATGGAAACATCTCTCAGAGACTTATCAGCTGTGACTGGACAATAGGAAGTGGGCTGCTCACCACAATATATATATTTAATGGTTCACCCTGAGTGAACGTGTGACTCTTCATAATAAACTCTTCAATGTGAAACTTCTTGGTGATACTCCGAACAAATGTATTTTGCTTCAAAGAACAAGTCTAGTGATAATCTGTTTTTTTCTTACTGTCGACAAATCCCAATGATTAACTGACTTTATTTATTTATTTATTTATCTTATTCCTCTGTGCCACAGGGCTCCATTGTTGTCTGTCTTCTTGTCTTGTTGTGTGTTATTAAAAACAAGCCACACCACTGCACAGAGTCCCTTCATTAAGATAAACATGGGCATTGTTGTTTATTTTGACTCAATCACATACACACTGTCTTACTGCCAGAAATACTCAGTGTGTGTATTCATCCGCACTTGAAAAAAGCCCCAGATAAATGCACTATTCTCCTGTTTTTTTAGTAACATTTGCTAAAACCTACAGTGCCCAGTTGCCCGACAGGCATGTGGTTGAGGGAAACAGAAAGAGATGGACTAACTCAGGCTGTTTGGAGCTTGTTGACAGTAAGAAAAAAGAAAATCTCCAGCTGCACCCTTTAATTTAATGGTATTAATGGACACAGTGGGTTGATTTTCATTCTGATCAACGATAAGGAGCAACAAGAACCAGCTACTTAAAACAGACAGAACAAGGCACTCAAAAAGTCCAGTACGAGACACAATTTATCACATTAACTACAGGCTTTTTAAACCTCCAGCTAAATATAAGCAGCTTTTGTGATTCTGTGCAATAGAGCAAAATGAAAATCAAACCCAGTCACATGACCTCTGAACACAGACAAACTGAAATTACAGGAATGGGTTCCTCTCTCGTCGCCTCCCTCAGACAAATCTGCCATTCAGTGATGGAGGTGCAGGGAGGCCCACGAGTGGATGAACACAACACTGTCTTTCAGTTTGCGAGCGGACCCTGAAGCTTGAGTCGGTCTGACTCGACCCAAGGTTTTAATAGTTTTCTATATGCTACCTCTGTGTCTTGGGAAGCCGTTTGTTTCTCCCAGCTCAGCCCAGCAGCAGGAATGTCATGTGTACATCCTTCTTCATCTCCTCACCATCATAAAGTTATCTATTAGGAGTAATCTCTGTGGTAAGAGAGCATCCTTTTGCATAGGAAGGGTGTCAAGAAGCTACCATTAATCACATAATAAACATGAACATGGAGGAACTCATCAGTGACACCAACACTGGCTAATCAAAAAAAAAAAAAAAAAAAAAAAAAAGGTCTACTGTTTAGAGTTTGTTCCCTCTTTCACTTCTTTGGCCTTTAGCAAAGTTTTTGATCTTAAAAATAACATGCAGTCGTCGCCAGCTTAGTTAAAAGTGCTTCTTAGTGTGCCGAATGTAAAGGAATGAAAAGAGGGCTGCAGCTCCTGCTAGAGCAGCCAGTATTCCCCAAAGAGACACGGGAGATTGTTGTTCGGGTTGTGAGCCTGAGGGTCCGTTCATGTGAGGGGGAAACTGCAAAACACAGATATGAAAACAGGAAGAAATATTAAAGCTGCACTGGAGGTGATATTATAGAAATGTACTAGTGATTATCTGTTCAAATCTTTCAGTTAGAGCCGCAACTAATGGTTGTCTGATGTTTCCTACAGACCAAGTTCACATCTTCAAATGTCTTGTTTTGTCAGACAGAAAGTCCAAAACCTTAAAATATTCCATTTACTATCATGTATGGCAAAGAAAAACCTCAAATCCTCCCCTTTGAAACCCTGAAAACAGCAGATAATGACAAAAATAATTATTCAATATTCAAAATAAATGCAAAAAAAGTTCTAATATTTGACTTGTTAATTAATTGACTCATTGTTGCAACTCTATTTTCAGTTTCAATAAATCTTCTAAGAAGTGATTAATCAAATTAAAAACTTGAGACTAAGAAATTCTAAAAGGCACAAAAAGGTGTTTTTGGAAACCACAAACATTTTCATTTTAAATTCTAAATACTGGGCCACTGTATTTTATGTTATGTCAACATGTTTTATGCTTTTGTTTTATTGAATACTTCCTAGTATTCAAATACTAGGAAGAGGTCACTGAAAGCATCATGCCTCTTACCTTTTTCAGAACACGGAGCTCCACGTCCTCCCCCGCCGTCCTGAACAGCTCCACCGCAGCTTTATGTGTCCGATCCGCCAGCATGATTCCATTGATCTGAGGTAGAAAACCCACATGAGACAAAAATCTTTACGTAACTTATTAATTATTCAGGTTGTAATTTCCTCTGGTGACATTACAAAATCCCACCTGCAGGTTACTCTTTTATCAGCACAAATTCAGCTATGAGTCTGACTTGGCATTTTGTTTATTTAACAAAGTGTAAAGCTGCCAAATTACAAGAAAAAAGACACAGGCGCTTTAAAAAATGTACAAATCTTTAGTCATAATCACGCAAGATATTATACTAGAGCCACTTAAAGTTGTGAAAAGTACTGCCTTAGTATTTGTACACATAAATATGGCAGAAAATATAAGAAGTTCAACTATTACACTGTATAGTCTTGCATGTAAAGTGCTTCTAACATGAGCTTATTTTTAGTTTTACTGCTATTATTAAGGAAATCATCGATTTATTTTGTTGTTGAACTATGCCGCTGTTTAAATATGTGGATAAATAGTGTAGTAAAAATGGCAATTTATTGTGCTTTCACTCAGGAACTGTGCAAATGTTGTGGGTGCAACACTCACTACGTATTAAACATATTATCCTCTATATCCTACATCCTCCTGGATAAGAATGAACATATATTACCGCCAGGATCTTGTCCCCCTCCTGGAGTCTCCCATCCAACCCTGCAGCTCCATCTTCTTTTATTTTGGACACATATATGCCACTGTCATTCACAACATACTGCTGGTCCACGCCCCCAACTATATTGAAGCCCAAGCCTTAAAAAAACAGATAAAAACAATTAATGGCATGAGATAGAAGGAGTTTTTGAGTAATATTCAATAGGAAAAAATTCCATTGTTTGCCAGGGCAGAGGTTGCTGATTCAATCATAACATTTATCTCAATGGTTCAAAGTACAAGAGGAATTTCTCCAACGCTGTACTTCTGCTCAAAAGACAGGCCAGTTCACTAAATGTTACATAACAAACCCCAAGTGTAAACCAGACATCACTCACTCTCAAAGCTAAATAAACTCCTTTTACTGGCTTCATTGGGGAAAGACTGTCACAGACTCAGGCCGTTACTTGTAAAGATTTTAACACAGCGTCAAAGTGCATAAATCAATACTTTCTTAATTAAATCGAGTCGTTAGAGGTCCACTAGCTTTCACAACGTTGTTTCTCAGTTTGCAGTACGCGACGACACATGCTGAGACGAAGTTTTGTATATTTTAAATTCGCAAATTAGCCTTTAGCATGGGGATACACACTTAGCTTCACAACGTTGATTTTTGCTGCTACGTAGCTAGCTGCCTGCTAACTGCCCGTCACGTTATCTGCTTACCCGCCGGTCCTCGCTTCAGTTTAATGTCCACCACGTTGGAGGAGGAGTGCAGAGAGCCATTCATTTTGTCAAGACACCAAACGATTAAAATAAGTCTTCAGAGAAAAAGGCAGGAGGAGGGGGGACAAACTATTTATCTGAAGGTGAACTCATTGAGGAGTTTCGATTTGCTTCCTTCAGCAGGGTCGCTGGTTTGTGGTCGTGCTGCCCCCTGATGGGCCGAGACGGAACTGCAGGCCGAACTTTGAATTACAAGCACAGAATGCTAAATATTATGAATAGCATGCTTCCACATAATGTAATATTTCTACGACAACATATAATAATGATTCAGATCTGGTGACTCGGGAGGCCACCGAAGTTTACTAAACTTGATATGTTATAGAAGAAGATGCTAAATTGTGACCATAAAGGGATGAACATGATCAGCAACAATACTCAGATCAGCTAAAGCATTCAAACCATGACTGATATGTGATATGTTAGTGTAATATATCCAATACACCGGGGTACATCTTGAAACCATGTAAGTTTGTCTGCGAACAGACGACTAACTTTCTCCATTTAGGATAAAATAAAGAAGGGAATCTAATGTTTATTACATGTGCAAAAAGTGTTCACTATTCCGAATAAAACAGCAATATCAGTTATTTGTTTGTTGCCCCTTTATTTATAAGCAAACAATCTCAAAATGCTGTACCACTGTTATCTTTGGCAACAAATCAGAGACCCCCCATTCCTCCCCTTTTCTACATTTTACTTAAATTTTAACCTCAAATTTTTTACTATTAGATTCGACTTCAACATGAAATCATATTTCATAAAGCGTTACGCGACCCTCAGGTCCAGGAGCTCAGGAGGATTAATACTGAACAAAGGAGGGGGAAGTCTGTATTTAAATAAAATTTAAGAAACTTGATTATTAGCCTACTGTATGTTGGCCAGCACTGAAATAAGAGGAGACCAAGTTGATTTTCAGCATCACATTCTCATGCATTACAAAGGCTTATCAAGATTTTGATATAAAGGACAGAATAATAAGCGTACATGTACTGTAAACAAAATACAGCATACAAGTGGAAACCATATGAATGTTTGGGGCATGTCACACTTTTCCACTTGGCCTCATTTCATCAGGAATAAATTAGTATTTCCTTAAAATATCCACTTTAAATGCACTTCACCTCATTCACTACTTAGATGCTGCTATGTCATAAAATATATTGGATTGTGAGTGGTTATAAAATAAGATGCCATCCAGTAAAAAAAAAGAAAGACTTTAGTGTGCAGACCTGGGTTAATCTGCATCTGTTTTATAATAAATGATGAAGAACCAGGAGGGCAAAGATTGGACCTCGCTGACTGTTGTGCCTTGCAAATTCCATCAAATGCATCAAAGTATTTGAAGGGATTTCAAATACAGAAATACAGTGGTAAAGTTTGACCTATGTCTCCCCGTGCAGCGTGTGGTTTAGTAGCTCTGAGATTCAGATCATGCTCGGGCCGGCACTGTAGAGGATGACGTCTCCGACGACTCGCACCAGGGTCACTTCCTCCAGCCCTCCGACTCTGTGCTCGTACTCCAGCAGGTGAGTGCCGTCCACTGCCACTTTATACATGTCCTCCTCCACCAGGATCTTCAGCTGCAGGGAAAGCAAAGCATAACCTGTCAGGACGAGCCAGGACACTGTGGAGAATTCAACTACAGCTGAGCTACAGGAAATTAATCTGTAATCATTTTGGTGATGAATTAATCAACTGTAGCAGAAGGTCAGTGTAAAATATGCATTAAATTATATCTTGTAGGCATGTTAGCTAAGTTTGAAGGGAATATGGAAGATTAACGAGTAGAATTAACAACTAGCTGCTCTATGGGACAACCTTCCTTAAAGCCTGAAACTGATCACATCAGAATGCATGTTCAGAGTGGCCTTGAAAAAGTTCCTCTAATTTATAACCTGATTTTATATATATTTATATTATATATGTAACGAAGTGAGCTCAGAACTGTAAGTACTGTTTGGAGTCGTATGTATTGTTGTTACATGTGGAGGTTCACGATCAAAATAAGCCTTTGTGTTTTTTACGTTTACATTTTTTTTACGTTTTAATCTTAAGTGATTAGAACTACTTGTAACCTGTATGTTTAAATCATTAATAAATGTATTTATTTATGCAGACTGCCCTGAACATGGTTACTGGAATGTGACACAGATTAAATGTGGTGAACACAGATTACCATCACACTATAAATAGACTCAGGAAATGTTTACTAGTAAACCTGTAACACTGTAAATAATGGCAACGACAAGCCTGAGCCATTAATTCTACTTGTCTGAACAGGGAATAGATTTTAACATGAATACAAACGAAAAAACCTTCTTATAAGGTGACCACCATATGGTCTTACATTGGTGTTTAAGATATGAAATTACACGTGTTAGGTGTATGTTCGAGTCCCTGTATGTGCCCATGACTAACAGGTCAAGTATTAAAGTTTCACCCATGTTCTGTATCTTGTATGACGCATATGACTTAGAGGGTTAAGAGCGAACTTCCACTCCCTTCCCTCCATGACCAACTATCAAGCTGACTGACAACCTGGAACAAAGGTCCCCTGCTCCAGCATTTGCCTGAACTGGCCATTTATTCTCATGTTAAAGCTCCCAGCACACACAACTAATGTACAGTCACCAAAGTCCATGTCCTAATAAGGAATCCTGGACCATTGCTGCATACACTTTACCTCAAAACGTTGCCCCTGAACAAATGGGAAGCCGCCTTCTCGCTCCTCAGGCCCCCAGCATCCACTGAGGTTGGAGTTTCTCACAATAGTTTGCTCATTAAATCGAGGATTGAAATGAAAGACGACATCTGGACCTTTGATGAAGTCCACATGGAACCTGCAGGAAAGAAAAAAGATTAGTAGTACTACGTTCTGCTGCTGACAACTAACCATTCTTCCACTATACAATTAAAAGTGGCTTGAACAAAAAATAAGAATGGAGCTTAATTATAGGAGAGTATTTTTCCCATTTTGCAGAACAAAAGCCTCTTTTCAGTATCAACAATGGTGCAGAGTGTAGGTTAATGATGTGCGTTAAACAATGAAAATGTTTGACCCGTGTGAACCATATGTTGAAGATGACAATACTGCTACATTATGGAGGATAAGGAAGGATGCAGGGTTATTAAGTATTCAGTTATGTTGACTGAATCCTGTTCATACCTGTCTGCACCAGGTACAGGCTCCCCGACTATTGTGATCAAAAGTCGTGGCATCATTCCAGCATGAAGAGGGAGATCATACGGCACCATCTGCAAGAAATATTTACATTTTGTATCATGACAACACATTTATTTATTGTGTTTTATTTTGAAATGAACTTAATTTCTGCTTATATATATTTTTAAGACATATGGTGTTAATTAAGCAAAAGAAAATGCTCACATTTAATCAAAAATAGTCTGAACTTGGTCACATACAGGAAAGTATGTAATGCCATTAACATAAAAAGGGAATTTTAGTTAAACATTATTCAAAACTTCGACCCTGCCCACATTCCTACTACAACACCCCAATGAGTCATCACCTCTTTCCACTCTTACGCAATTCACAATGATTAGCTGAGACAATGACAAAAAATGTTAAAGGAAGCAGAATCAGTTTTTAAACACTTTTACAGCATCAAGGCATCAACTGTACAAAGTGACTTCAGAGCAAAATGACAGGAAACAAAAACACCTTTTAATTAGAATCACGTACAAAAGTGACAAGTCAATGTGAAAATAGTGATGAGTGTACAAACTGTGATGTTAACAGAGAATATAAATGTGTTTTAACACCTTAAACATAAATTTTGTGTAAACATGTGATTTTAAATGATATTGCACTTCATTAAAACATTACATCCCCTAGGTAGAGTGGACACAAACTTTAACTGTATATTGTGAATATGTATATGTATATTCAGTCTTTGGCACTAATCAAACCACATGTTGATTCTGGAAGTGACGTCCTTGTCCGACTGAAAAGTTGAGTTCATTGCTTTCAATTATATGGTGGATAATATCTGGGCTGAAAGACAAGAATACATTTTTTGATAACTACTTTTGAAATATTTGTATTCTGTTTTATGTTTTGCTTTGCACCCCAGCAGAGCCCAAGACACAGAAAAAATAATCCAAATGCAGCCCTCACAGACACTCCACCATCCTACAGTAAATACCAACCAGGCAGGAAACTTTCTTTTTCCACCAGCTGCAGTATTACACCAAGTGAGTCACACTGAGTATTTTAGTAGAAACCCTGTACTAAAGTAGAGGTGAATATCTAGATAGTGACCTGCTAAAGTTTTAAGTACATTTAGCTGGTAACTGGTTGTAAATTCCCACCCTGAATCCCAGACTGCCACACCAAGTCAGATGCTTCACTCCACACCAGAGCAAAAACACATCAGCAAAGAAATGCAGCAAGCAAGCAGTATAATGTTATTTGTGTACATTGTTAGTACTCACCAGCATGCCTCCTGGAGCAGAAGGCCCACCATATGGACCCATAGGCCCAGGCCGAAAGGGCCAGGAGCAGCAGGGAAACCTCCACCTGCAGGTGGTCCCCATGACCCAGCAGGTATTGGGGGAAAGCCTCCAGCAGGGAATGCAGGGAAAGAGCCCGGACCAGCTGGAGGGAATCCTCCTGGACCGCCTGGTCCATACATGCCATTCCCTCCTCCTGGCTGGCCACCTGGGAAAGGCACATTTGGATAAGGCCCAGGGGGTGCTCCAGGGCCAGAGGGAAATGGTCCAGTTGGGTAAGGAACAGGGCCTCCGGGTAGCTGTCCTGGAGCTCCTTCAGGTGGGTACTGCCCAGGGAACTGACCAGGGGCTCCAGGGCTGGAGGGGAACTGCCCTGGAGCTCCAGGTGCAGGTGGATATTGTCCAGGTATCCCTTGACCAGGGGGGAACCCACCAGGTGCTGAAGGGGGTCCTGGGTATTGCCCTGGTGCTCCAGGACCGGAGGGGAACGGGAACTGCCCTGGAGCTCCCGGGCCTGATGATCCACCAGTGAAGTCACCCGGAGCAGAGGGCTGGGTGGGAGCTCCTGGGGCTGAACCAGGCCATCCTGGATTTGTAGCAGGTGGAGGATTGTTGGCAGGGGCAGACGGGTTAGTGTTGCCCATTTTCTTTGCCTGGCTCGGGGCGTCATCTCCTAAAGCATCTGCCAGCTGAAGCAGAAGAGAAAGGGAAAGTGACTCTCTGTCTGCAGTAACCTCTGGCTACCAGTAAATAAAAACACATAAGGAAGAAGAACTCACCGAGAAATCTGCCATGATCTATAACAAAACAAGACACAACTTTCATTAGTTTGATCAAGTAGCTATAACAACCGATTATAGCAAGCTGTCAAACACTGGGAGGTATGTCACACAGAGGCTCTGAGTAATGGCAGAGTAAATGTTTCCATCCCCAAATGGTGATCAACAAAATCCATTTGGACAAAGTCAAAAGAGCTTGACTTAAATGAAACATTATTACAACACGCTATGCAGATGCTACGCTAACTTTAGCTGCACATTAACGAGGATTTGGTTCTTAAAACATCTAGTTAACTGATGTTTCACAGTTGGCTACGGACCTAGCTAACAGCAGCTAACTGTTCAGATGGCTCGCTCGTTTGTTTATTTCAGCTTCACTGTATCAAAAAGAGGGTAAAGTAAGTAAAAGCTGATGTGTCATACTACCTCGCCAGAAGATGGACTCCTTTCGGATGATAGAAACGAGTAACAGCGATGATTTATCCAGCTGTGGAAGCCAGTTAGCCAGCTAATTTAGCCTGGCGAGGCACAGAACTACAAGCTAACGTTCGAACTGCACTCACTCACACACACAACTACAACTCATGAAGAGGAAGGGCTGGTGACGTATTCTGGAACACACGTGCGCGCGCGATCACTCGCACACGCGCACACACACACACACACACACACACACACACACACACAGTGATACAAGTTATATAAAAGTAGAAAGAAAATGAGAGCACGAGTCTAAGATGTTTGAAGTAAGTATGGGATAATCCAGTCCAGATTTGATAAGTCTAAATGTAGTTTTAAACTGGGTTTCAGACAGTCTAAAGGCGTTAACTGAAATGTCTAACACAATTTCACAACAGTAAAAGGTGCAAAATTTGCTTGTATTTTGTCTGTTTGTTTGTTTTTTCAAATTATCATTCTGAATTTCTCTCTTCTGACCAGAGGTGGGAAGAGGTTGTGGGGAGTGGTTGTTTTTCTTGTTTGCTTCTAGATACGTAGGTGTGTATGTGCACTACAAGTATGTAGTATTAAGTATTACAATGGTGTACAATGTGACGTTTGTATATAAATGTGGGGCTAGGTACGCATTTCAGATATATGTATATTATTTTTCCCTCATTAAAAAAAATCAAGAAGTAAGCAGTAAATCGCTTTCTTATAAATCACCGTTTATATATACAGTTTTATTATACGCTGTAACGAATGCCTTTAGTTATGGTAAATACATAATTTACTCATTCTTTATACAGTGTATCATTAATAAGTCATTAATAACAACTTTTCAGTTGCCAGATTGTGGAAAATCTGATTTATAGAACTGCAAACATGATGGACTGTAGCTATTAAGTATATTAAAGATTTACGAACATTTATAACTGGAGGTGATTTTTTGGTAATAGCTTATTAGTAATTGAGAAACCTAAAACCCTTTATGATGCTATGCTAACTTTTTAAACTGCAAACCCGGTAATTTATTAAATATAGTTAAAATAATGTCTACAGCCCAGGTACAGATGCTTTGTTTAAATTTTTAATGCTTTACTAAATAATACATAAATAAATAAAAGTAAGCTAACACTGAGACATACAACTTTAAACTATGTAAACATGTTAAATATGTTTATGGGTCTTTTGGTTAAATAGTTTTTAATTAACTACTGACTCTGTAGGACAACAGTAGGGACTGATTTATGACCAACTTTTGAAGCAGGGGGGCGCTTGCCTCGTATGGGATTGGCCGAACCAGTCACAAGATGATGTGAAGTGAAAAAACAAAAAACAGTGAAGCGTCTCTACCATTCAGAGCAGCAGCTGCACCTTCAGGGAGATTTTAACTCTACAACAATGGTGAGTTGTTTCGAAAGAGCGGTCGCCATTTTCACTTCTGCTTTTTTAATCGTGTGCTCTTAACTAACCTGAAGTTCCGGGGACTATTGAGAAAAAGTAAGGTCGCAGATTGGCTAGCGTTTAGCCTGCTAGCTTAGCATTAGTTCCACCCTCTGTCCGCTGTGTCAAGTTAGTCAGTGAAGCGATTGTGAGTTTCCGGCGGTAGATTTCAAAATAAAATCCCCGGTGCTCGAACAAATATTGATAACAGGTCAAGAAAACAAATTAGTGTTTGACAGTTACTTTGGTTTTCAGTTTCTGTCGTCAAATGCTGCTTCTCCTGTTTTTGGCCACTAAGTCTATATCATAGTAGGAAATACATTACATACTCTCTCAGAACAGTTTTACATTTGACTACAGTTTTTTGTCAAAATGAAATAAATATAATTGAATACTTCTTTTAAACAAATTAAAGTCACACTTTCAATTTTTAATTGTTAAATTAGTTTTTATTTCATATATTGATAATTTATGTTGTATTCACTTTGATTAATCATCAGATACAGATATAGTGAACTACAGTAAGCACAATGAGGTAATTTCCTCTGTCTCTCTCCATTTCTGCCATATATTATTGTTGATAAAATGAGGGAAAATGCTTGGAATACATGTTTCTTTGATATTGTGATCATTTAGCAATAAGCTCTGGAACATGTGCTAATGTAAGATGGAGGTCTGAGGAATGAGCATGTGATTTGGTGTTTTTTACTTTAGCGTAAGCACAGTTATTTGTGTTCACATGGACTCTTGGTGTTAAGAGTTTTGTACAGAAAGTTGGTCAGCAGTATAATGACAAGTTATTAATAACAGAGGTCTGTTTCAAGCAACAAAGCCAATCATTAACGAGTTCCACCTTCTCAAATGTGACAATTTGCTGCTTTTTTGTGTAATTAATCACAGTGTAAAGGGATCTTTTTTTACATGATGCAATTCTACAGAGGTTGCACGCTTTTATTTTGAAGACCAAACTGACGTGCTTCCTGTAAGAATGTGGCTCTCCGTGATGTGTTTCAACACGTCTCGGTTTGGGGAGCTGCCTTCATGCTAGCTCGCCTCAATCATGATGAATAATGTTTTCCCCTGGGTTTTTGACTGCGTGTCATGACAGTTTAACTCTCTACAGTGCCGAGCAACATTAGGACGATGTTAGTGCCTCATTTTTACTCACGAGATGCATTAAATTAACTGGATAGGCTCAAGTTTTCCTGGGGAATTTAAACGAGAAGTAAACCTGTGGCCACCTCCGGCTTTTTATTGTCATTCCCGTTCCTCATCTCTTTCCTTTGCATCCTGTTTTTCAAGAGTCCACAGAACCACAGACACTCCAGTCTCTCTTTTTAATCTGCAAAGATCTCTCTCTGAGCTCAGTGAAATCCTGACTCCCACCAGCCATCTGTTCAGGAAGGTGTAATTATAGAATTCAGAGACTCTGCACAGACTCTTAAAGAGTTTATGTCTTTGTGCTGGAGTTATGTAATGTTGTGTGTGTGGACGTGACAGGTTCAGACCAATGAAATCTTGCTGAGACCCGTGTTATGGGTTTTTATTAAGTTTAAAAAAAGGAAAAGAAAAAATGGGTGGTGTCCTACATACTAAAAGACAGAGCTTTAGGATTACCTACAAATGCAGGATTTAAATTGAATTTAAGGCCATTTATGATTCGCATGATAAGATTACAAAAATATGGACATACTTTAGGGTGAATTTTAAAACATAATAAGCAAACAACAGGGCCGTAGGTATCATATTAATGTCATGGCCTCAGTAATATTTTGTGAAATTTTGGGGGTTTAATAACATGGAGGAGTTTACATTCTGCAATTGCATACATATTACTCACATTGTTGTGATATAGCAGAACATTATATCATAGTATTTTAGACTAAATGCCATACGATTTGACTGTTTGACCAAATCATTTAAGAATAAAATGGATTTAATTGTTGCAGTCTAATCCATTTATGAAAAATATAAGTGAATGGTTAGATTAATAAATAAAAATGTACATTTTGTGATTAAAAAAATATATGTACAACTTTTTTTTTGCAGAAATACAATTAAAGATATGTTTTATTTTAACACTGGCTTGGTAATTTAAGATACGAACACTCTGCTTTCCACTTAATAAAGCAATAAATTGCATGAAAACCACTTAAAGCTTCAGTCTGTGACTCTGCAGCTGTCTTCTATACATATAAGCCCTCAGCAAATATCCCTGAAATCATGAGGCCAAATTAAACAGGACTTCTTTAGCAATGGATTAAGACGCATACATCTTGTTTTAATTATATTTTTCTGATATAAGCAACATATGACAAATATTCCATATGTCCACTGAGCTGTTTGCTCCATCACTAATAAGTCCAGTTATCCATACTGTAAGTTATTTTTCTGTGTTTTGCCAGTTCATTGAGATGTATCTGTTTTCCTGTCAGAAATACATGTATGTATTATGACATGGCTGGAGTACAGGAGGTAATCTGTCCATTCAACATGGACGACAGTAAATCAATTACAACCTTCCACACACTTTTCATATCAAGGCAAAGCCATAAAATGTGCATCATGACAGTGAGCACATTTCTAATATAGTCTGGTTCATTTTCTTTATGGTGCTAGATAAGCTCTATGTAAAACTAAATTAATGTGTGATGAGGAGGAGAAAAATTATTCTGTGTTTTTTTTCTCTCTCTCTCTGCAGGGGGTTTTCATATCTTTGTTTCATTGTATAATGAAAAGGTTTTGGAAACGAGTGTGTGTGTGAAGTAGGTGGAAGTGAAATAGCTGTACTTAAACGACTCACACTTTTTACAGGCTCTATAAGCTTCATGCTCTGCAGAACAGGGTCATTACATCACTTTTTCTTTAATAAATGTGACAATACACTTTCTGATAAAGATGCAGTTAGACCAGAAGCTGGAATACAGAGGAACAAACACTTTTTGTACTAAATATTGCACATATTTACCTATAAGTCAGACACATTAGTCCAGGTGAACACTATGGTTTGTGCGTGAGGCTTTGGTTTGACAATTCTTTGCACAGACAGGAAGAAAGAACATAAAAATAAAGAATTGTACAGTTTAATTTTTAAAGCCAAAAACTTCTCTTGTTTATGAATTAGAAACCACATCAATGTCTTTGCCTGTTTCCCAATTTCTCTTATATCAGAGTGAATCACTGGTGGTGTGTGATGTGGATGAAGATCTGGTCAAAAAGCTGAGGGAGTTTCGTTTCCGCAAGGAGACTAACAATGCGGCCATCGTCAGTAAGTATTGCCCACAGATTTTTTTTTTTTTGCCTGCATATTGACAACAAGGTCGAACAGTGATAGTGATGTGAGAAGTCCTAGGTGCAAGTGAACTCCCTGAAATATTCATTTATCATTATTAAAGTATAGTGTGTGATAATTGTTCGTTTTTATTTTTGTGTTACAGTGTGAATCTGTTGTTTGTTTGTTTTTTGCTGTATCAAAGTCTTTAGCCATGTGCAGAATTGGGTCACCCGCCAAAATTTGCCTTCCTTCAGTAAAGCCTAAGCCATAAGCAAATACTTGTGGGTTAAATGGACCATTAACTCTGGCACTGCCAGCAGATTGGTCGCTGCCTCCTGCTGTGTGGAACAAAATGGAGGCGGACTCGCTGCCTCCTTAAACTCCTGAATCAAATGAATGAACATTTATATAAATCCAAATTCAGCCACTGCATCGCACACTTGTCAGAAACAGATTTTAGTTTCTGATCGAGCTGCTTTGTTTATTGCCGTTTGAAATCCAGGGGCCAGAGCACTGATTTTCTGCTGCTATTGAGATTTAAAAGGAGAATTTCACCGAAATCAGGGGTTTTACTGCTCGGATTAAGACAAGGATTTACCAAAAAAAAAAAAAAACCTATTGCGTACAATTTGTTGTCCGGTCTTAAATATCTCCTAAATATGATTCTGCTTGTCTACAACTTTAAAATGCAATTGGTGGCTATTAAGGAAGTTAAACATTAGTTAAACATTTGGGAATTAATGTGATTTACTTTCTTGCCAAGAATCAGATGGGAACAAATTAGCATATTTCCAAAAAAAACGTCAGTGTAATGCTGAGCTCTGTCATGTTTGGTCAGGAAATGTGAGCTAGCTGCAGTGTACTGTATGTGTGGAGGACAGAGGGATGCTGTGAGCACACAAGAGTTACCTTCAAATACAGCAGGTGGTGTGACACTGCAGCGTTGCATCCGTTTGAGTATCAAACTCGGCTTAAGCTTTATCCTTCACCATCACTGGGTCAAAATGTCGTTGTTGCTAAATTGGATTACTGTAGGAGTTTGTCTGTGTGGCACGGACTCTAAAGACAGAGACACAGAGCACACAGAAAATATGAACAAAAATATGAAATAACTTACTTTTTTCTGTATTTTATTCCTTTAAAAATGATGTACTTTTAACTCATTAAACCACTATTATTACAGCTACTGGTAAACTAATGCTAAATATTATGTTTTCTTTTTTTTTCTTTCAGTGAAGATTGATAAAGACAAGCAGCTTGTTATTCTTGACGAAGAGCACGAGGTAAGTTATCATTATAAGATGATGTGCTTTATTCTCAGCACAGAATAATACTGTTCAGGTTCACTTTTAAATTTAAAGAGGTATCAGACTGAATTTTGTAGTAAATAAATTCACACAAAGGGGTAATGAGTTAATGAATTTGCTGAACTTTGCTTTGGTCTGACATCTGTTAAATGTTAACGTGTAATAGCTCGTCTAGATAAAGTGTAACTAGCTGTTGGTAACACGTTTGTCTTGTTTCAGGACATTTCTCCTGATGATCTGAAGGATGAACTGCCCGAGAGACAGCCAAGATATCCTTTAAATAAATGATCCATCTTAATTTAGCAGTATTCAAACTGTCTCAGTCTGTGACATTACTGTAGTTTATAATGACCTGTTGTAAGTAACTGTTTTAGTCTCCTCACCTTCCTGCAACAGGTGGATTTTAGCTTGAGGTAGATGATTTTATGTCACAGTTTATCTACATGTTGTCATACAAAGAAAAAATTCTGTGAACTGTCCTTAGCACCAGGAACATTTATCGTCTACAGCTATAAATACCAACATGATGATGGACGTGTGTCTTATCCCCTCTGCTTCATCTTCTCCAGTCCAGTGGGTAAGAACGTCTCTGGAATTACTTTTGATTGTGGATTTAGTTTAGCGATTAAAAACTATGAATGGTGCATAATATTCACTTTACTGTTCTCTGACCAAGGAAAACATTTTGTTTTGTGTTTGGCAGGTTGCAGACCAGAGCAGCAGATGATGTACGCAGGAAGCAAAAACAAACTGGTGCAAACTGTTGAACTGACCAAGGTTAGTGAACTGCGTGGGTGCTTCTTACAATGATGACCGCATCCGTTACTAAGACAGAAAGTAGTGCTGAGGTGTAATTAATGCAACATAAGTTCTGAAAATGTAATAAAATGTCACAATGATAAAGCATTAATATGTTTAACAGTGCCATTATTCTATGCCTCACTATCACAGAGGTTGACCAAGAGTTCACAGGACTTTATGGTTTGGTGTTTGTCCTGATGGTCTGTGCCTTCTAATCAGCTTAATTTATCACAGGTGGACTCTAGGCAAGTTCTAGAAACATCTCAAGGACAATCAAAACAAACAGGATGCACCTGACCACAGTTTGTTAAAGCAGAGGGTCTGAATACTTTTGTTAATGAGACACTTCAGTTTTAGATTTTTAATAAATCTGCAAAAAAATATTGATGGGTTACTGAGTATAGATTGATTTTATCCATCTAAAATTGAATCTACAACACAATAAAGTGTGCAAAAAGTGAAGGGGTCTGAATACTTTCTGGACCCACACATTAAGAGAGAACTGTAAATCCCACTCTCTGCTCTGTTTTATGTTTTTCCAGGTGTTTGAGATCAGAAACACAGAGGACCTAACAGAGGAATGGCTCAGAGAGAAACTCGGGTTCTTCCGCTAAAGTCTCCACCTCATCCAGAGGTCTGGGATGTGAGGAGGGTCCAGATTGCACAACTTGTGTCATCTCTGGGGGAGAACAGTTAATGTTTCCCTCCTCTTTGTACCAGACCAGATTTAAATAGTGTTTGCAAAATACTATGTGTTCTCAGTTTTAGGCATCTTTGGTGGAGTTTACACTACATTACAATTCAGAGTTTGTCTAAAGGTTCGGACAGTGACAGGAGTTTGAATACTTTGCTGTGACTGTCAGCATCTGTGGCAACTTAAACCCCTCACCCACTGAGCAGCCTAAAACTGAAAATACTATTTGACGCAGGTCTGCTTTTGTCTCCCATACAGTCTCTCCATGTGCCAGTTATGTGTCTGTGTTGAATTAACACTCCCATAGCTCTTCAAGTGAACAGAAATTGATAGTACTCATCCGCCCTTCCTATACACGTTCATTCAGGAGAATTTAAAGGCATTTTAACAAGTTTCTGTTTCCTTAAGTAGTTTACACTCAGCGTTTAATACAACTCTGAACCTCCTGAGTTTCACCTTTTTATGTTTAATAATTTTTCATAATTTGAGGGAGTCTTACTTTTAGTTTTTTTTTTTTTTTCTAGTGTATCAATGGTTATGTAAGCATATACTTTATAGCATTAATTTCCTTTTGTTGTGGAAAAACAAACTTCCTGCCAGAACATTAGAACAATCACTGCTACAATTCTTGAGTTCTGCTTTAGTCAGTTTCTCCTTCGGTTTTCATTTAAGGGCATTTAAATTATAATTTAAAGAACAAGCTCCAATCTGCAAAATACAATACAACCTTTTGACAATTCCTGAGACTTACAGTATATATGATGTGTTGTACCTTCTCCTGTGCACATGAACAAGCTGACAGAGACCCTGAAGTGGTGCTTTTATCACGCTGCAGAATTCCCCTCTTGAGTCCGCCATCAGATCTTTTTTGTCTCTATTTAGAGAAGAAACAGTGTGAATCATGGGTCAAACTGTGCTCTGCCTTTGACCTGCATATTTGCTACAATGATATCACACTCTAGGAGACAATATTTCCACTGAAACATTCCAGACTGGACCAGTTTATACAACAAACCCTCGTCTCTTGTGACCATGACAGTCTTGAAAACACTGCACACGGGGCAGCGTCACCTGCCCTCTTTTTAATCTACTGGGCTACTCTGTAGAACTGTGTTACTGTGTCTTTAGGGAGATCGTTAGCTAATATTGTGCATTATAGCTATTACTATTATTAGTGTTTATGAATGTTGTTGCTTAATTCTGATGTAAAGCCACTTTGATTGCTTTGTGGTGGTCACAGCTTTGAGAATGACAGATGTAATTTCTCCAAACGCCAGTTGTGCTTAATGTTTAGACTTGGTAGGTAAAGGACAGCATCTGGGCAATTTACATTTTCCATACAGAACAGGGTTTGACCAATATAGCTTTTTGAAGGGTGATATTGATGTTTATGAATTGAATGTGCCAGCAGCTCATATTTCGTGCCAATTTGTAATATTTGAAGTGCTCGTTAAATTTTTTTGTTGCATTTGGCCTTTATTCTATCGCATTGGGTTTGTAATTAAACACAGATGAAGGTTAAAATGCCAGATTTTAGCTTTCAGCACATTTCATATTCAATATACACAGTTAAAACAACAAAGATGTTTCACTTTCCACACACTTGTGGACTCTATTGTATATTTTTGGCTATTTTCACAGCTCTGAAATGACTAATACTTTAAGGATTACCAGACGCAGTTAGTCAACAGCTACATAAAATGTGCTCAAAATCTGCAAAGAACATTGCATTGTAAGAGCTGCTGATGGTTTTATGTGACCAGTGGTGGATGATTCTCAATAAAAGCTTAATATCAGCCCAGTATATTGGTCTTACCCTCATAAAGAATTATAGGCACAAATGAATTTCAGACATTCCCTCATCAGTGTCGTCTCTTTTTGAGAAACTTCTACTTTGGAAATGGATAAGGGAGAGCTGTGGCTGATTTAAAGCCCCCAAAGGCAGAAAATCGCCACATAATGTATGATGTCATACTGCTAAGTCTACCATACCAATGCCTTGTCTGAATTTTTTTTTTTTATTTGGTCATTAAATGTCTGTTTTGAAAAACCATGAGGCCAAAATGAAAACATGAAGCAAATATGTTTTATGAGGAAAATCGACTGAAAAAAGCTTTGTTGGGGATTTTTTTTCTATGACACTAATTTTTTCTGGTCTGTAAAGTCTAGACACATTTTTTTTTGGTAAAAGTGTAATTTGATTATATTAAATAATAGAAACAATTTCTTTTTCTAAAGATCTGATTAAAAGGTATGTGCGCACAAACAATTTCATGTAAATCATTTAATGAAGTATTAGACAATAATCATTTATGATTTACAGGTCAGGCAAGGTTTAATCCTGTAGCAGAAAAATATAACTCTTATGTGGGTAATTAAAATATTTATACTGGTTTTTGTTCTTACTTGTACGCTATCCTTCTTGGATAAGAGAAGTTTTATGGCCCTACGACCTGTTAAACAATTTCAATTTTCAAAAATGCACAGTCAACCTGAAATTTAAGGTGTCTCTCGACCTAAGTATAAAGATTATTTTGACAAAAGCAATACAGGCTAACTCTGAAACAGTCTTTGTATTTCACTTTAAACATGTGCAATGTTACTGGTTTCGATGTGAATATATAAAAACATGTTTAGCGGTTTTCTTGTTTGTAGGAAATCCTTAAAAACCTCTGAAATGTGGAGAGCTACTGTATAAGAAGTGCATGCTTTAATGTATGTCTGAACAGTTTGCATAAGTCTGAGAGAAGTTTCCTCATGACATACTCAAGAATTTTCTGTTTTGTTCTGACTGAAACAGTTGCATCTCAAACATCATCTCAGCTGCACTCTTACTTTTATCTAAGATATTTACGTACCAACAGCCCTCTTTTTTTATATATTGTCATGGAACATGTATCAAAAACTATTTCCCCAGTGCAAGGTCTGTTGGAAAGAGAGTTCCTTTTGGTTTTGAGCCATGTATCTGGTTATGTCCTGTGGATCTAATAGCTTTCCCATTTTTGTGGTGAGCCTGTTATATATTTGGCCTCTTTAGTCTTTTTTTCTGTAACCTGCAAATGTGTTGTTCAGCTTTTGGTGTCCTCTCTGAACAAATGCCTACTATTTTCTTTCCTTTTTAATAAAAACAAACCTGAAACATGTATCATAATCAGCTGCCTCGTGGCATCAGTGAAACTTGAGATATTTGTATTTTCCCATACTTTATAAAGTGTCTATTGTCCTATTGTCCAAATAAAACGACAGCAATGTTTACCTCTGTCTTCAGGTGACTACTGTTTTCAAACCGGCACATGTAGCCCATGTGTTTATCATATTTGGTCCAGCACTGGCTAGATGACAATTGGTTTATGTTCAGTACGTGCATATGCATGCAGTACTGTGCAACAGATTAAGGCACTTCAGATGTTTAGATTCTTATCCATTATCAGTATCATCAGGGAGATGTTTGATTGGTTCAAAATTAATTCTGCAGCAAGACAATGAGCCTAAACACACAGCCAGAGTCATAAAAACTAACCTCCAGAGACAAGAACAAGGAGTCACACAACAGATGATATGGTCCCCAGGAGCTCTGATCAACATCATGGAGTCAGTCTGGAATTAACTGATAACTTTCAGTGCCTAAAACATTTGCACAACACAATTTGTTGCACTACTCATATTATTAAACTGTAATGTATATATTTTGTAAGTACAGTATGTATTACCAATATCCTGGTAATATATTTTATATAATAAAAATAAGCTAACACTAGAAAGGACATAACCCAAAATAATAAAGCAAGCAAAATGTTAATTATTGAAACTACAGGTAATTAAGCAAAGTTTGTATTTTGGGATAACAATAACCGACTGAAGGACATTCATAACTCCAGAAGATGGCAGTAATGCAACAAAAATGATACAAGCTAGCTAAACACTCAACAGAAGAAGACACTTGACAAATCTCAAATCGGTTGCGAAGCTGCCTGCATCATCCGCCAGCCGAGCCAGGAACCGACAAGCAGAACCGGAGGAAAAAATGGCGTTCACATTCGCGGCCTTTTGTTATATGCTCGCTCTGCTGCTCACGGCGGCGCTTATCTTCTTCGCTATCTGGCATGTAAGTACACATTAAGACAACTTAAGATAAGACCGTTGGCCTACCAGTCCAGCGGCGCCGACAGGGGTAGTTCAAAGAGCGAGGGAGGCTCTCAAACGCCAGGCTAACGGTAGGCCAGCTTTGTAGCCACATATCCTGGTCGTTTTCGGGTTTTACGTAGCCAGCTTACCGCCGATCTTTCCAACGTCTGGATAGAACGTATTCAAGGGAACACCATAGAAACAGCTGCGCGCCCAATGCCCAGTGTACGTGACCGTTCGTTCTAGAACGCAGCCGTTTTAGAATGAATGGAACACACCCAGCCGTTGGCTAGCAGCTAAAGTTAGCTGTATAAACACCAAAGCGCTATTTTATTTACACGCTGTGTTATCCTGATCTCTGTCTAGTGTTCTCCATTCATTAACCACTCTTCAGTTTCAGTAAACGTAAATTACCATGACAAGCTTGTCAATGATGAGTATTCAGCTAGTAGTTAGCCTGCTAGTTAGCAGGCTTAGCTAACTACCGTTAACCTCCAGTCGTGGAGGGACGAGCCAGTGTTGCTGTCATCCGTTACCTTGATCTTTACCATTCACGTAACCTGTCGCATTTCTTCATTTAGTAGTAGTATTCAGTTTTATTGTAAGAATGTCAACATTAGTATTGCAGGGCGAAACTTTTGGGTAATGTGGCCATGACACAATAAGTCATACCATTAACGTTATTCCTGAGCAGGTTTTGTTTTACCTTACGACAGTTCGCCGATAGTCACTTAAGATCTCAAGTCTCAAGAGAAAGGGTGGAGTTTGCTCTGTCAGAGTAATGGGAATGTTTTGCAATAATTATATGGTATATTGCACATACTGTACAGTTAAAGAATATCGTACTTAAAGGAGTTATTGCTCTACCTTACTGACTCAGTTCAAATGTCAAATTGCATTTAATATGTACATTTATAGTAAGTTCCCCTCTGTTCATTGTTGCTTTGTGGTCATCTTGTTCCACCAGATAATAGCATTTGATGAGCTGAAGACTGACTACAAGAATCCTATAGATCAGTGTAACACTTTAAATCCGGTAAGTGAAGTCACAGTACCTGACACACCTTCCTTGCCTCTTTGAATGCATGAAAAATATTTCATTTACTTTAGGATTTTATCCGCCTATCTGTCTTTTTCAATCATTTCTCTGCACTGTTATGCTAAATAACCTGCCTGTTATGAATTCAGTGATCTTGTCAGCTGTCAAACTCTAACGCCTTTTGTTGTTTTGTTTTTCCTAATCTGCTTTTTTTTACACTTTGTTAACGGCAAAAAGACAGTTGAAAAGGTCAAAAAGATTAAAAGAGTCAAAATTGCATTAAAGGTTTGTACCAATCTTTAAAATGCCCGCTCAGTTCAACTCAGTCTGCAGTCTTGTCATTTTGCACGGGGAAGTGTTTGCAAACGTCTTTTCAGTTAACTAATCTCAGAGTTTAGGTCAGAGTTCAGTCCTGGATTCAGGATTAGTCAACGTGCCACCTGTGCCTTTGGTTTTCCACTGTTGTGTTGTAAACTTTTTTGTAATTGTCCTTTTTATTATCCTAGTTCTTTTGTGAACATTTTTTTGTTGTGAATTCCAACAATATTACAGGTGTATCTGCAAACCTAAAAGAGCAACATTTAAGATATAAGCTTCTCATAAAATACAGAATTTTGCTTCCTTTTGTTGTTTTTATACCTCATCTAACCAGATAAATTTGACTGTGTTTTAAGCTTTTTAAACTGCTTCTCAAGCACAGTAGCCATGATGCTTATGAGAATCATTAGAATATGACATAGTGTAATAACATTATTCTCTTGGATGAAATATCCATTGTTACTAATAAAGTATAGCTGTTAACTGAAAAGACTTGCAAATGCTCAAAACATGCATGATCTTTATTACAACCTACCCTTTGTTTGCATATAGTGTTATAGTTACTGGTACAGTAAATTCCCAGTAAACTCAGAAAGTCAGGTAACTTGTCTGGAGTTTGAGACGACAGTAACATGACACCAGGCCTATGCACTGTCCTGACAGAGCTTTTACATAGGATTTTGTACCAAAGCTTTTTGAACAGTATATACTTAGAGCTGTGGATTGTGGTGTTGGAGGAAATTGAATTATATTCCAGCTGTAAATGAAAACTTTAATACATGTCATATAATCATTTCACTTTTCTGTGAGGAGGAGGCTGCAGTTTGATTCAGCAATGAGCAGAACAAAGCCACTGTATACGTATGAGCTCAGTGTTTGGCTCTAACCTACATCACCTGTGGTTCAGAGCAGATGGCTTCACAATCCCAACACCATCCAGCTCAGCAATATTTGAGACCACTGATTGGTTAGTGATTTCACTAGTAGGAGGAGTTATTTAGTAAAAAGTACAGATTCCTCTATCTCTAATCCATGATGCACTCCACAGTATGATCTGATGTTTTGACCATGCTAGTCTTTTTGCGTGTGGAAACACTCAGCTCAGTTGGCATTTTTTTTTGTGCTGTGATCAGTTGTTTTGTATTTGGCAGCACAGTGCAGGATTTCAACACATTATAGCCCCCCCCCCACCTCCACCTTCCTACATGTCCCTCACCTTTCCATCTGTGGGCTTTTGGTTGCCCCCCAAGCCTCCTCCACCCTCTGCTCTTTTTTGAATGCATGACTTCCATGTGGTGCTTCCATCTGCCCCCGTGAACCCTGCACCAGTTCGAACTCGTGTCAACCTGAGACAGGCTGCTGCATCAACACTGCTAGCGCTCACAGCATGGTTTTTTCTCCAGTGTGTAGCCCAAGTCTGTTTTGTCAGGAAGTGGGATGATCTGTAGGTTTGCCCTCACTGCAAAAGATGTTGATGTTGAGATGTGCAAACATTCTCCAGATTAAAGTTGTTGATGGGTTTTCTTCTGTCAGTTGTGGTCAGACTTGATGATGCATGACACATAAAGCAGGGTGGGAAATTAATCAGCCATTTCTGTCCAGTTAGACTCCTAAATTCAAACAGCCATTCACAAAATTTACCACGAATATAAGTCAGTGGTAAAGGCTAAATGTGATACATGATCTGGCTGCATGGCTACAAACAGTCACACATTTTGCCTTGCTCTTTGTGTTGCCACATCATACACAGGATACCTGAGGATGGTGAATAAGCCTCACTGTGCTAGCTTACTAAACATCAAACAAGTGGGGTTTTTTTGTCCCTAGTTTGGGGCGAGAATTGAGTGTTGAAAACCACGCAAATTTACAGGTGGCATGTCCTAATTTTTCACCCTGTTTGTGTTACACAATAGCGTGCAACTGAGCACTGTTTTTGTACTTTACCTACAGCACAACTGGGCCTGATAGCGTGACACAAAGCTTAACTGCACAGAAATTAAAAACATGAAAAGGATAGTTTAGCATAAGCATCTCACTCACTTTCACTCTAGTTCATTTGTATTTCACTCCTTTGCTTAACTCTCTGTGGAGCAGGCTGCAATTTTTAGAAGTCTGGCTCTTTAAATAGCTCGATTTTCTCTATGTAAAATGGCCTCATTGCCTCGCTGTTTTGTCTTTTGACCAGTGTGCTTTGACTTCATACAGCTCACTACATTTATTACCTGCAAGTCCACGCTTAGTAGTTAAGTATTTTATGTGGACAGCTGAGGAATTTGTCATTACATTACAGCCAATAAAACAGTAAACAGGCATATGAGAATAAGGGAGTTGGACTGACTGGTCATTGTATGAGGATTCTGACATTTTCATCTATTTTTCTTCTCTTTGCAGCTGGTGCTCCCAGAGTATCTCATCCATTTCTTCTTCTGTGTGATGTTCTTCTGTGCAGCTGAGTGGCTCACCCTCTGTCTCAACCTACCACTGCTGGCCTATCATGTCTGGAGGTGAGTATCTGACAGAGAGAGAGGAACCCCCTCTCTACTCATGATAATCTTTAGTCTATCACCTTCTGCTATCCCACAACAAACAGTACAATCTGACTCAATCCACTGCTCTTATCTCACTGTGGTGCAGGTATATGAGCAGGCCTGTGATGAGCTGTCCAGGACTCTACGACCCGACAACCATCATGAACGCTGACATCCTGGCGTACTGTCAAAAAGAAGGCTGGTGCAAACTGGCTTTCTATCTCCTGTCGTTCTTCTACTATCTCTATGGGTACGGTTTTATTTTTACATCTTGTTCCTCTGCACTAAGAATTAATGATTCACACAGAGCTCTTGTGTTTTATCTCAGGATGTCCAATATGTGACAGCGGAGGGAGATTTTCTATAACGTCCTATGTAAATCTGCCATGTTTATCATTTGTAAATAATGTAATCTAATTTCTTAAAGATGGAAATCTCCTGACAATACAATTAAAATCTCATTAAAGAACTGTTCCTATAACTGTTGCCATGTTTTAACAAACAAATCCAACATGATGTATGTGTAATATTACTGCAAAAAATGCCAAATATTTAAGTATTTGTTCCACCTTCTTGTTTCTTTCTAACAGGATGATCTATGTTTTGGTGAGCTCTTAAACCGGACGATGAAGGAAAAGGACCTGCATGTACAGTAGACGACCAGACACTATAATCTTAGTGCTGGAACACTGGACCTGCTGGAGACCACCGTTCAGCAACGCAAGATGCCATTTCAAGCGGACGAACTCTCGAACCCCTACACACAGCGCAGAGTGTCATTTCGGAAACATTTAGCCCGTTTTCAGAGAATATCTTGGTCGCAGCGTTCTTTTCATAACACTATAGTTTCAATTTTATGGAAAATAAGGACAGACCTGAACGGACACGATTTCTTTTTCTTTCCTTTTTTTTATTTTTAATGGTGTGGTGATTTTTGATGCTTGGGATTTAAATAAAGTTTTTTTTTTTTTTTCCATCTTGGTTCCCAACCTTTGAGTGTTTACAATTTAGGCGACATCAGTTTCAGGTGTGCATTTATCTGTGAGAATCTAAGATGTGTGCTGAGTTGCATTAGCTTTTTCTGCAAATTAGATTCTGGGCTTTAACAGCTAATTTATACCTGTCACGTGATTCATTACCATCACTAAAAACAACTAGCAAAGTGCAAACCAGACTTCTGTTCTTGCCCACAGATACATTAAGGTTCTTAAAATGAATATTTTAGGACCTGACAGTACATTTATGTACAGTGAGGGCTGAGGTGCATGGGTTATTATCACTTAGTGAAACGTGTTGCACAGGGACAATCATAGTCTGGTTGTCACAACATCAGTTTTCAAACTGTCTGATGTATCGTTTCCATACTTCAGACCAATCTATCACATTTAATTCATGTAATCCCTGTTGAAATAAATGGCAATATTTGTTTTCTTCAGTGTGAATTCAGAGTAGAAAGCAAACGTGTATGTGACCTGTGTTTCTGTAGAATCGCCTTTGCAAAGCTATCGATAAATTAAAAAGGTAGACTCAACAGTACAAGAATAATGTCAGCATTAGGAGGCAACAGTTACTTTGTGATTCTCTGCTTTCTGCGTTTGAGCTTTGGTAGGAAACTGCTGATGTGCCATACTGTTGAATGTACCTTTTCAAATTCCTTGACTGTTTTTGTCATTTGTGCATTTTGTTCATTTCAGCAACAAAATATTCCACAACCTTAGAAAACTCCTGTTTATTTATTCAATGTTCTCAATTTTACTTTTTATGTCCCAGCGATATCAAACACTCCTCACACGGTCGCTCGTTTCCAGAATCAAAATCTGGGAAGTGATGTTTTTGTTTTAGAGTCAAGGCCATTAGACTTAATTCCTCCAGAAATACTAGAGTATTTATTGCCATTTTCAAATGTGTAAATTTATCAGGGATGGTCATCCGTCACATGAAATTACATTTTTATGTATTAGATCCCATTGTGTCACATCTAGGAAATGACAAGTTTTTGAGTTTATTTGAATCTAAATAAAACTATCCCACTCTTAATGTAGACTGGACTGTTATTTTAAGATCAGTATTTTTAAAGAAATCTAGAAAATAAGGGAAAAATGCTAATTATTTACTATTTATGGATACAATTATAGCTCATGGACTTATTTTTATTTAACTGGAAATCCATGAAAACATGTTTTTCTTGGTGTAGATCTAAAAGGAAATTAAAAATGAAACCAGCCACTGACCTGCACATTAAACACTAAAGACAGTGCAGTGACTTTAAGACGTATTTAATGACTAAAGATCTCAAATTGTTCACTGGTTAAAGTTACAGCTCATTTTAAAAACCAGGAAATTCTTTTTAAACACAATACTTTAACAGAATATAACTATCTTTTTAGTTATATTCTGTTAAAGAATATAAGGAATGTCAAATGATTTCCTGTCCTGCCAAAGTTTCATTTTTAGCAATCTTTAAACTCTCACAGATTTTAAAAGCTCCAAAAACTCTTGCTCAATGGCACTTACCCAGCCTGTTAAGTAACAATAATGCAGGCTTGGACAAAGCAGTTACATGTGACACTATGTAAAAGATTGAGAAATAAAATGTTGCAAGAGGTTTGGTGGTTTACAGTGAACCAGCAGGACTAGGCAGTAATTTAATAACACTAAGTATCCGCTTTGAGCAGAACTGTATTGTGAGGATATAAAGTTCTGTTCAGGTTAGTTATTCCAGCAAATGTGATTAAACATATATATATATATATATATATATATATATCAGCTCCTGATGTTTCGTTTTGTCAGAGTAAGAAGGTTTGTCTGAAGCATAATATTAAAACACCGTTAGCTGCCCTGAAAATCGCTCTCATTAAATCTCCCTTGACTCAATATCACAACACATTTCAATATCGCCATTGTGACACTGATTCAAGTGAGGTTTAGAAATTGTAGTTTTAAGTCATGTGTGATTGTGACCTTTGCTCATTTGAAGTCCTCAACATTTCTAACAAACCTGTGTTATTTGAAACACAATGTAAACAACATATTTTCACCTCACTGCCAACACACCAACAGGATTTCCTCATTAAGCCTTTATTTGATTATAACGAGGATGAGAAAAAGCAATATATTAGAGTATTCTATTAAAGTGCAGCCATTAGAGAATACAATTATATCACACACAATCAAAAGGAGAATCAGTGACAGAGGAGCAGAAGTTTGAAGCAATCGATATTTTCACAGCTCGTGATTTGAAGTGCGAAGCAGCCGATCACCGAGACACGGAGCGCTCTGTGGAAACCTCCCTGCTCTCCTGGTACGCGGCATACCGCTCTCGAAACTCGTGCAGGAAGTTGTATTGCTGTGGAAAAGTAAAATAGTTAAGTCCGTTAATTACCATGTTTGTTACTGAAATATTAGACGACAAGCAGTGCACATTTCAAACAGACAACATTAAAAGGATCATAGTTGTGGTTTTGCATGTTTTAGCCCAGTAACTGTAAATACACACACTTTGTCTGGGGTTTCATTAAGTTACATTATCATTATATGGTAATACTGGTCAGGATAATTCTAAATATAAGATGTTTCCATACTCACATTAGAGTCTGACCAATGCTGGATTTTTTACACCAATTTCAATATTTGATATTTCAAAGAGCTGAGGATATATTGGCCAATATTCGTTTTTAAACAAACTTTTTGATAAGTATCCTTCAAATTTGTTATAAACTGATCATTTTATGTACAGAGCAGGACATTTTACAGTTCAAAAACATTTAAATAACTATTTAAGTGCAACAGTGTTTCTCAATGACTTCAAATCATTTCTGTAGTGAAGTTTCTTGTTATTCATCAGCTGGCATATATAGTGACACAAACAAACTTATATGGTCCATTAATATCAAGCAGCCTGTTCACTGGTCTCTCATCTAATTCACATTATGCTTTTCACACCTGCCATGTTTGCTTATTGTTTGGCTTTGGCTCATCAATTACTGTGATTCTACCTCATTTGTACATTATTCTATTCGCTTATCTTGTATTTATTATTATTAGTATTTTACAGTAGTTTTTACTTTACTTCCTCTTTCTTAAGTATGTGTTGAGCAATTATTATAAAACAGTTTCCCTGCAAAGTTTTTCTGAAATCGGATGAATGTTTTTCAGCAGCCAAAACTCAAAACCCTGATGTCGGAGCGTCATTAAACACAGCACTATTGAAGAGCTTTTAAAACAGAGTCTGCTCACAGCTGCATTATCACATAATAAAAACACTGAAAAATCAGGCAACTAAATTCTCTACTGTGAAGGATTAAACATCCCCAGCAAGTTCAGTCTCTGCACAATCATTTAGATTACAGAAATGAACACAAACTGCTGCCTGGAAAATAAATCTGTACATTTATGTTAAGCTGTGGAAACCAGCTGACATCAATGTTTGATGTGTGTAAACTGTTACTGGGGTAAAACATGTAAATGCACCATTATCTTTCCATTCATCTCTCACCTTCACCGTCTGTATCGCTCCTCCGCCTCTGTGCTCCCTGAGGATTTCAATGGCTTTGTTTGCCGTCATTGTTGAGGAGAGCTGAAGCAGCAGACAGGCAGCGACTGAACAGAGGGAAACATGAGACAGTCATGATCAGAGCAGAGACAAAAAACCAGCAGAGAGGATTTAACATTTTAAACTTTTTAACATAAGATGCTTTAGATTCTAAAGCATCACAAGAAAACACACACTGATGTTGAATAACAGTGACTTGACACAAAATAAAGTGACTTCAAAGTAAAAATAAATAAAATTTTCTTACTTAATGCAGAGCGTCCCAGGCCTCCGTAACAGCTGAAGGGGAAGAAAAAAAAAAGCGCAAATTCCCATCAAATGCACGGCTACAAGCTGAAAGTAAATTGTTCGGTTGTGTAACGAGAAGTGTCCCGCAGAGAACTGTGAAAATGGATGCCTTTGTGGTGAGATGTACCCGGGTTCTCCAGGGCTGTCTGGCACTTTTTGCAGGATACAAAAGTTTTTTTTTTGTTTGTTTTTTTTTTTTTTTGGTTTTTAAATAAAACTTCAAATATTAAAACACACAAAGGGTTTATTTGTTTTAGACAGAATAGCTGCATCTATTTTTAACCAAGGTATTTGTTTCAGCAGCAAAGTTAAACTCCTGGTGAGCAGCTTTATCAGGTTGTTTTTGAGGATAAGAACCAAAACAACTTGCAGGATTTACAGTCCCTTCTCTCTGCATTATTTTCTTTATGTCCTCTTTTGACACCAGTTTGAGACTCTCTGGCGAAATAAACCAACCGCAAGTGTCTGAGGCCATTTTCTGTTCCATTTTTATCCTGTGTAAAAAGGAAGATACTCTGGGAAATGTGAAATACTCCGCCTCTTCATGCGTATGTTTCTTTAAACCCTGATTCTATATTGGTTCATTTCACTCACTGGATCACCGTCCTCCTGTTGTTCTCGAGGCTGACCCGCAGCTCCTCGAGGATCTGGCAGCACCGCTCCAGCTCAGGAGCATCTCCGTCTGGGAAGGGCATGTGGTGGACTGTGAAGCCTTGCTGCTCGTAGACCTCCAGCAGGGAGGGAACCCGGTACTTGTTAAGTTCCCCTCTGGTGCAGAAGACGAACACGGTCTGTACCCCCTGGTTCTGGAGCTCCTCTGGTAACAAGACAAACAAGATGTAAAACTGCAACATTTATAAGAGAGCAGATTGTATACAGTAAAACTGTATTAACTTATTAGATGTCCAGACTTTCTCTCATTTTTTTGTTGAGACTGATCGAGTTAAACACCATTTCTACTGTGATAAAAACAACATTTCTAAACTCAAGGTTACTTTAGTAACACATTTTGATATTTTAAGAAAAGACGACATGTTTTCTAACATCTATCCATTCTTGCATATACATTAAAGTTTGGATCATGACACTAGTCTCATAATCACATTGAATTATCATTTCAATTTATTACCTTTACATAATTTTTCATTGCAGATAATTTGAGGTAGGCAGCAGTTTAGATGTAGGGAGTCAGGCTTTCAGGAAACTGGCACAGTTTAGCAGAGATTATATAAAATCATAACTACAATTATCAAAGCAACATTTAAAACTTAGATTCTGAAAATTAAAAACAATTGGAGCTGGTAATCATTATTTTCTTGATTAAGCAATTAATTGTTTTGTCTATAAAATGTTAGAAAATAGTGGAAATGCCCATTATCATTTTCTACAGCTAAAAGTGATGTATTGCAATTATTGTTTACTTGACCAACAGTCCAGAAACTTAGATAATTAGTTTACTATCTTATATTACTGAGAAAAGCAGCAAATTCTGGTATTTAAAATGAGATTTTCATACAAAAACAAATCTCTAAACTCATTCTAAGACACTCCATTTTCTATATCTACAGGTAAGAGTTATTTCAAAAAAGTTAAAATACTTGTGAATACAAATTTGATCCAAGTTTGGTAACACTAATTAATTCCAGAGTGTTTGTTTTAAACACCAGAAGTTGAGTTCATCTTACCGACGTCTCTCTGCAGACTCCTGCGGATCTCTTTATATCTGCAACCTGAAGCCAGATGAAGGAAAGATATTTATTACATTGAGAAGCAGAAAACATCAAAAACAACATCAAGCGTAAACTGATAAACTGCAGATTTACCTGGTAGTGCACATATCCCAAGAAACTGTGAGCACTCCACGATGGACAGAGGTAACCTGAAGACAAACGAAATATAAACATGTTCACAGTGAGGCTTGTTTCACATTTCAACACTGAAAAACAATCTGACTCTATAGAATTTGACCATTTTACATAAAAATGAACAAGCTCACACACGTTCTGGTCCTCAAGACAAAAGCAAAACTGCAAAAACTTACCAGGAGATGTGGAAAGGTGTCAGCTGCTCCTCTCCGACCTCCTCGTCTTCAGATGAGGAGTCAAACTCACTCGTCCTCATGACTTCAGCCAAAACACTGCTGAGGAAGAAGGAAGGAAAATTCAGTGCTGAGAGTCACAGCACAAACTGACTTTCACCCTATTTACTTGATTTTTAAGATATTTTGATGCATTTTATCTTTGATTTCTGTGTCATATGAAACACGTTCTAAATAACTCACTGCAAACATCACTTATTTTCAGCCATGTTATGTTACTGTGGTGTGGTTATGCAGCAGAAGGTACAGACCAATGACTGTATTTAAAAATATCTGTATATGTTTATATACAGTCACTGGTACAGACTGATTAGAAAAATCTTCAAACCCAGCCTCACCACAAAATCATATAGATGTGAAGTAAACCATTCAAACAAGTCTCTAAGTTGATTTTATTACTTTACAGAAATACAGTATGTAGCAAATAAATTATTATTAAGCTGCAAGTAATGCAAACATTAATGTATCAGTAATTATAATACATTCTTAGAATATACAGTGGCTTCAGAAAGTATTCAGACCCCTACACTTTTATTGCAAAATTGATTGTGTTGTAGCAATTACAGCTTCTAGTCTTCTTGGACAAGTCTGTACAAGCTTTGCAAACCTGGGTTTAGGTTTATCCCATTTTTCCTGACAGGTCCTCTCAGACTTGGTCAGACTGGACGGGGAGGTCCTCCCATCTCTGCAGAGGACTCCTGAGACTCTGCTAAAGTGACTCAGTCTGCAGACGACACTCTAAGAAGGTCCCAAACTTATTCCAATTATTGAAGCCACATTTTCACTGCAGAGATCTACAGAGACCTCCTCTGACTTCATGGCCTTCTTCTTCTTTTTGGTGTAAACTGTGGTACCTTTGTGTGCTTTTCTAACCTATGTCCAATCAATTTAATTTGCCACAGGTGGACTCCAATCAGGTTCTAGACTCATCTCAAGGATAATTAAAACTGAGGATGCACCTGACCACAGTTTGCAGTGCCACAGAAAAGGGTCTGAGTACTTAAGTGAATGAGAGATTCAGTTTTTAATAAACATGCAAAAATATCTGTGTTTGCACTTTGTCATTATGTGTTGTATGTGACTGATGAGCAAAAACAGCAATACAATAAAGTGTGTAAAAGGTAAAGGACACTGAACACTTGTTGCCACAATAATTTACTCTGAAACACGTCATTCTGCATAATGACTACTTTTACTCCTGGCACTTTAAGCATAATATTATAATGCTTTATGCTCATAGTTGTGTACTTCTTACACCACTGCTTGGTGGGCTAACACGAACACATGCTAAAACCATGACAGGTGTGGTCCTTTAAATAAACTCGGCTTCACACAAACCTGTAAACTGAATAAAACCGCTACAGCTTGCCTAGGAAAATAGTTCTTTCCTCCACAATCCAAACTGTATTAATATTCCAGGGAAGGACAACATATTATTTGACACAGTGTTAACATTCGTGTCAATACTGTGTTGTTGTTGATTGTTGCTAACGTTAGCTGTGCGGCTCATTGGTCTAAACGAAGCCAAACGGGGAAGAATGTAATTTAACCCTTATCTAACCCTTATAAAAAAGTAATACGCAGCTCTTTAGTGTCACAGATATGCATATATGTTGCTAAATATCCAGTATATTAATGTCGTTTTGATCATTGCTCACCGGTCAGGCTCTGCTCCTGAGCATGTTTTGACAGCTCCGTCACAGCTTCGATTTGAAAACCCAATGAACCAAACAACCAATCAGGTTCGAGTATTGGATCTTAACCACGCCCCTTCCCAAAACAACGCAGCGCTGTGTTCGCTCGATTTATTCTCCGGAGTGATCCACACGGGCGGAGAGGTGGTGATTATTTTAGCTAATTTTATTCCGTTTCATTTTAATCATTATATATTATTTATTTGATTATTATCATTACTATTATATCACATGTTAAGGTACTTAACTTTATATATACGTACAGAATGAGTGTGTACATACAGTATAGCGGACGTTTTCAAATGAAAAATATACTTTAATTAAAATACTCCGTTACAAATAAAAAATCATGTACTCAAAATTTAAAGTAAGTAAAAATATAGAAGTATAAGCAACCACGTGTACTTGAAGTATCAGACGTTACATTACTCTGTGTGTAGAATTGCCACTAATATTGTTATTATATTATTGGACCATTATTATTGATGTATTAATATATAAGTGGAACTAAATGGTGTATTTGGTGGAGGTGACGCTAATTTAACAATTTCACTCACAGTAGGGTACAGTCGGATCTGTAGTAAGGCATCCTAATTTTAAAAACTCACGTTTTGTGTTTAAAATCCTCTAAATTTAATTTTATTTCTACCTCTTTATCTGTTTTCTTACATTTAATTGATGTTGTGGAAGCTGCTACTGACAGCAGCCATGATACATTTCCATATTAAAAACCTTTTTTAAAAACGACTCTATGAGCAACATGCGAACAAAATAAAAGACAAAACAACAACTTAAACGTGCTCGTAAAATAACAGTAGAATAAAATATTTCCCTGTAGATGCACGACAATAATTCCACTGCTGTAACTAACTCTAATAAATCAGCTCTTCCATCGGGACATGAACCTGGTTCCTACTCGACCTGACTTCCCCAGTAAATGACAGAGCAGCTCACTGAGCGTCCTGCAGGACATCTGCTGTCTGCACAGAGCAGCGCTCAGCTCCTCACCGCACCACCGCCTTCACACACCGCACATGACTGAAGCCAAGTTTTTACCACAGAGGAGGAGAAACTGGACATTTTTAAAGGATTTAAAGATTCACTGCATCTTTTAAAATGTCTGGAGAAGCGATTCTGTGGAGCTGTGACTGAGGTGAGTTTGTTGTGGTTTTCTTTACATCTTTTGCTTCAGCAGTCAGTTTTTGATTGAGATTTCTGGATGTTTGGACATCACTGACATTATAATTCTGTTAAGAAATATTAAAAGATGCCTTTAAGTCGCCAGCATGTACATCACAGTCTGTAAGCCTTCAATAAAAATGTGATTTCTACATATTTTCTTTCCTGAAGTGATGTAAAATAACCTCAGCAGCGCTGCAATCAACAGTGATTTTATTTTAGTTTCTGTTTAAAATGAAAGGACCATAACGTATTGGATTCTCCGGTGTTTTTGCTGATCCGTGCCTGTCCTTCTGTCAGCACACTTTATAAGGAGGGATCTTGGCTCCTGCGGCCGTTTCCCCTGCAGGGCTGAGCTCTTTGGCTGGCTCGCCACTTCCTTAGCAGAGGGGCTGCTGGCAGGGGCAACATCTGAGCAGGTACCACAAACAAACACGAATGCAGACATGAAAGTCACCGAAACAGGTCGGAAATGTAATTTAAACTCCTCAGGTGCAGGTTTAAGCTTTTAATGCATCTGTAAACACAATAGATGTTGACAGAATTTAGATTTAGATTCAGATATTGTCTGTTTCTGATAATCTGTGTGAGGTTTTGGTCTGAAACAGGTTGAGGATTCATGTTACAGAGAGAAAACCAGGTTGACCTCTCGGCTTTGTTCCTATTGTGCACCTACAACTCTATCTGTACCTCGATCTCTGTCTGATTTACACAGGAGGACATGCTTCTCTGCACACACTCGACCAAACACCTCAGCTTATCACCTTATTTCCAGCTGGAAAAAAATCACACAGCTCATAGTGGCTGCAGAGTTTGTGAACATTAATCACTGAGTGTTTGCAAACAGGTTTGTTTGTGTCTCTGTGCACAGGTCATGAAGCCTCAGGAGACAGAGCTTGTCACTGAAATCTCCAAGGTATTCTCCACCTTCCCTCATCATCAGCCAGCCTGGTTTCATTAAAGGAGACAGTTCACGTTAAATCACAAACTCTTATTATTTGCAAAATTATCAGCAGATGGAAAATAAATCCCCTTTGACGTCACGTAGCTAATGTTTTACACCCGCTGTCCCCCTCAGTTACAATGCATGGTCTCGGAGCTGAAGACGGGTTTTACCAGCGCTCTCCTGGAGCTCAGTCAGATCCAGCACGGAGACACGTTCCTGAGGGAGGAGCTGGAGGAGAACAGGAGGAGCTGCCAGAAAAAAGCTCTTCGTCTGGAGGCTCTGGTCGAGTCTCTGAGGGTGAGACTCCACAGATTAGTTTAATTATTCAGATAAATCTAAGATACAACCACACAAACAATTTAGAGAAAAAGATGCTGAGAAAATGGGACTTTCTCTCAAGATTATACATCTATAACAGATATTAAAAAAAAAGATGATTGTGACTAAAGAAAGGTTAAATTTAGTCTCATTGCTTTGTCGTCCTGCAGGAGGAACTCGGTGTGATGCGGTGTCAGGTCCTGCAGCTGTACAGTAACAGACAGAGACCTCAGCAGGACGGAAAGAGCTCCACATCAAAACAGAGAGAGAGGTAAAACACACACATATAGTCTGATATTAACACACAACACATCCCATACTGTTTTGTGCCACAGAAGCTGAGTATAAAGGCTGATAACCTTCTCAATAATTCACATAATCATGATGTTATAACACTGACTGCATGCATGGTCTCATATAACCCTCCACATCAACGTACCTGAGCATGTCATGCTTTCTAACGTGACGTGGAGATGTGTAAGACCTGCAGACAGACATGTTGTCATCTGTGCAGCAGTGAAGCAGCGGAGGCGGCCGGAGGTGGACGGAGTCAGTGCGAGTGTTCGTCTGCTCCTCCGGCCTGTCTGTCCAGAGGGAAGCTGCTCCTCCACTGTTTCCTGCAGGGACTCAAAGCAGGACTGAGCGAAGGCACAGGTGTGTTACAGTGTGGGAGACTGTCAGGATCTGTCACAGTAGTAATGAAACAATGAGCATTTTGAAAACAAAAACACATAAAGGTGTAGTCACTTAAACAACAACACACATCTGGAACAAAATAAGCTGTTGCAGGAAAAACATTTGAGACATTTTGAAGAGATTTGTTTACTTTTACTGGAGCAAACAACAGTGTTTTCTTTTCTGTAATATGCTAGAAGAACAACCTGATATCAAAATTATAAAAGCGTTTAACTTCGCTGACACCTGCTCTTTAGTAAGTGCAGTTAAAGTCTCAAACGACTAACAGATATAAAGCCTTATTTAAACATGTTCAGCACCTTGCTAAAACAACAGACTTTCCATCAGACTGACCTGAAAGCTCATGAATGTCATTTAAAAACAGAAACATAACCATCACAGGTGAACACAGGTCCGCTGTAGCTAAACATGATCCTCTCTGTGCAGATGCTCGACATCAGGTGGCGATGCAGCTTCTCCATTCAGAGTGGGAGTACGTTTCAACCTTAAACCAGCTGTACGACAAATACAAGACACCGCCTGCTCACCAGACGACTGTGGAGCCATAGTAAGTGTTCGACAGTTTATATAACTTATCAGACTGCAGCTAGACAGGGAACAACATCAGACTGTCTTTTCCAGCAACTAAGATCTTTAACTGTGTGTGGAAAACTGACACTATTTTACATCCAACTGCACAAAACAGTCACAAAAACAGTGTCATTTTGTTTTTTGATTCAGTCAGACGTATCTAAAATTTGTGGAGCAGCTGCTGCAGCGACACCTCCTCTTCAGAAACACCCTGCAGGAGCGATTATCTGCTGAGCACTGGAAGTCTCTGGTTGGAGACATCCTGGTGCAGCTGATCGGCCAAAATGACGTAAGCTGAGGCTTTTTTTGGGAGGAGATATTTTTGATTTCAGTCTATTACGGTAAACACTGAAGGGCTGGGTGCTCATATTTATTCTAACGTGGGTTGTCCAGACAGCTTTTTCAGACATGTACCTCGGATACACGACCACTCTGGCGTCCTTCCTCTCGCTGGAGTTCAACAGACTGAATCATCCAGAGAAAGGACACAAGCTGCAGGTACTCAAAGTGAACCTTACTTACATCAACGTACTCACGAGACCAGAGATGCTGATGGATGTTTTCTGTGGTTTTACAGAGCGGGCAGATGGAGAGAGAGGAAATGAAACTGCTCTCCCTGCTGCTGGCACCTGTCTCTCGTATACACAGCTACCTGAGTCATATTCAGGTGAGTCAGCGGGAGGCCGAGCACAGGGACGTCCACACATCTGAAAAACACAAACACAAAATGATTCACATCAGAGAATCATCATCAAACCTACCAACTTTTATTTCAGATTTTTACACACTTACATACATATTTAAGGTCACATAAATTACATCTAATCACCTTATTGATTAGCTCATTGCTTCTTTTTCCTCCCTGTGTAGAATTTGTTGCAGTGGACGGGTAAAGAGCATCCTGACTGCAGCCTCCTTCTGGGCACAGAGCGAGCGCTGAGGAGCATCTTGTCTCGCTGTCATGTGATTCTGGAGGAAGACGTGCGATGGGAGGAAGGAGAGGAAGGAGCAGGACAAAGGTCAGAGCAACACGAGGAGGATTAACAGATCACAGATTTCATTACCAGTTTATGTAGCCGAGATATTGCTCCGTTTGAGGCCAAATAAATCTAGTATGTGATCATCGATGGAGCTCTTAAATCATTACTGGCATAAAGATGAGCTTTACATACAACTTATTTAAACAGTTGAGGTTGGTCATGAGCTAAAACTAAGTGTAAATGAAAAGCAGTAACTATCAGCCTGTGTCTCTGTGTTTTTAACTGAAGTCCACAAGTTCAAATTTTCCTTTTCATGAACAGCGGCTCCTCTGATGCTGCAGCTGCTGGATCCTCTGCAAACTGTTGCATCAGAAGTCAACAGCCCAGAGAGTCTCAGAGGGGCAGGGAGGAGTCAAACTCTGCTGCTCAGAGGTGAGCGGCGCCCTCTGCTGGCCTCTGATTGTACAGCAGCCAACAGGACACCTGCAGCTCAGACTAGATCAGTGTCTTTTTCTGTGCCATTGTCATGCAAAAATGTTGGAACTTGATCTTATTTGTTGTCACATATTTTAGCTCATGAACTTTTAGTTTCAACCTTCCAGGCAAATATTAGCATCCAAATCCTTTCAGCACAACAGGAAAAGAGACTTGAGCATCGTGCATGTTCATTTTAGATCATTTTAAGAAGAAAGTAAGGAGTGAAAGCAGGAGTGAAAGAAGAAATAACAGAAGGAAGAAGCGAGGAGATGATAGGAAAAAGAAAAACAATGAGAAACTCCTGTAAAGTCAGAGTACTTCCTGTATAATAACCTTCACTAACCTCCCCTCTCCTTCCCTCAGAGACAACCAGCCGCTGTTCACCTCACAAACGGTGGACGGCCACCACTCGATGCGTCTCGAGTGCTGGTCCTGCAGCCCGGTGAGGAGGAAGGGCTGTGGGAGAGACCGGATCGCTCTGAACCAGCCGGCCCGAGACTGTGGACACGCCTACTGCTCCCTCCTCACCCCGGACGCTGCGGGATGGGGCGAGAACAGCGACTCGGGTCAGGGCACCTTCAGCCAGCCCACGGGGAAAGGCACCAATGAGCTGGAGGCGCCACTGGGGACACACAGCCTGGAGGACTGCGAGACCGACCCTGACGACACCTCGGCTTTCGACTACTCCTCTGTCACCTCCTGCAGCCCTGACGGCACCCTGCGCAGGGAGATGATGGCCAGCAACAGCGGGGAGGATGAGGAGGAGGACAGCCAGGTGCCGGTGCTGTTAAAGCCCTCGTACAGCCAGCAGCAGCAGCAGCAACAGTCCAGGGAGGCTCCCAGAGAGAGGACTGTGTGTCTGAGGTGGCAGATTCCCAGATTAACCCCTCATCCTCCTCTGAGAAACACGGCGGGGTCGTGCGTAGACGGGCCGACGCCGTGTCTCGTCAGCTCCTACGGGAAGAGGCTGGTCAGCGTCAGGAAAGGGTCGCCACCTCTACACCTGAAAAGTGCCTTCAGGCCCATCTGGGATGACCCGTCCAAACAGGTACTCATGTTTTTATCACACACACATCTGGTCCCAGAAAAAAGGAAGTTTGATCATATCACACCTGTTTCTTCTTTCTTTACTTTGGCTTCTGTTTAGTTTCAGAACTAGAGCTGAAACTAACAATTATTTTCATTATTGTTTGGTCTCTGAAATGTCAAGAAATACTATTAATATTAAAATGCCTGGTTTGATTTACAGCAGCCTGAGGAGATGTATCCAAATGTCCTAAACTCCAAAGATATCCAGTATACAATCAAATATGACAAAGAAAAGCATTAAATCCTCACATTTGAGAAGCTAGAGTCTGCAAATATTTGGCATTTTTGCTTGAAAATTTACCAGAACGATTCATGAATAAATAAAATAGTTGAGAGTCATTTTTCTGTAAACCAGTTTATCATTGCAGCAATACTCAGAACCTACTAGTAAAATTACTTTCATGTGGAGCTGAAGCCCCTTTAATTTAAGGCAGAGTATTACTCGTCTACTCTACTCGTATATCATGTAATTAGTTTCTTAAACTCTTTGATGAAATAATTTCCTGTCAACTCTCTGCAATCTTCTCTTTTCCCCTCATTAATACTCTCAAATCTGTTTCTCCACATCGCCTCATGAACCAGGTCGATTCAGCTCCAGAGAAAGACAACAGACAAGGCTTCGTACCAATTCAGGCTCCAGCGAGGCAGAGCTTTCAGAGTTTCAACCCGAGCAGAGAAACCCTGAGGTAAGAGTCTGACACTTATGATGAATCTAGAAAATATGAGAATACCTGCTGCTTCTCTGAACTCGTCCATCCATCCCTCCTCAGACCGGGCATGGCTCAGCAGCGAGGTAACCACGCAGCAGCAGCAGCAGCGATGAGCAGTGGAGGATTGTGGGATGACAGTGAGGACAGCGAGGGACCCTGCAGCACTGTTTGACCCCTGCCGTCCTCACAAGGACTGTCACAAAAAACTGTTGCACACAAAATCTGGAAGTTACAAACAAACCTGAGCCCGAGTTACGACTTCTGCGATGGATGCATGAATGAGAAATCAGTGAAACAGAAACCTGAAAACAGCCAAACAGCAGACGTCTTTGTTTGTCTGTTTGGCTCTTCAGGATTACACACATGGGATAAATATCAGAGCATTTTGGGGTTTTGTTTCTAAACAAACAAAAATACACGTGAGAAATAACTCCTACCAGAAAAAAAACACACTTAAATATTTCAGATAATTGGAGATGAAGTGGATGATGAATCAATATGTAGCTAAAAACTTAACAAATTTTACTTTATAGGTTTAAACCCTTGATTTTAATATTTGAACTAAGCTGTTTCCGTTTCCGGTTGTTCTCCAGCCCCCCTGCTACTCTTAAGGATAAGCTGTATAGATTATTGATATATGGATGGATGTTTCCCCGTTCACAGTATTTATGATAAGCTAAGTTATCCAGAGGCTAGAGATAGTTTCAAAGTAATGTCAAAAATGAAGAGTAATATCAAACTTCTCATCCTATGGAAGCACATTTCTGCCAATGTGACAAAAACAAGACTCTCTAAGTAATTATAATAAGAAACTTTTTCAAAACAATGAAAAATGTTCCTAAAAATGAGAAATGTTCTCAGAACAACGAGAAATCTTCTAAAATCAATGAAAAACTTTCTCAAATTAATGAAAAACTTCATGAAAACAATGAGAAATGTTCTAAGAATAATGAAAAACCTTCTCAAAACAATGAAAAACTTTAGGCATAATGACTTAATATCTCAAAATAACAAGAGTTCTCAAATAATGACAAAAAAGAGATACTATTTTGGGATATTTCCTTATGTTGAGAAAGTTTCTCATTACAGTGACTTACAGATCTTTTTTCCATCACTTGCAGAATTAATTTTCATATCATCCAACTTTCCACCAGAGAGCAAATATTGACACTGTATTTCCAGTAATGTCAAACTATTCCTTTAAATCGTTTTCATCTTAACTTCCAACAGTTTAAAAAGCTGGATTTACATTAACAGAAAAAACAACAAGAGAAATGAGTAGTTCAGTACAAAATAAGACTGGGTGATTTATTAATCTCATCAAGACCATTAATACAAAGCAGTTAAAAGGCCACATACCATCAAATAAACCGACTGCTGGATCAAGCTGTTACAGTGCCACCGGAAGAAAAACCAATCTGTTAATCTGTTGGGGCTGTGGTGGGGTCGGGGTGGAGGGGTCTTAAAAAACAAAAACTTGGCAAAATTTACCCCAACAATACTGACTTGGGAAATTTGGGAAATGGACAGAACATGAGCGAAGACAGTGAAGTGACGTGACTTCAGCTGTCCCTCAAAAAAAATCCTCCAGAAACTCCCCTTAGATCAGGAGGCCGGCTCTGAGCAGAGCGAGGAGAGAAAAAAAAGGACACGAGAAGTATCTTTAAAAAAAAAATCTGCTGAGATCCAGCTTGTGGTCATCATCAGACATCCTCAGGTGTTTTTTTTTTCTTCTTCTGCGTCTGTTACAAACATCGGAGGGGATCAAAGTGAGATGGTAGACTCGTGTTTTTCTGCCCTGATCCGCGTAGAAAGTGAGTTTAACAGCTGCATAGGACCACTGCATTTTACAAACGTGACCTAGAACAACTGTGGCTCGTCAACAGTACAGCCTAAAGTGCACAAAGTGTGTTTCTCAGAGAAAAAAAAAGTCCAATTCTTCACTATGCTCAAATACGTGCAGCTGAATATACGTCTTTATATATTCAGCTGCAACTTTAATACAATTCCAACCTCTGTTTAATGAGTGTTAGCATTAAAAAGTCTTTGAAAAGGAGAAAAGGCAATTAGTAGGATGTACAAAGTGAAGCACACGTCTAAGTAAGTGCTTGGCATATTGAACTGTATATTTTTTTCTCATTGCTTTAAAACAGCTAAAGGGGCAGGGGGAAGAAAAAATGGCTTTCCTCAGTTAATACTCCCAGTGTTTCAACTGGAGATTGTCTGTAAGTAAGTTAGTGACAGTGACCTGTTTTTTTTTTCTTGTTTTGTTTTTGTTTTTTTTTAGTTTTTAGTTTGTTTTTGTTTTTTATCCGACTGTAGCAGCATTGGATTATTAGGCGATATTCGACTGAACAGATGCGGATGAGGGTACAATACAACAAGGGGGGGAAAACTTGCCACTTTATACAAATTATTTAGTTAGTGTATACATGTTATATATACACAGTATCCACAAACATGTACAATTTCATAGTGTATAGCTTTGTTCTAAACATTACATAGGCAACTTTATTTTTTAGCATTTTAGACACCATTTGCTTATTTCTGTAAAGTAGAAAACAAAATAAAAGGCACATCTGAGCATGATGCATGGATTATTTCAGTCTTTCCAAAGTGAAACAAAAAATGTTTCAAGCAGAAAAAAGGAGGGAGGAGATAAAGAAGAAGAAGTTGGGTTAAAAAGTTCCTCTTTTTTTAAGGTATTTGGAGCAGCCACTAGGGGGAGCTGATCCAGCTTTGGTGGGAAGGTGAACGAGCTTCCAGTGCTGAGTTTGAATACCAATGAAGAAGAAGTTGGTCATGAGGGCTTTTGGAGAAGAAGAGCACAGTGTCAGACAGCAGCACACGTCTATAAGGAGGAGGTGGGGTGGTGGTGGTGGTGGTAGTGGTGGGGGGGGTCGGTTAAGACATCAGCTTTCGAAGAGTCTCTCTTCGTCCTGGATCGGTGTTGTTTGATATCGTGGCAGAAACACACACACACAGACACACACCGCCGCAGAGGGATTTTGTTTTTTCTAGTCAACCCAAAAAAAAAAAAACAAAACCTGCTGACTTTGCCCAAAGCTTGATGTGCAAATGGAGTGTTCTTGGCTCTCGTTTTTATTCTCGGGAGTGGGGTAGGGGGGCTGAGAGGACTGGAGCCTGGGGTCAGAGGTCACCACTGTTTGGATTTCTTTTTTAAAAGGCAACGTTTTGTGGCTGCGGAGAGGCCTGTCTTCAGACGAAAAAGAAAACAAACAAACAAAAAAAAACAATCAGTTTGACTCTCGTCTTTACAGTCACAGTGTACAGTTGAGATACGAGGTGGTGGTGGGGTGGGGAGGGGGGATTTCAGTGTCGCCTCCTGTTTGTGTTTCTTTTAATGTCACATTTGTTAAAAGAAAAAAGAAAGAAAGAAAGAAAGAAAATCCCTTATCCCCCTGCATAAAATAAGACTTTGGCAACTGTTTGTTTTCAGTTAGTAGGAAACACAAGTCAGTGGAAATGTCTGCTGCTCACACACCCACTGTGAAAGAGCTACGTCTGCGTTGATCGTGGAGGAGGAGGGAGGTCGTAAAAATCCGTGAGCTGCAGCAGGACTCCAGGTGATGTCAATGCCCAAAGAAACAAAGCATGACAGTTAAGGCTACAAAGTCCCAAAGCCCCCACCCCCCCACCCCCACTCCAACATTCACCCCACCCTGGTGATGGAGGAGCGAGACGTGGGGTAAAGTTAAGTGTGTGTGTGTTGGGGGGGGGTGAGAACTTTTATCGGGAACAAACATTCTCGCTCCGCGCAGAACAAACAAGACACAAACACTCAACTCCTTGTTGTTGTTGTGTATTAGCTGGCACACCGGTGTGGGTTTCTCATTGGCACAGAGGGTTTGTGATGAAGGGGGAGCTACTGATCCCCTGAGAGGCACAGCGGGGGTGCGACTGGTTGGTGTGGAGGGCGGCGGCGGGTGGAGTTTTAAAGAGTACGTGGAGCAGTGTTTTTCTTTCTGATCAGTAGCTTTGAGTCCACTGTGTCGTAGTTTGCAGGAGACAGTCTGAAGTTTGCATTTCACCCTCTTGGCGTGGTGACTCACTGGCTGCTGTCGGTGTTCTCCACCAATGAGAGGCCTTGTAGTGGCGGCTGCAGCAGCTCCCTTTTGTATGTCTTTGGCGGGAGTTTGGGGAGTTGCGGGCTGGAGTTGTGGCGAGGCGGGACAGGCGGAGCGGTGATGGGAATGGGGAGAGGGCAGAGGCTGTTCTGGCTGGCGCTGAGCGGACAGCTCCGCCTGGGGACGCGAGGCGACGGCGTGCTGGGTGGGGTGTTGGGGGAGCTCGGGGAGCTGCCGAAGTCCCAGTGGTATCGGCCCACGGGGGAAGGCTGCAGTGGAGGGTAGTTGATGAAGATCTCCGGAGGCCGTTGGGGCACCGGTGGAGGCGTGTCAGGCAGGGGGTCGCGGGGCGGCGGAGGGGGCGGGCTGGGCAGGGGGCCATCGATGGGGGGGCCATTGTAGACCGGCGGGCGAGGCTGGTTCCTGGGGAGAGGAGGGGGCAGCCGGGGAGGAATGGCTGGAGGGTTGTCGGACATGGAGCTCAGCTGGAAAATAAGATTCAGTGTCACTGAACACATCACATGCAGAGTTTACGATACAGTGAAGAGCAGTGGATCCCAACATGAGGGCTGGGAGCCTCATGAAGATAAATCTTAGCGGTCTAGAAATGATTAACAGAAGACGAAAGCAGAGAAAACATATTCATGCCACGCAAGGTTACTTTTAATTTATTAAACGTCTCTATAATCTTTGCTTTTTTTGGTAAATTACCCCATGACTGTACTTTCTTAAGACTCTAAAAATGATTGTGCTTTAAAAAAATGTGTTGAACTGGACCCAACTGGCAGACGTGAACCAGAACCAGTCACAAATCAAATCTACAGTCTTGGTGGATGCACTCATACCATCATTCATCTGTAGGAGTGATGTCTGGGCAGGATTTATTTAACAGCCACATATTTTTAATCATTACGTCCCCTTTGGGTCAATTAGTGTTATTCTTTTAAATGTTAAAAACAAATAAATAAATCTTCTCGAGGTAAGTGCTGCTCTTACTTTGGCTTCAGACATTGCATCTTTCCTTCGCGGTGGTAGAGGTGGCGGCTTGAGCAGCTCCTCTCCGAGCTGGGGGAGGCTGCCACAAGACACCGACTGGAACTCTGGGAAAACAGAAAAGACATTTACTGAGGAAAAAAAAAAAAAAAAACACGCCCTGCTCAACATTCAAAGCCGGCATTTAACAGATTACTTTAAGCATGATTTCTCACAATACTGGCAAAGAACAGCAGGAAAATAGGGAAACAAACTCACTTGAAGGCGGCAGAAGAACAGGAGCAAATATGGAGTTACTACCTGTAAATTCAAATAAGAGAAGATTTAATTTTTCTTTCTGAGACAAACACAACAGCTTAGTGTTGATTGTCCAGTAAAAGATTAACATCAGTGGCTTGTGAATAGGTCTTAAAGATTTCTCTGTCTTGGATACTTGTGTAAAAACTCTCCCTGATAATCCAGAGACTGAGGGATGATGGGATTTCTGAACTCACCGCCGTACGAGCTGCTGAGGTCGTGCTCCATGAAGACTGAGCTGAGGTCGGAGGAGGCCGACTGCGGAGGGGTCGGCGTGTTCGGGGAGGTGGGCACTGAGGCCGACGCCGGCAGCCTCCGGCTCGGTCTCTGCGATACTCCGGAAGGTGATCTTGTGTGGGGGCTCCCTCTCCAGGGGGACGGGGTGGCTCCTCAGGGGGCCAGAGGTAGACGTTCGCACAGGCCGGATCCCTGGGGATTTCAGAGTGTACATGGTCTTCCTGGGCTGCAGGAGAAAAAACAGAAAGTCAGTGAGAACAGCTTTCACCATTAGAACCCAATCTTGTCTTTATCTGAGAAAGAACTACTTTTAACCAAAGAAACTGTGGATCTGTGGATTATTCAGAGTAACAGGGACATTGTTGCTCAAGTTTTTGATATTTAAAGCACCAAATATCTCAAATTTTACCTCCATTTTATTGAGGTGGCAGCAGAAATCTAAGGGGAAATAAAGCCATGACTATCTGCATGTCTAGATAAGAGCAGAGGTAAGGGAGGAAAATATGTTTTTTGGACATGAACTCACTCTTTAAATGACTGAAAACATCAATTTTACCAGCATAACTTGAGTCAGTATAGTTTACCTAAAGGAACTGAGGCCTTAATACTTAAACAGCTGCTCTTTGGAAGCTTTTGGAGCGGCTGCCAAGCAAAACCGTTGAGTCCATCTTTCAGGCTCATTCCTCATTTGAGCTATTACTGCGGCCAAATTCATCACAGAAACAAAAACTGTCCACCATGGTTGGTTTTCAATTATCGCTGAGGATCTAAATCATGTTTTTCACTCTAACCAGCAGTAAATGTGTGTTCGGGACTAAAACAAGACAAAAGAGTTGAAACTGAAACTGCACCAACACTTACAAATCGGGGAGCCTGCCTGCAGTTCCGTGGCTCAATATCCATAGACATTTTGAACAGGTAGTCGGAAAACTCCTTCTCGCTCCTGTTGCCCATCGGGTTCAGGTTCTCAAAGAACCTCTGTGCAACAAAAAAAGACAAAGTCTGAGTTCAGGATCTGCGTAAGAAGACACCAGAGACCATTACTGTGAGTGAGCTCTCACCCTGATGTCGTGCTCCACCTTCAGGCAGTACGGCTGGTTCTGATACTGCTGGATCTCTCCTGTGATTTCAGCCACTTTCCTCCTCTTGCTGAAGTTGATCAGCTCCTTGCCGTGACGTTTGAGGAAGTCCGGGTTGCCTTCCTCTGTCTTCAGGATGTTGGTTAGATAGATACCTGAGGGTCGAGGAGAATTTGACAGTGGTTAAGAGAAGAACAGTTGCTCAAAATGTTTGTTGTAATGCAACTGTCATAACACTGTAGATGACTTACCAAAGAAAGGCACGCAGGGTGGGTTTATTGACTTGAGTTTCGCCAAATATTTCTTAAAATGGTCTTGGCTCAGCTCCACAGCTTCTTCCAGGATTTTCTTTTTCCGCTCTGGTATTGCCTGTGGGCAGAGGAGGGAAAGAAAGTCCCATTAATTAGGTTCAGCTTTAGTTTGAAGGCTTGACAGAGCCAAACTGCCTGTCAACGTGACAAACAGCAGAGGTTTCTCAAAACATAACTGTTGTGCCAGTGAATTTCTCAGCCAGGCTCAGCGGCTGACCAGGAAACACAAGCTGGCAGAATCATATTTTGAATCATATCAGAGTCTGGGTTTGCATATTTAAACTGTTTTTGCTTCTTGTGTAAAACCTTTCAGTTGGCAACACTTTGATCTCAAGTTGAATGTGAACAAATACTGGAACTTCTTCAGACTTTCAAGGTGAACTACCACCTAAGGTTTCACCTACCAGGTGAACAGGTGAAAAGTTTGACTTGTGCAACATTTTTATTCATGACAAAATACCCTGTAAAATCAGATTAATGCCAACAATGTAAAGAAACACTGTCAGTGTGCTCTGTACGGTGCCTAGTTTAGGACATTTCAGACAGAGCTTGTGTTGTCTGACTTAGTTTCATCAGTGCAAACTGTGCTTAACTTAGGCTCAGGCGAAGTATGCTAACTGTGTGAGACTGTCTACATGCTAACATTAGCATGTTATAATCCAAAAATTATTACGACGCTGAGCCTAAGTTTGAACCACGGGTCAGACTTGTGAAACCTGAGCTGGTTTGCCAGTGTGGTGAGTAAAACCTTTTGTTTTGGGCTAAAACAGGACTCTGCTGTGTTGCTACAACAGATTTTTTTGCAAGTTGTCTCCATTTTTTGTCCATTTAATCTTATTCTCTGGTTTACAATGAACAGCTTCAGCTTCACATGACACTCTGGCTCTGAGGTTTTTGTTTCTTCTTTATTTTTTGGGTGTTTTGCCTCCATAGTTTCAACAATGAATGGAATAAACTACCTGATTCTTTCTGGTGAAAACACAGTATTTAACTGTCAATTTTCATCTAACTGCTGTTATAGCCTGACTCACCTCAAAGGTGTGGTCGAGCCTGTAGACTGGGACCGAGTTGATGGCGCTGACCACCTCCAGCACGCCGTTAAAGTTGTTGAGCTCCTGGAAAACCTGCAGAATCTCTATGACCCGCGATAACACTGCCACCCTCTCCTCCAGGTTCATCGTCTCCACAATACACCTGAGAACGACACACACACGGTTACAGATTTGTTTTCTCCAGCCAGGACGCTAAAACCAATGTTGGCTCTTCTTGTGAATGAAATATTTGAATCCTCAGACTCACTTCTCGAACCACAGTGTGAGATTGGTGGTGTGACGGATCATGCGGAGCAAGTTTGGTGAGTTCTTCTCTTTGTCCTCTTTGGTCCAGACGCTGCCGACCAGCTCGGACGGCCGGACCGCTCTGTGGACGAAGCAGGAGTTTCATTTCTTAGACAGGCACAGGAATAAGAACAATCTGATCTCAACCTGAATATGTAAACTCCAGCACTCACCTGTAGAGCTCAGACTCCAGGAGAGTCAGCTGGCGGGCGATCTCTATGGGGTGAAGGGTCATGAGGTCGAATGAGTCCACCTGTCCTGCTCTGCAGATGTGCCACTCGATGGGAGGAGGCGAGCTCTCGAAGGTGATGTTGTGACTAATGCCGTTCGACTGCGTCTGCATCTTCCTCCTGATGATCTTATTGATGGACTCCACCCACTTTCTCATTGATTTGCCTGAAAAAGAAACATACTGTAAATCAAAACTTGACTTTCTAGAGTTTCACAAATTTGGTGATGCAAGAAAATCCATTATGAATCAGTCTTTTTAGCTTTGTTACACTGGAATAAATATCTGAAATATCTGAAACACTACATCTATTTTTTTTTTAGTCGCTCCATTTTCAAGAGCTCAAAAGCTCAAATCCAGACCTTTTATCTTAATTTGTCCTGAATTAACAAGGGATCTGTCCAACTGTTTATAGCAGGAGTGGTACAGTAGATCCTGTATCTGGGACCGACCTCTCAGTTGAATTTTGCTGGTGATGTATTCCTCTAATCGACTTCTCAATTCTGGATCGTTCTCAAAGTCGTAGAAATGATGTTCGACCCACTGACGGAAAACATTGAGAACCCTGCGAGGCAAAGACATGTTGTATTGTATCATCCTATGAACTGCAAATATCTGTGAGAAAACTCATATCTGTGCATACTGGAAATATTTTTTCCATTTATGAGCATTTCACCAGTAACAAAACAGGAAACAAACATGTTCACCCCCTCAAGTGGTGAGACGTTAACTGTTTTACCACCCACATTTTTCTTAATCAGAATGTTTTTTTGGCATTTTTGTCCTTATCGGACAGCTGATAGTGAAGAGGCAGACAGGAACAGAGGATCCAATGACAAAGACGCTGGTAAAAAAACAGAGTCAAACAGTTTCTGGCTGGTGGCCAGTGTGTATTCCTTACCCTGGTCAGTTAACATTTTTAAAGAGTGGAAACTTAAAAATAGAAACAGCAGAGACATTTTGTGCTTTAAAAGGGCAAAAGTCATGCTTGAAGAGGTATTTTCACTCACTGTCAGTGTCCTGGTTTTAAAATAAACAACTGGATCACATCACAGTGTTTACTTAACAACAGACCACCCAAACTGTGCGACAAGTTCCCTTAAATTTAGTCCCAATCTATGATCAAACACTGGTGTTTTTAATGTAGGTTTGTCACCTAACGCAGACACTCTGAACGTCTTTATCTCAATCTGTCACTGTGCGTTCACCAATGACTTTTAAAGTTTAAAAAGTCCATAAATTCAGAGGACATACTGTATTTTTCAATGAGAAACAAACTACATACCTACTTGTGTTTTAACTGTTTCTGTGACTACAGTTTACTGCAGCTGCCCTCCACTCCAGCAGCACTGCAGTCTGATACTGAGAGGCTCTCAGTTTTCTAATGGTACTTAAGAGACTATACCCAACTCTGTTGCTCCTTATAAGGATACAAAGTGTAATAGAAAAGTAATTCTGTGGCTCAGTGAGAACATTCAGGCCTTAACAGGAGAGTGTAAAAGAGCCAAACAACAACACAAGACAAACAGACACGAAATCTTTGTGGCATTTTTTTAAGCCCTTGTTAGGAAATAAGGGCAGTCAAAGATGTTAGAACAAGACTCTGCAGTTTAGAGACATCTCAAAGGAGCTGGGGCCGCCCAAATATTGGCAACAAAAAGCCTAATTTCTGCTGAATAATAGGGTAAAAGTCTGACTTTAATTCTCAAAGACATCAGCCAATTATTTATCGCTGCAATTTAGGTTGATCATTTTGAATTAAGGGTCTGCTGAGCAATAAATCAGCTCATCTCATGCCTCAATTTTTAAAAGCTTTTTAACTTGTGGTGCCTTTTTATGTTGTGTTACTTCACAATTTACTTTTTCACTGACACTGAAACTTTAAAATGATCAAAAAGAACAAAAAAATCAGTGCTTTGTCTTTAGAGACTCATACAGGAGCAATCAGCTGAGACAGTATCAGCTCTGATTGGACAGCTGTCGTACCTGAGTTGGACCGGCTGCACATATTCCTTCCGGAACCTCTGGAGCTCGGCCGCCATCGGCTGATCGCCGTTCCAGAGAGCCTGTCGGTCCTCCTCTGTTGGTTCTGGCTCAGGGATCTCAATCCTGAGAAAAGTAACAATCAGACGTGATATTTCAAGATGTCAAGGCAGCCACAAAAATGTGTCACTGATAAATATTTGTCTGGGAAATGGATCAGACATGGGCACATTAAACAACTACTGCAAAAAAAAAAAAAAAAACCCTGGTGAGGGGTGAGGACAGGTGCTCTGGCTAAACCGTACCTGTCTATCAGCAGGGTGAGAAGCTCCTGTGGTTTGCAGAATGATCGGTACGTGGTAAGAAACGTGCGGACAAAGTTAGGATCTACAAACAGATGACAAAGATTAGATAAGATAATACAGACAATTAACATCATGACATGTCTTCGCAAAATAAATTACAGCAGCTTACCAGCATACATGTGGTAGGTGAGCCTCTCTATGAGCTTGACCACTGTGCCGGCCTTAATGATGGGGATGCCTGTTTTGCTCTGCACTTTGTCCTCAAACACTATATTCTCCTCAGAGTCCTGCACAGCGAAGCGGTAAACCTCCGGGGAGGGCAGTCTTAGAGGATGTGCCTGCTCCTCGTGCTGCAGCACCGTGTCCAACATGCGATCCAACGTGGAGCGGTACTGCAGAGTCACCAGCGCCGCCATCCACGCCGCCTTCTCCTCTGCTGTCCGTGCACAGAAAACCGCACAGTTTTCATCCTTGCCTGTCAGTTCAAAGGCGTGCCGCAGCTCCGGCGAGTCCTCGCGATCCACGATGCGGATCTTCCTCAGCACGAACTTCTCCTTCAGGCGGTACTCCGCCCCGCTGCCTGACCCCGGGAGCCGTGAGCTCTGATTGGCTTTGCAGCTGATCATCAGGCCGTCAAACAGGAAGTTGTGTCTCTCGTGCTTGGCGCCCGCTCGTAAAAGTGGCCCCTCCAGGATGAACTCGCTGCAGCACTGGCCGATGTCTTTCCCCTCCCAGCCGTCGATGCTTTTCTGGATCTCGTTCATGCGTTTGATGGCGAGTTGTTTGCTACGGACCTGCCTGCTGTACAGGCGGTACATGGGCTCACTGTGAGGGAGGAAGTGTGAAGTCAGAAAACTCAGGAGCTCAGTGTGTAAATCAAACATTAACCCACTGAAATATCACCACTGCACAAGAATGTGCAACTGCAACTGGACTGTAAACCTCACCTGATGACTACAGATTGACTAAATTAATTGATTGACGTACCCAGGTTTACGGCGAGGCTGGTGCTTGGCATAGATACGCTCCACGCTACACTGAAGGTTGAGCAGCGCTGTGATCGCCTGTTTCAGACATTCTCTGTCATCTTGGTCTTCACTGCGCTCCTGAAGTTGCTATAAAAGGAAAAACAGGAAACACACACATCAGACATGTTGCTACAGTACACCACATAACACAGAAATCTATACACGTGTTTCACAGCAGCATGAACAGCACAGGTGTGATTAAATGAGCCCCGGAAGCTACCGGTTCCCTCATCCCAAAAGTCAATGGGTTTTTGGTTAAATGTCTGAAATAAGGTCTGTGGTTTTAACACAAGCTCAAGACATTTTCATTTTATTCTATGACATAAAATACCTCAGAAAATACCACACTTACGATTTTTTAAAGCTTTCATGGCAGTGGTTGCTAACGAGTGTGTAAATGAGACTACAGAGGTTGTTCGGGGACGTTAACATGAAAACCAATCTAGTCACCAGTCCACCTTTACAGCCTCATGTTTCTACTCACGCTCTTTCAAACTATCACTAACTTTGTAAGAAGAAAGGCTTTTGTAGAAGAGCTCAGAGCTAAATGAAATGACCAGTTGGAAGCTTAGTGGTGGAGACGTTGACGTCATGTGACTGTGGTGTAGTTGGTTTACAGCCGAACATTAGCTTTTTACCTCTGGTGATTGTATTTGGATTTAGATTATCTTGCTGAACAAAACGTGTAATTATCACAAACTTTTTTTAGTCACTGAGCTTATTTTCTGCAACCAATGGAAAAATGTCGTTGGCTTTTTCTGGAGGGATCCAGGTTGATGCTAACTTTTGGGTTGGCCTACAACAATACATGACCCTGCATCACTCTATTCCAGGGTAATGAAAGAACAGAGCCATCATTATTGTTATTAGCAAGTCATCATGTCTGCTGTGTTGAAGGTCCGTAGATTTGCCTCAGTGTTCAAAGCTCCGGTCGCAACAAGAAATATGGAAACAAAGAGCTTCAGTCTAAACTTTATGTAACTAGAAGTTAAATTAATTGTAGTTGTATTTAAAAGACATTCAGAGACATATGATGTGGCTAATAGTTAACCAAGCATCAAATAGGACACATTATTTGTTCCTAGAGCCATAATGGCAAAGGTTTCTCTAACCAGCATTTTGACTCTGGCAAGATGATGCAACAAAACATGTCTGTACAGTACATTTATCATTAACCAATAACCACGGATGTGATCAGCGAAATAAAAAGAACGGAAACTGTACCTGTAAAAGCTCAAAGTAGTGCATACAGTGGTATACTGGGACCATCATCAGCTGGGGAAGGACGTACTGAACTGCTTCTTTGAAGCCTTCTGCAACTGACTGGAGACATAAAGACAAATCAGACCCGTTAGTGATGCATCAGTGTGACGAAATTATGAAACACATTTGAACCAACCAGCGTGTGTTTGAAGAAAAATTCCCCACTCACACATTTCCATTTCCTGCTTACTAAAAAACTTAGAGCCAGAATTTTGTTTTATTAAAAAAAGATGCTTTTTTAAGTCCAAAAAAGGTCAAACATGTGTCTGTTCTCACACAAGACACAAACATACCAATTCACAAACATCTTCTCAAGAAATTTTAGCTTTAACTTTCATTTTCACTTCCAAATAAATGGTTTAGATGACTGGATGTGTTTAAACCCGTCTGATGCCTGTGTTTTTCTGCCTCAGCAGAAGCTATTATAAAGACGTATCTAGTTATATTCACGTCTTCAAAGCCAGTGAGTAAAATGTGATCACAACTGACAGGCACAACATGTCCCAGATTGCAAAATAACCACAAAAGTACAACAATTCAGAGCAGAAAAAAGGGGGAATTCCTCACTAAAATATATAGCACATATGGTTGTAAGAAGAGAGCTGTGAAGACATGGAAAATCAAAACGCATGTGTTTCAGTTTGTAAACTGGCCTGAATTAGATCAGGCAAGAGGCTACACGGGTGACGGGTGATGAAGGGGAGGGAGGGGTGGCTGACCGAGTGAGGCTGCAGGGTAACCGGAGAAGGGGCCGTCATAGTATCCATTTAAATCTCCTGTTCCCCTGATAGACGATTCAGAATCAATACGCTAGTACTCAGACTCCACAGCAGCGGCCACACTGTCTGCGAGGGGAGGGGAGGAGAGCACACGAGGGTCTGTGTGCATGGAGAAGAAAGCATCGCCCGCCTGACGCACAACTGATGGACAATGACCTAAGTTTAGATCATGTTATTGATATGTCAGCATCCTGCCAGTTGTATACGTGCATAATTGTGATCGTGATTTGGCTTTTACTATGAATTTAAGAGGATTGAATTTAGTTTTTAAAACACACTGTCCCCCCCTCTGGAACACTTTGGCCTTGGTGCCACTTCAGTTGTGTCTTGTTCTGTACTGGATTCAATCCTCACACAAGCTTGAAGTTGTAATTTGTTTGAAAGCTCAAAGTCTCCTGATTCTGCCTGTGCACAGCATTTCAGGAGCTGCATGTCATCATATCCAAAAAAATAATTATAATAATACATTTGAAAGGAGACCGGAGTTATGACTGTAAACAAAAAGGTTGAAGAACAATACACTTTTTTATTTTGGGTACATTATTTCCAGTCTTGTGCACACAAATGTTGTCTATGTTGGTTTGTTTAGGTTAAAAATTACTGTAAATATATATTAACTCTATTTAAAACTACATCATCGTACAGCATTTCAACGTGACGGGTGACGTAAACATCTGATCTGAGCAGGTAAACTGGAAATAAAGTTGATATTGTGATTGGATAAGTTGTAGAAACACAGATATTCTTTTTTCTTTCATCATGAGTGTCTACAGGAGCACACATCACTGTGGTAGCAGTCTAAATATAAACACACAGTGCGGTAAGAGTAAGGTACAGAATGACTATGAGAACAATGTGTTCCCATTTCCCAGAGGTACAGGGCTGCTTGAACCCATGTTGCAGTCTTTTGCCGTCTTAATCCAGAGCTTATTTTCAACATGAAATGCGTCTTGGGCCATTCACCTCACCCCCCCCCCACCACCTCCACCACCTCTCCTCTTTCTCCTCCTCCTCCTCCTCCCCAGGAGAAAAATGGCCTGCAGTGTGGCTGCCTGTTCTATTTTTAAAAGGCGATGTAATTTACCCACAATACCAGACGCTGCAGAGTGCAGGGGCTGAGTGCTCGAGAGACACATCTATCTGACAGAGAGGGAGGGAGGGAGAAAGTCAAGAAGGATGGAGTGAGAAAGATGAAGCACATGCAACAAGACAAAAGCTGAAGGTAGAGCAGAGGCACTAATGATGCCACTGCCACGGGGTTCAATCCCCATCGCAGCAGAATAAAAATAAAGAGTCCGTGTAATGCTTCATGTTGTTCAAAGACGGTGGAGAGATTGAGGGGACGAACGCTCAGAGGAAACACAAAATAAGAGATTCTAAAATAAGATCGGCCCACGGTGCAGAAACGGGACAGGAGCAGTTTGATAAAAGGGGTGGAAGGTGTTTGTGAGGTGGGGGTGGGCAGTTTAAGAGGGGAGGCTGAACCATTACAGCATCTGCCCCTGGGACGGCTGATGATCAAAGCACACACATACACACCGGTGGTACAATAGCTGAGCTAAATGAATTCTGCAAAGCAGCATAGTAAAAACCACTGTTTTCTTTTTTTACCAGGTCCATCCAGAATCTAGATTTCCTACATAAACCACAAAGTTATTAGCATAACCTTCGGGTTAATATAAAGTATCACTGTTTCATTTGTCTGTTTTAACTGCTTTGTTTTACACTGAACCAGCTGTTTTCCTCACTGACTTCTCTTTTGTGGTGTTTTATCTTATCATCCAGTCAAAATGTTTCAGATTTATCACAAATTTTCCATTTTTTCTGGGCACTTTAAGGACTTCTTATCCGTGCTATCTGAAAAGTTGACAATAAATTAAGTCAGTCTCCACTTTTAAGCCAAAATGTGCAAGATGTCCTCACACTGCTCAGGGAAAAATGGACATTTTTCATTCCATGACAACTGTGCAAACCTCATCTGCCGAGGAAGATCATGTGAAGATCATGTTGGCCATCTCACTTTATATGACAAAAAATCCAAAAGAGTGACTTGTTGAGCCAATTACAGACATCTTTGTCTATTATAGGTCATATGTTGCTGGGGAAAAATCTTTGCTTTTAAAGAATGCCTTTGTGCTATCAATGCAGTGCAAAAATATGGTGTTATTTTTAACTTCTGTGCACTTTCCTCCACTCTCTTACAATGAGTATATGAAAATAAACACTGGGTGTGGGTAATTAGAGGACAGTGCAAGCAGTGCTGATCTAACTGTAGACGGGTGGTTTGGGGGTAAATACTGAGGCCTCAACCTCAGGTACAGTACTGACAGGCTGCTTTATCACCACACTAATGGAGTAGGATTATAAATATCTTTAGTATCCACTTAACAAAATAGGACTTTGGTGTTCAAAACCTTGAAAAGGAGAGAAGAAAATAGCCTCATATTGTAAAAACTGTTGTGAGTTTGGAGCTCTGATGTTGCTCCATGTGAACAGTCAGACTCGCTGGTCGTTGGCCTGAGAAAACACCAGCAAATATTTCATCTTCAAAGGCTGCCAAACTGCACCCCACCGAGCATAATTCAATGCTATTCTTGTGAGGAATGTCCAAATAAAACAATGCGGCAGCAGCGAATAAACTGTACACAGGACGCCGAATATGTCATGACATGCCCTCAAACGATATTGGGAGGAATTCCACCAGGCATCCAGGTTAACTTCAAAGAAAAACAGGAACAAATATTCAAAGACTGTGCGCTTGGTGTAAACACATAAATGACCTACGTGCGCCTTCATTTAAAAACAAACCACTCTTTTCTTTTTTTTGCTTTTTCGATTTTATGGCATTTTCCTTTATAAGAAAGTTTACATTAGAGAATGACAGGAAAGACCAGGGCGGGAGATATAACAGCTATAAATTTTGGCAATTAAATGTCACTGATTTTAACTTACCAAGGAACAAGACACTGAGTCACAGAGTTTAATACAAAATATTACAAACCATTTGTGATAAGTGAACATCATTCATTTAACAGAAGAATGGTTAATTACCTGTGATCATTGGTCAGTAAAGTCAGGATTTCTGAACATTTCAATTCTTAATATGGTAAAAATGGTAAAAACAGAAACTTTCCATTTCTTTTCGTCACTTTTTGTTCCCATTTTCTATCAGTTCTTCAATAACTAATGCATCAAATGATGAGCACTGATCAAACATCTTACCTGGAAGTAGAGGCCAACGGTCGGTCGTGCCATCAGGTTGTTGAAATGCTCGTGGAAATCCCTGCTGAGGATATCCTGAGACAGGGTCTCGTAGGGGTCAAACGCCTGCTCCTATACACAAACAGCATAATTCAGGAGTTAATATTGACAAATATAAACACACAATACTCTTGAGGTGATGATGCTCAGGTGCACACAGGGTCTCCTTTAATAGATTCTTACATTTACACTGACTGGGTTTATGAACAAGGTTTTCTGTTATTAAACACTGCAAACAAAGTACAGTCGTTAACAGTATGACTTTTATTGCAGATGTTTTAGTTATTAATCATGTATAATGTCAGTAAGGAATAAGATTACACGGCTAGTTTGGGTTTAAAAGGAAACCAAAGACAGAAATCAAAGAGTTTTGAATTGTGAGGTAACTAATTTAATATCAGAACAACGGTTTAGATTCCCTATAAACATTTCTCATCGTTACTAACACCAAAACAACTTCTGTGGATTTTATTCACACTGTGATTCGAGTAAATCATATTCAGATTAGTGTGGAGATACATTTGGCAGCAGATGTCTGGGAACGGGTGAGTTTGAAGCTTCTGAAGTCAGAAATGCTCCGTACCTCAGCCAGATCTTCAAAGCAGCTGCCCACCAGCGGATGAGGACTGCCATCGGCTGTCATCTCCACAGCGTCTTCGATCAGTCCAAGCAGCTTCACCGTCAGCTCGTGGATGTCCAGGATGTTACTGAATATCACCTCCACGTCCTGCAACAAGACAACGGGAGGCAGGTTTGCGATCAGAGGGTTACTAGTCTGAATCCTTAAACCAGACAGAACAGTTTGTTGTGTGTTTACCACCTCTGAAAGGATGTTTACATGCACGCAACAAAGTGGGTAACTGGAAAAATTTGGGTAATGGCACAAAATCAGAGAGTAACATTGCATAAACACAACACTGCAATAAGACGATTTTGAAATCTGTTTACATGCAGCTGGTCAGTGTTGTGTTAAAATACAGCTGTGAAAAATGGATTTTTTTTAAACATTTTTTTGGTTTGAGTTTTAGTTTCAGTTTTAGTCAAACTCTGGGGTTAAATATTTTGGTTGCAAAAATGCACAACTATGACTGAGGATCTTTCCTTTCATCCGACCACACTGCTGCCACAGAAATAAGTTTCCTTTCCAAAGTCTTATTCAAGCACATTCATGCTTATAAAAATCTTAGAATCTTAGAATCTTGATTCAGCATCTACATCTACAGAGAAATCCTGAATTCCATTTCTCCTGCAAAATATCTCACTATGTTGCTCTTCATCTGTTATACCTGAGGTTTTCAAACCGAGCCGCACAAAAAGGAGTGAAGGTGAAAGGAGACATGCAGGAGTTAGATGGTTGAGTTATCATCACAGTCAGCAGTTTGAGCTGCAGCAGTGGCTGTGACAGTGTCCAACCCTTTGTGCTTTTTTAGATTCAGTATGACTTAAGCCAGTGTTACACGTCCTGCATCCGTGAGCATACGTGCGTCCACTGCGTGACATGAATTCATGCACCCTCCAATTTGTTGTGTCTGCGCAGCCAATACGCTGCAGAGGCACCAACTGCACATGCGCTCCTGCAACAAATATAATAAGAAAAACTGCACGTCCACGGTGTCCACGGCTGTCCATGTGCACATCTGCAAGGGAGTATAATTGAGGCCTTAACTTCCAAAGGATTTAATTATCTCCAATGTCCATTGTGAATAAACATCTGTAAATCTGCCTGGAAATCATAGAAAACAAGATGCTCCAGAACTTCCCTGAGAATCAGTGTGTTTTTAAGTTCTCTTCAGTATAGAAGCAATCCAGTGATAACTATCTGTACATTACGGAGTCCAGTGCAAAGAGGAACTTCTAATAGCTAATTTGGCACATGTTTAATGGTGCCAATTTGCAGAGGACAGATTCACAGTGACTTAGACAACCCCTGTACTACACTGAAAGTTTTTCTTTAGCTGACGTTTTAAGAAATCTAACAACGGAAAACTGACAACAACCAGGTTGCTCAAGCGCATGTAAACACGGTGAATTTGTTTAACCATGAGCGTGTAGCAGGGTGTTGCTCAAAGTGCTGCCATTCTCAGTCAACTTCCCTCAGATAAATAAACGCTACAAAAACAGTAGTGAGAACTCAAAACAACAACAGGCTCAGCTTGCCTGAGGAAATGATTAGTCAAGCAGACGAGAGCCTTAAAATAGCACTGAGTGATTATTGACTGCTAAAGCCTGAATAGAAGTTCAGTCCTGTCATTATTTGACCGTAACACTGTCTTGACATCTCAGAGTAATTTCAGATTATGCTGCGTTTCAACAGACATAATTGAGGTTATTTTGGCAAGGGCTGCAGATGTTGTTCCTGTCTCAACATAATTACATGTTCTGCATTCCACTGGGCCTCACAAAGGTTTATCCTCCTCACCCAAATGATACCACAAATTACCCAACCCAAAATATGCAAAGCCACAACGACCCATTAAACTCAACTTTCCATTCACTTCTTCTCAACCCAGAGACCCGCTGTTTCACTCCCTACTCATATCCATACTTTTTCCTTTCTTTTTTGTTTTTAAGGAGATTTAGTACTTAATTGCAGTATTAGACATGGTGTAATTAGTAATTTGTATCTTTGGTTAACCTGCTGAGACAGATATGAATGTCAGTTTACTGGGTCAGAGAGTGTGGGTAGCCTCAGGAGATGGTACTGTTGGAGCCTTTCTGTCAGACATGGATGCAGTCTTCCATCAGAAGAAACAAATGTCTCTAATCACAGATGATTTGAGAGTAATTCAGCACCGGTTCTGTTCTGCTCCATGACGCTGATTACCAGTTAGCCGATTACAGACTCTCAGTTGTAATCTTTAAATGTTCTTAGGCTGGATTTGGTTGAAATGGCTTTGTAATTAAGTTTACAGTTGGAAACCTGACTGTTTGTTTATAAGCTGGCTTTAGAGTAAGCTGGCCACAGCTCCTGTATTCAGCACCAGAGCTGGAGCACTGGAGTCTTTATACAAGTTCAAGTTCATCATTGTCACTTCCACAGTTCACACTCAGCGTACATGTTAGATATTGCTCTCCACAGTGCGACAGATGAAGCACCACTAAAGGTCACTACATAATGAGTAAAAGCAGATAAACACAGGTCTTGTGTTAGTACTGCTGAGTGCAGTTCTAGCTGTTGGAGATGATGGGTTGTTTTACTGATTTTCTTTTTAATCTATTTTCAATCAAACACTTGTTTAACACACAACAGCCTCATTTTCAAATGTAGTATACTTCTCATATAAGTCTTGTGATGCAGTGCTGAGCATTTATAACATTTTAAAAGTTAAGTGTTCTCAGTTGTTGTTGTTTTCTGATTGGTTCTCCTCCATCATGCACTGTCAAAGAGGTGATAACAGTCTATGTTTCTACCGTATTCCCAACAAGAGGTGCTAAGGAGAAATCTTTTTATGATAAAACTTAATCAAGTGACAGTTTGAGCTTTTACGTGTTCCTATCAACAGCAGCGAGCTGTGTAATTTAGCTTTAGCTTATTGTAGCAATGAAATAATATATTGAGCTACTCCACAATGTGCTGTTAATACTGATTGATGGGGCAAAATTATGCAGGACATTGCAGACAACACCAGATTAAATGCAACAGAAACAATGTCAATATATTTGTGTTTATCGTGAATCTATTGTTCTGTACTCAAATTATCCCTGCGTAGTTGATTACTGCCTGTTTACTGCTGTTTTAGCTGCTGGAGAGAAGGAGAAAAACTGTGTGAAAACAGGATGCTAATGATCATAGTCAACTCTGCAGCTGTTTACCTGAGTGACAGGTGTGAAATAATTCCTCTTCTGATCAAACTCTAATTGAGAAACAAACGATATTAAGCTTCTGACAGCTTTTTAATTAACTGTGCAGGCTTCCCTCACCTGAGGCGTGAAGATTTTGGGGTTGGACAGGAAGTGATGGCGGAACACTTTGATGATGAGGTCGAGCTCCCGCAGGTACTGCCGCTCCTCCGCGATTTCAAGCCTCACCAGGTCGTCGTACGTGAGCTCCCCAGAGGAGGACGGCTCCTCTGTGCACTGAGACATCAGGCCGATGTCTTCCTCCTGGTCAAACATGTCCATCAATACCTGGAGACAAACGGCAAAAAAACAAATGATTGAATCAGAGATTATCAAAGGAAAATCAGTCTCTGCCTCGTGATGTTTGACAGCTTCGGTTTCTCACCTTGTCTGCGCACATGGACACCTTGATGTCCTGCTGGGTGATTTCATAGTGCCGAATGTTGCCGACGTAGTTTCCTGCCAGTTTCAGTATGTCTGCTGATATGTATTCAAGCACTGCCACGATGTAGAGGGAAACGTGGTAGTCCACTTTGTAGCCTAAAACCTCCTGTTGGGCGAAAAAAACCCAGAACATATTAAGTATTACACAAGGGTCAAACAGCCGTTCAAAATGATTTCTGGTGTCTAAATCTGCATGACGAACCAGATCACCTCAGAATAATTCAACTAGTCTGCAGCAAGCTGTCAAAACAGTATGCTAAATTAGATTTTAAATATTTCCCAGCAACCGGCAAAACTTCCCGGCATTCGCATCAGAGATGATTATGTCGTATAAGAATGTGAATACTGCTGCTGTGAAATATTTGAGACTAGAAAAAGTTGTATTTTCCTAATAACACATTATTATATGGAATATTAAGCTTCATATCTTTGATGGGAGACACTGTTGGGCTCTCCAGGAGTCTGTACCTTCAGCAGTGGGTGTATTTTGTCCACAGGGAGAAGTAAGGGGTTCCTCCTCTTGCGTTTCTCGATGGCTGACTGGGCGTCGGCGATCGCCCACTTATCTATAGGGTGGGGGAAGGTTTTCTGGACACGTTCCTGGTAAGAGGGGGAGAGGGAGATTTATTTTTCTCTCAGCGCTTAATAAATTTGGGATCATTAGTTGGCTTCATTGCACAGAAGTAATCAATTAGTTATGTGGAATGCTGTTGCATAACTGGAAATTTTTAGAAGCTCAGATGCAAAGAAATGACAATCAGGAGCTGTTAAAGAAAGAAAAACAAATAATTAGAGTTAAAAACCTGACAGCTGACTGTGACATCTAGCTAACATGGCCTACTGATCATACGCCTGTAAAGTATATTGTATTGTTGTGGTATAAAGTCTATTCATTTGAGAGCAGCTGTGTTTTCATTCATTCATTCGTTAGAAGAAGATTTTGTTTCCTCTTTCATAAATCACAGTTTAGCTGAGCTAAACCTGAACCTTCACATCTGTGCATTTTCTCAATTTCTCATCATCAATTCATATTTAAATATCCTGTGGTGCGGAGATACGCAGGAGTAAGAGAAGAGGCTTCACCTCTACATCCTGCACCGAGCGAGGCTGGGCCACACACAGCATGTTGAGCAGCTGCAGGATCAGCTCCTCGATGTGCTGCAGGGCGTCCTCCTTCGCCTTGAGGGTTGGATGGACCTGCTGCTGTACCTGGATTATTAGAGACAAACACATAAGAAGAGAATCTTGTAACTTTAAAAGATTAACAGAAGTTTTGTGTGGGTTGATTTCATTGTGGTTTTTATGAGCTTTCTCCTTCTCTCTCCTGCACCACTCACATGATGTCAACTGAAACTGTGTCGTGTGTGAAACTGGTCGTAACACCTGGTATGATGCACCTCAGTTACGCTCCGGTCTTGTTTAATGTTGTCATGACAAGTAATGCAATGACTGACTGAACGCAACACTGAACACTGACTCTTCAGATGGTCAGTGGTTTTTTTTTAGTTTCAGTCTAGTAACTTCAAATCCTGTATAATTTTCATTACAGCTTGTCATTTTCCAAAGTAAACCACACGTTAGACCGTTTCTTTCACAACACTGACGCTGACTAGGCAGGGAACTTGTCAGACTTAGTCACTTTTTTTGGTAAATTTTCTATTTATTTTCATTTGGTGCTACACTAAATAAAGAAGAGAGCATTAAATTAACGCATATTTTTTGCTGCTTTCAAGGAAGCTCAGACATCTGAGAGTCAAACAGTAACCTTTTAAAAGACACAGCATAATAACAAATACAAATCCAAACTCTAATCCCTTTTTAAAATGATGTTATCTCATGTTATATTTCAAATATATGTCAAAATCCTAAACATACATTATCCAATCAATTATGATTTGTGGCAACTAGCTACTCCGCCTTTCATATAAAACTGCTCTTGAGCATTAGCTTGTAGTTTGTTGCAGCTAGCAGAGCGATATCATATCAGGAGTTGTGTGTTTGGGTTTCAGCTGGAAAAAAAACAAACCCTTGTTTATATTTCCAAAGAATGTAGCTAGGGTTTCATTTATTTATTCCTCCCTCCTTCCGCCTCCTCCTAATATAACATTACAGGTGAGGGAGGTGTATATAGTGTATAGTGTGTAGTGTATATGTATTAACTAAACTAACTATAATCAGCCCACATACTGTTTCTCACTGGGGAAAACATCTCATTACAAGAGATAAACATGGTAACTTCTGGATTAGATTTTCCAAAAATATAATTTGTGAATGCATCACTTGGATGTTAGCGATGTCCCTGCTAATGCTGAAAATAAAATAAAACCAACTACTATTCACTATGAAAAATGGAATCTCTCAAGCAAGTTTCAAGCCTGGATAGTCGGTAAATGGACAAAAATATCTGTTTCAAATGCAGACAATCAATCTAAAACATATAAAACATGTTGAATGCTTTGTCTGCAGTGACATAAAGTTTATAATGATTCTCATTTTTGGAGTTACAGCACATAAATCCTGTAAAATCACAAGATAAATCAACACAGGCGGCCATTTTTTTAGCCTAAAATTAGAAGAAGCTGCTGAGTAATAAACCTGTCAACAAATATCCTCTCCCCCACAAAAAAGGCAAAAGAAAACAAGATGCATTCAAAGCTCTCCTCTGCTGATTTATTAAGTCATCCAGGATTCCTCAGCAGAGGAACTCCTCGGCTGGGTGGAACCAGCCGGGCAGAAGGTGTGGTTTCACCAGGTCTGCAAGTGGAAAGAGAAGAACAACCCCTCAACCACGCTCCAGCCTCCCAAAAGTTGTCGTCATACGGGCCGTGCCTTCTTGCAGGAATGCTGTCAGTTGAGATACTATTATGGCACCCAAAGCAGACTCAGAGGGGAGAGAGAGAGAGAGAGGAAAAAAAAGGGAGAAGGAGAGGTGGATAGAAAAGAGAGCCTCACATTTACTCTGCACTCACAAAAGCATGGCCTGTTCACATGCTGGTGATGGAATTACCCTGGCATATAGTAAAGTGGGGCGTTATGATGACAAAACATTGCCCCCGGATTAAGGAATGTGAGAGGAGAGTTAAAAGGTCAACGCAGACCGGGCTTCATGCATTCTTGTGCTCTGACTTAACAGAGATGCAGCGACAGGCAGGATGTCCCCTCTGTCTCCAGTTTGAGCTCATTTGTTTCAGATAAAACTGTAAATCAAAAGAAAACAAGAGTAAGCATAAAGATCCCCGCTGCTGGATCTGCTCTGGATTCACGTTCTGATTCATTAACAACATTCAGATGCTTTCTAAACACAAGAGGAGCTGGAAAATCTGAAGCCACAACTTGGCCTTGTTTTACGCTTCTGTACGTCATTTCTGTTTTGATGCACACTCACAAGACCTAACAGTTATAAATAAGCCACAAGTTTGAACTCTACTCGGAAAAAAAATACATATCAAAGCAGAAGTAGGTTATGAGATATATCCTCTAGACCGCAAATAGGCACTTGACCAAATTCCACAGGACACCAGGAGCTGTGAGTCACCACACTGAAACTACGGGGGTTTCCCCTGACTCCATTCACAGAATAGTTGGCCCGTTTCTGAGAGGCCCACATCCAACAAGTGTCGTCTATCTCCAACAATGTCAGGATGGGAGATGGAGCAACAAAAATACACAAAACTGAATGTCATTTGAATAAAGACATTATGGAAAGTGAATTCAAATACAGTACATGTAACCGTTAGACACTGCTAACAAGGCAACAATGCGAGGAGTAAATCCTGCGTAAAATCTGAATTTTTGCCTTTTTAGCTCTGAAACAATTAGATAATAGAAACTTTAAAAAATGACAATCAATTGAAAATCAATCAACTGAAATTTAGTTTATTCTAGCTTCTCAAATGTGAAGCTTTTCAGGATTTCTTAGTCTTCCATGGTAATAAACTAAATATTTTGGGTTCTTTTTTATTAATCTACTTGGATGATTAACTACTTGTTGACAACAATGATTACTTCCAGGTTCTCAAATGTGAATGTTTTGTGCAATATCTTCATGATTTAGATGAATCTGTAATAATTTTAATAATCACTTAATCATTCTCACTCAATCAAGTCTTTGTATTAGTAAAAGTGACAAAAATTTAGTAGTTCCAGCTTCTAAAATATGAATATTTTGTGGTTCTCTTAGTCATCTGTGATAGTTCACTGAATATCCTGCCGATTTGGATTAATCTTTTAGCAATTTCAGTTATCAGTTAATTTTCTTAGCTGTATGTGACAGTAAACTGAATATCTTTGACAAAACATGACATTTACCCACGTCACTTTGGACTCTAGGAAACTGAAGGGTATTTGTCACTGTTTCACAGATCATAACATTAATTGATTAGTTGAGAAAATCATCAGAAGACTATTCATTCATAGAATAAGCATTAGGTGCAGCTTCACCTGGTTTAAGAGTAAAGAAGTTGGTAAAAACATTTTATAGAAACATTTATCAGTCTGAATTGAGACATCCCATCAGTGCGCTGCTCTCAGTGAATCTGTCAGTTGTACTTGATGAGGACGTCTAAATTGAGGAGTGAAAGCAGAGCGGGGCTGTGTGCAGGTATGACTGCAGCCCGGTGTATTTACAGTGCCACTGCAACTTGATCCTAATGGGTGATGGATGCAATATGGTCTGATACGGTTGGTGGCGGACGCTGAAGTAAAAACGCAACCAAAGTGAAAGCATTCGAATGGGAAAAATAGCAGGGGAACTCCTGAATTTGAAAAGTACTTTTTTCAAAAATAACAAAGACGAGAGGTGCCAAGTTTCCTGTGGAAGAAAAAACACCTTTCTGATTCAAAATGTCATCCCCCATTACTTCAAATTTAAAATTATCACTCATTATGCACATTGTGGAAAGTAGCAACATCTCATACTGAAATGATCAAATATTCAATCAACGAAAAAAAATCAAAGGACAACAACTTTTACAGTGCATTAACTTTTTACATCATATATCAAACAAAAAACTAACAAAATGTTCACTGAATCGAGCTTCTTCTCTATAATTACTGCTTCCATTTCATCATCAATTAATCTGTGAATTATTTTCTGAATTTATTTTCTTGTGTATAAAATGTCAAATTGTAAAAGCTAATTGTTTCAGCTCTGATTACAATATATGCCATTTTTAGTTTAATTAATATATATCGTCACATAGTAAAGTGTCCTGGAAAATCAAATGAGAAACTGTTAAAGAACCATTTAAAATATGTCAGTTTATGTCATTAATCAGTCCTGCACACTTATTTGCAAAACTTAAAACACTTATAATATTTATTTGTTGATAGACAAAAAAGTAATAGCAACTATTTTGGTCATTGCATAACCGTCTTTGTTATATATATATTCACCTATTAATCAAGAAAATACATCAACTGGTAAATGATGAAAATCATTCTTATTTGCAGCCCTAACCTGGATGGTAAAAGCTCTCATAGTGGACTTGTCTCATTATATATATTAGACAAACAATTTAAAAATGTCTCCTTAGATTATAGGAGCTTGTGACATTTCACAGATGAAACAACTGATTGATTAATCAAAGAGAAATCGATGATAGTTCATTTCCCACTGACTCTACTACTGGATGTAGGCAAAGACATTAAAATGAGAAGGACCTCGATCACATGTAAGCTTTCATGCACATCCTCCTGCTACATGTTAAAGGTGTTCAGTTTCATGGGTCAGCTCCATTAAGAAGGGAAAGGCTAGCGTACAGGAAGTCCCAGCGCTCACTCACTCTCACTTTTCCCTCCCCCTCACTGCCTTGTTCTCTACCCACACAGAGCGAAGCCCCCGGGGGGGAAGGAGGGGCAGATCATAGCAGAAGACTGAGAGGTATTGATGTGCGTGTATGAGGAGGCAACAGCAGCCAGGCTCATACTACACATGCAGACTGGACCAGAGCCAAACCAGAGAGAGAGAGAGGGAAAACCAGGAGTCATAGACCAGGAGAAAAAAATCCAGCTGGTCCATGTTTCATCCACAGCATCCTGCAGCAACATGAGTGTATATATGTGTGGCAACAACACAAATAAGACACCACACGCACAAACTTTGATGTAATTTTCTGAATGTCATTGTCAATAAAGGTATATACGAGGCTTTCCTTTAAAAATGGACCATCAACATCTCTGCAGCATCTTTAAACTAGCACTGAAAAAATTAGTTTACTGTTGATTGATGAAAACTATTTGAGGACAATTCTAATTAAGAGTTGCAAAAATTAGTTGATTCATTTATTATTTGATTACTTGAAAATCATTTCAGTTGATTTTTTTTCTCTTAGTTTACTATTAATTTATTATATTGTGCTATATTTTATTAATTCGTTTGATGTTTTTATCTAATCTTATGCTCTTTTTAAGTTAAGCACGTGGAGTTGCCTTTGATGACTTGTACTATGTAAATAAAGTCTGATTGATCGATCGATTCTGAGTTTGAAATATTTGCTCAAATGTGACGATTTGATGTTTTTCCTCTCAATCTGAATATCTTTGGGTTTGGAAAGTTGACTCAACAACAGACATTTGAGGACCAGTGGGAAATGTAAGAAAATAGTTAAAAGTTAATGTTACAGAAAAAGCCATTAGTCAAGAATATAATAACCAGATGAATCAATAACGAAAATAATCACTGGTTAGTTGGAGCCCTAACTTTGATATGGTTTAATCATTCAAGTCTTTCTTAGAGCTTCTTAAATGTGAGAAGTCAGTGTAGGGCTTCTATTTTTGATTACTTTCATTATCGATTAATCTGCAGATTATTTTCTCATTTAATTGATGAATCGTTTTGTCTATAAAATGAAAAATCATCCATCGCAACTCCCCAGTGCAAAGTGAGGTCTTCAACAGTCCAAAACCCAAAGATATTCAGTTCACAATTAGTGGTTTTTAGTAGAGATGAGCAGCAAATAATCAAAATGTTGGAACCAGAGAAATGATTTTTTTTTTTTAAACTATAAATAAATAAATTAAACATGAAATACTGTTGAAACTTTGATTTGATTCTGTTTTTCTGTTTTATATTATTGTAAATGTCTTTGGGTTTCTGACTGATGATCAGACAAAACCAGCAGAAGAACATGATCAACATCAGCTCAAAGAAACTGAATTCATTTTTTAAAAACTATTTTCTGACATTGTACAGACAAATCAATTAAAAACTGAAAAAAACAATAAACCGATTAATTAAGAATGAAATGTATAAATTGCAGCTCTATGTAAGTGTCTCCATTTGAAGCAAAGACACAGTAAGTAGACCAGATACAGAGCAGAATATCACATAAGTGTGTTAGTGACATACTGTACATTCACACAGTATCTTAAACATAACACTGCAACATGCTCAGCTTAAACACATTGAATCTAGGAGATATGAAATCAAAACAATGGAGCAGACAGCGCAGCTTACAAAGTTAAAGGGGAAAAAAACTTCATCGTTCAAGTGGAAAAGCACACGCAGCATTTTTATCCGAAATATCCAAACCACAGACATTTTACCACAAAAGAAGATTTTATTACTCAAAACTGCAATGTCATTAAAATATCAGACATGGAAACTGACACAAAACTGTTGCTGTCAAGTTCATGTGCTGAGAAGATGCCACACACACGAAACAAACTATGAAGGAGTAGTTCAGAATCTGTGAAGTAACTGAACATACAGTATTTTATTTTTTAAGAATAAAACAAATTTATAAAATATTATATTTTTCCAGCCAGGTAAAGAATGCTAACAAAGTCACAGTAGCTTATGTTATTGTAAAAAAACAACTTACTGTTAAGGCTCCCACTAACAATTTTTCATGATCAATTTTACTGTCGATTCTTTTCTCAGTTAATCAATCAATCAATAGCTTTGTCTTGACAGTAAAAAACTCACAAGGGTAAGGATCAGATATTCAGTTTACTGTCATATAATTCAGAAAAAAGATTAACGAATTAACAAAATATTTGCAGATCTATCTTTGATTATTCAACTGATCAACTGATCATTGTAGCTCTAAATCAAACATAAATGTAATTGTTGGATTCTCCACACTCTATAAACATTTATCTGCTCTACCTGCGGCTGAATGAAAGACCTGTTATCATCTTTACTGCCTGAGAACAAACTTTTTATCATCTGCTTGTGTTTGAGACACAAATAATTGAATATATCTGCCGTTACAAGGTCATATTTATTACACAACACTGTTACTAATACTGTTACCTACTGTAGATTTATGGAAAAACTATCGCACAAGTTTTGATGCAAACTATCAAAGGTAAAACTTAAGCTTTCATTCTTCACTATTTGCCTGCCACTGTTCTACATCAGGGGACAAAGAGAGGCAGGTCAGCTTTTTAAAATCGGCTTGCATCCTGTTTCATCAGATGGTGACACACTCCTGAGGTTTGTGTAGTAAAGTGTAACACACAGTGATCAGGTGTTGTGCGAGGCAGCGGTGAAAGAACAGAAACGTTGGAGGTAATAATAGAGGCAGGACGGTGTTAATACAGGGTTAACATTTCTAATTCAATTGATTATTCTCCTGGCTGTGTATATGGGGCTGCATCAGGCTCAGGTTGCAGGTAATGTGGCTTTTGTTCGTGTGTGTGTGGGGTGAAGATGTGGGGGTGGGGCTTGTTATTATACCCGAGCATGTGTCACTGTTTGTGATTCATGCCATGACATCATCTGCCATTACAACCAGACTGTCTGGGGAACCATAGGGCAGAGATCAGCTCTGAGACAACAGGCACACACATTTAGATACACATGCACTGAAAACACACATACAGTATATACACACACACACACACACACAAAAGATGCATGCTGAAGACACACACACACACAAAGACAAAGAGACATAAACAAAGGTGATCCACTAACAAATGCAGATGCAGCAAAAACACACACAAACACACTAGGTTTTACAGTTTTGCACACAACAAAAACGCACAAATTCACAATCTTAAAACACATAAATACACACCCCTGACATTTAGCTAGCCCCCTCCAACATTCAGCTCATAAAGACAATAGCTGGTGGACGTGGCATCAACAGCACGTGGCCTCACCGTGCCCCCGGTCGCACCTGACCCAGTGACCCCCGTGTCCACCCATCCTCTGTCTGAACCCCATCTGAGGACGAACTGACGTCCACAGACCTGATTATTCAATATTCTGGGAAGGGTGGGGAACCTGTGTATTAATCTGCCTCATCCTTTCCCCCCCTGCGCTCCTCTCTGCAGACGGCCTCGGGGGCTGGAGCACAGGAAGCGCAACCTGTTACGAGGAACATCCTGTCCGATCAACACAGAGCTCGTCCCGGAGACAGGGTATTAAACTGACGACGCACTGCATGAGACCGACAGGGTCCAGCTTATCTCAATTACTTTTTATTCAGCTTTAATTAAAGGGGTGATAAAGGGTGATGTTCTGGTGTTTACTGGCTACAGTAGTCGTCTCTTTTCAAAAACAGGTTTTCCCCTCAGTAATTATCATCTTTACTTCCTTTGCAGCAAATCCAGAGAAACACGTCCAACATCTGCAGGGTTCATCTGGACAGAAATTAATGTCAAATACCAGTAAAATGTGTCTTCGCCAGAATGTCCATTGGCTTTTGTTAATGACTACATATGAATGGATAAGATATATACAGTATTTGATCCATGTTTCAAACCTTGCTGACCATGATAAATTAAATAAAATAAAGAGCAACTTTTGATTAATAATTAATCGTCAGGTAATTTTCCCAATGAACATGTCATTTTTGTCTCTAAAATGTTGAACAGTTTAAAAATGTCCTAAAGCCAAACTTGACTTTGTTGAATTAATAGTCAATTTAAACGATTAAAAGCAAAAAAATCCTCAGAAACTGAAAACAATTAAAGTTCTACATTTTTGTGAGAACTGATTAATCAATCAGTAACATAACTGATGATTCATTTTCTGTTGATTGAGAAATTGTTTCAGGTCAAAAATAAACAAACACAGGATAATGACAGCCTATATGCTGCAACAATATCTCTGCAAACATTATTCCTGTGTGGAGGCCAAAACAAAACCTGAATCTTGATAAAAATAAAACTCTACAAACAAAAATAGCCACACAACCCAAGTCAACAGCAATGCCACATATGAACATATGAAGTTGCAACACTGGTATCTGACTGTAGCAGGAGTCTGTGAACGCATGCAATTTCTTTTAGTGTATATAATACAGCCAGGCTAGACATGGCAGAGTCGCTCGAGGTCACCGAGTCAGTCACCGTCTCAAAGTGAAAACTTCTTTATTGTACTTGACAGCTCAAAGATTAGACAGATGCGGGCACTAAAAATAAACTGACACACAAATAAACTTTGCAAGACCGGTTTCTGATAATGTCACTGTTAATGAAATCACAGTGAGATCAGGATTTCTGCCCTCCTCCCAATTTATTAAACACTGAAATTCATGACTAAATTACACATTGTCATTGCTTTCTAAACACTGACATTTCTTCAGGAACTCTTTATGAAAATTTCTCACCAAACAAAGAAAGTGAAAATGAAATCGCAGTTGTAGAAGGATGTGGGAAACATAACCACAACTTTCTCTAGAAGCAGCGCCCTGGGAGATGATGATAAAATCAACAATGTATTTTTCTATGTCAGGTTAACTCTCACTATTCCTGCTGGTATGTGCATCCATGTGCTCATACATAACAAAATAAAAGTCATAAACTCTTAACTGTCTGGTATTGTATAGGAGATGACAGACAGATAATAGGCACAGCTGTATCTGTTATCACAGTTGGATTGGACCTTATACAGTAAAGCACTGGACTGGAGGCTCATGATAAATCACTGTGTCTGATCCTGAGGTGACAATATCTCTGTCTAGCCTGGATAAATGTGGCAGGAAAACCATCTGACTGAAATAAAAATACAGTCTGAGCTGTGAGTTTTGGCCTGTAGTGAAGTCATCCTGTCATGAATTCAACTGACTGCTCAGGTTGAGAGGATAAAAGAGGCAACACACACAAAAACAAAGCGTGCTTGTAACCTGACCAATCTCAGCTTTAAAAGTTGGCCTGCGCCTCACGGAGCGCAGCCCCGTGAACTCGGCAGCACGGCGCTGCGCTAACTCAACATGGCAATGGAATGAAACCGTACCCGGCAAAGCTCTGGCCTTTTTCTATCGATGCCAGTGAAACAGCAGACCTGGGGAATGCACAGTTATTATTAACACCAGCGTGTCAGAGGGCGAAATGACGCTCTTGCATAGCACCGGGCACGAGCCACAGCGATCAAGAATAGTCCAGGACACCGCAGACGCAGCCAGGGAGACAAACACTAGACTCGTCCATGAAATGTCACAGTTAATATCGACGACACAGACAGAAATGCAGACGTCTGCATGTGTGTGTCAGATACACATGACTGGAAAATTGAGCTCTATGCTTTTACCTTTGGCATCAAAATTTGCCTCTCTACTGTTGACGCTGCAGGCTAGTTTCATTAAGGTGTAATAAAGGCTTCTTCTATACTTTTAAAATGACTTTTTACGCATTTTCTGTCTTTATTAGATACAACACTTGAGAAAGACAGGAAATGATGAAGAGAGATTCAGATTCCAGACTCAAAACTGTGGACACTGCAGTTCATTGTGAAGCTTTAACAGTTCAGCTCAGTCTACACTTCAAGTCTCAAGTGTTTCACACCTTTACCAGACACCTCATCATGTTTAATTTGCATTTCTTACATGTAAAGATATCACAGTGTTCATGGTTATTAAGTACAATCATTCAGATCTGCAACTAACAGTGATTTTACTGTTATCTGTTGACGTGTTTTGCTCAAATAATTACGTGCAAAAACAGAGAATATTTCACAGTTTTCCAGTCTAACAGTCTGAAATACAAAAAATATTCAATTCATAATGTTGTTGGTCGTTTCAGCCTCGCTATCATCAGCCAGATTCACTGTAATTTGTCAAATATCATTAAATAAAAACTGCAGCTGAAGACAAATTCTGCAAGTGATCAACCACTGGCTGAAGGCGACACATCTTAAACTGTCCGGCTGTTTGATCATTAAGTCACTTCTCTGCTCCGGCTCTGAAGAGTTTTTACTCATCAACAGATTTTCTTTAAATCCAGCCTCTAAAAAACAATCTAAATCATTCTCAGGGGGGTGGAGTCATCCACCATGGCTTCTTCTGACAAGGAAAACCTCCCCAGTGGACAGCTGTGAAAAACAGCGAGTCACTGTCTGTCAGAACCATAACAAACCTCTCTTGCGTCAATCTCTGACAGGCTTTCCCTCCGGCAGTTGTGTAACAAGTTGAGACAATGAAACTGCGGCACCACAGCCCACCACCTGCTGTCTCTCAGTTTCACCTGATTCATCACACCATCTCTACTCTGCCACAGACAACTAACAGAAAATAAAGGGCTGTGTTATTTATAAACATGATGTTGCTACATAGGTGCTAAAATTACTGTGTCATAACAATGTCTCTACATACCAGATTCAGGACCTTGTTGCCCATATGAACAAAGCAGTTTTCCAATTAAATGTGAATAAACAACATAATAAACAAGTAATCTTGCTTGTTTTAATGTTAAGAAAGAGCTGATTGTGTGGGTCAATAAACAATCTGGCAGCAAAACATTTCAGTAGAAGCTTGATTATCTGCGATTTAAATAAAGAAGTAGTGAACTAGCTTCATCAAAACACAGCACTGCACAAAAAAGGAGTCAGTCTATTATGAGAGGTACAGACATGTATCTTTCATGCTGTGAAAATAAACTTGGTCTGAAGTACTTTCATCTATTTTAAGAACACAAATATTTCAGTGTTTCAAACAAGATCCCTCTCCAAAAAAGTCCACATGCTGTGAGGTTCATACTGTACTGACTCTGTTTATTATACAAGTGTGGTCTTAGTTTGATTAATCAATAGACAGAATAAAAATGGGCAACTATGCTGATAATTGATTAATCCTTTAAGTAAAATGCCAAACATTCCCCAGCTCCAGCCTCTTAGTTGTGAGGACTGTGATTGTATTTGCCATGTGTGATAGCTAACAGATCATTTTTTGGGTTTTGGACTTTAAGTTGAGAAAAAGAAGATGCCATCTGAGGTTTTAGGAAACTGTGATGGCCATTTTGGAGTTATCAATTAATGAAGAGAATAAGTTTTAAGTCGGGAAGGATGGCACACACCAACAGTAAGCTGGCAGGATAAAGATGTTCAGGTCATACTGTAAGAGCTGCTGCTGCTGTTTGGGTTGGATTCAAAACCTCCTGCAGGTCACCAAGGTGAGCAACACTGCTTGCTGTGCCACCCTAATGTGCCATGGCATCATGAGCTTGTATTACAGCTGCTCAAAGCACCACACAGGTATCCCGACAGCACGGAAACTCAGCAGAAACTGTCCTGTCTCCACTTTGTGCAACAACAACACAGCTTTTCCACCACAGTCCATGTCCTTCTCTTAACCCATTAGTGACACTTCTGAGCTCCGACCACATCAGGACACGTAAACATAAAAGAGAGGATCTCGACAGGACCTTGTGGGTTTACACACAGACCCATTACAAAGGGGAAAGCAGCAGGCAGAGCTTTGTGCACCCTCATGAAAAAGGCAAGAAGTTGACAGTAAAACTTAAAAGATCAGGGGTAACTTTGTGTTCCCAGTTAGCTGACTGCACCAGCCTGTCATGAGTTTGCAAGTCTGACCAGAAAAGAGTGAGGGAAGCTATTCTCTGACTGGACAGAAAATAGAAAATAAACCTGGTGATGATTGGGAGAAGCCAAGATGATGCAAGAAAAGGGAGAGAGAGGGACAGTCAAAAAGGAACTGATACAGGTCAGTCCTGCTGACCAAGGCTGTTAAAATTAAAATATTTCCTGTCCTTAAAGTTTCAATTAGGGTTTTGAGAATTAAGTTACATTTCTCTGGATGAAGGAGGGAAACTTGACATGTAAGCAGCAGAGAACAGCTGCAGAAGGCCTCTTTCTGCTGGCTCTGCAAGGATGAGACATCTTTGCTGTTACACCAAATGAGGAACAAATAAAGAGGCTAGCAGCAGTACATGTGTGTCCAATGATGTTTGAAGCCTTTGAGCTACAAGGTGGAGGTAAAATCAACACCTGGCAAAGTTATTAGTGTGATCTGTTTACCCTGAAATCTAGGAAACACCAACAGAGGATCGCGTTACTGTAGAAACTAATCAAAACTGATCAACTTCTTTAAACACACCGTGAGACGAAAAGGCATTATAGGGAACTTGGGTGAGATAAAAAGTGAATAAACACAATGCAGGCACGTAAACTGTGACTGAAGATGAGGACAGCAGTTTCAACACTGGCTGCAGTGACAAAATATCAAATACTTTCAATTAAATTGGTTTTTCGGGGACGTTTACAGGCGGTTACAAGGGTAAATTCGCTTGTATTGATCATAATAACAACAACACTGATGACAACAACACTTTATAGTAAGATTACCTTAACAACTTGAGACAAAAGTTTATGTTAGGAAGGTGTACATGCAGATGATTCTCCAGTATGTGAATGTGTGCTTTGGCGAGAATTTAAGACTTCACAGGGGGTAAGATAGTGTAGTAAAATCCAGTGTTACCTTTCGCAAAGCTTGCACGAAGAGGCCTCTCCATTTCTGACTGTTCTCGTCACTTGAAAAGTCGTATATCTGCTGGGGCTGCATTGCTGTAGCGGCTCCTGGCGTTGCCGTGATCCGGGCTGAACTGTCAGCATCGGCCCCGGATAGATAGTCCTTGTGGGTGGGTCAGTCCAGGGGCAGAGGCACGGTGGAAAATAGAAAAAAGAAAGTCCAACTGGCTGGCTTGCAAATACGAAGAGTATCACTAAACTACACTGCCAGTCCGGGGTCGAGTCGGGTTAAAGAGCGAAAAATTAGCTACAAAAGAAAATAAGCACATGTAGCTATAAAGTTAACTCGCTAGCTTGGTAGCTAGTGAGGCTAGCCTGCTGCTGCTGTAAACACGGGACAGCGTCTGACTAAAAAGCTAAAGGCTAATAACAATGTTGCTAAGTGTTATACTTGCTACTTGGCGTTTGCTGAAAGGCTTATAACAGGCACATTAAGTTCAGTTTTAAGTCACGACATGGGAGCCTAGCTTGTTGCCAGCTAACTACAGCTACAAGTTAATGTTTGGTTATTTTCTGCCTGAACACCTGTAACGTTAGCGGGCTAGCGTTAGCCGAGCAGCTAACTAGTGCTACAGGCTGCTGCTGGCCTTGATGCGCTCCGAGTTTTATGTTGTGGCACACGACCCGTTCAGCTCCAAACAAGGCACACTTTCTCCTGCGCTGTTTACTTCACATTTAGTCATCTTCTCCGCGGCGATCAGGACGCTAAATCCGGCGTAAATCCCCCCGGAGAACGGCGACCAGTCCGAGGCATGTCTGCGAGCCCGGAGCAGCTGGAGAGCGGTCGAGGTGTTTTTGGTTTGTGAAGTCGAAGATGTTCGTACCAACTCCGCTGCCTGTCTGTCTGCCGCCGCTCTCTGCGCCGCGTCCGCTGTCAGGCACGCACGCTGCGTAATTTCACATTTTATTGGACGGAAAAAAACAAGGCTGGACTTTCTGTCTCATTACAATGAAGAGCCACAGTGCGAACAGGAGATTAATAGTTTCAGGAATATAGATGGATCATATAAAAACAACCTTTATTTACACATTTCCTCCACTTTCCAAGCAGTGTTTACAATAAACACAGCTGAAACATTACCGAATGCATTTCATTAAACAAACAGACCACATGTAAGCAAAAAAAGCCACTTCATTTTTACTGGCATTACACAAGTATTAACAGTATAAACATTAAGACGAATTGGTTTGACAACAGCATCTAATTCAGACATATTTCGTGCTGTAGTCGAGCTCGTACAGTATGTTTGTTGCTGTGATTCTGCCTCCTTGTGGACAAACTAAATAACTGCTCATATTAAAAGCACCAATAGTTCATTTTTTCTATTTACCTATTTTCCTTTCTTAGTGTACCTTTACTTCTAATATTAAAAAGTACCTTAGATTAATATACCAAAGAAAATGCAGCACATATTTTTAAAAAAATCATATGGCACAAACCACAAGCATGGGTACATTTGCTATTCAAAAATATGCATATATGGTAAAAAGACATTAAACGTAATCTCGTACGTAAAACTCTTTCAATCTGCTGTACAGTAGACTATAGTATAATAATATTCAAATGACAGAAACAAAACTGCTCTCATAAAGTCAGTGGCTGAAAAACACAACACAGCCAAAAGTAAAAGAAGAAGTTCCATACCAAAAAGTTAAGCTCACATTCATCATCAATTCGATATGTTGTGTATTTCTATATTCCTATTTTAATGTTGATGATAAAATCATTAGAGCTCTTAGTAACCCATGATGTAGTGCAATCATTTATTGATGATAAATCATTAGAGCTCTTAGTAACCATGATGTAGTGCAGATCATTTTAGATTTTTACTGAAATGTGGAGTAAACATATTATGCAGCCTGATGGAGCACTACTTAAGTAAAAACAGTCTTAAAATGTGATTAAGTCAAAGATATGTCACTTTCCTAAATTAAGGCATGACCTGTAATATAAAAATGTCTCGATGATGCTGAGGTAGTAACAGCTTGGTACGACAATGCAGTTTCTCTTGGTGACCTCAAGCTGAAGTTTTTGGCTATCCCTGTTTTCCTTCTGTGGCTGCAGCGTTTCTCTACAGCGAGAAGCGGCTCTCCACCTCGTCTGCGATCATCTCGGCGATGGCGAGGGAGGAGGTGGCCGCGGGCGAGGGAGCATTACGCACGTGAAGCACCCGACTGCCCACGTCCCCGACCCCACCGTCGAATACAAAGTCATCCACAAGGTTCCCGTCCTGGTCGAGGGCTTGAGCTCGGACTCCTGCAGGACCCCTGGAGAGAGGAAAACAACCAGGGTTACAGAAACAGAGGAGATTTCTCTGTATTTCTATATTTTTGGTCTTGAATCATTCTACCTGAGCACGTCATTCAGTGAGAGTTCAGGGATGTACTTCTGCAGGATTTTAACCTGTGCACCAATGTTAATCCCTCTGTACATCTCTCCAATCCCATACGTTATGTTCCTCAACACCAGCTTCTGAAGGCCCCTGCAGCACACACAGAAAAAGATTAAATGTCCAATGTGAATTTTCATATACAAAACACTTTTCAAACTGTAATTCTAAGAAAAGAAGAAGAAAATAAGGACAGACAAAATTTGATGTTGTACCTGAATGAGAGAGCATCTACAAAGTCTCTGGCATTGAAGTCATACACTTTGTAACCCTCCCTTTTGAAGGCGAGGACCGCGTTAGGACCGAGCCAGACGCTTCCATCCATCCGTGGGGTGAAGTGAACGCCGAGGAAGGGGAAACGAGGGTCAGGAACCTGTGAAAATGAAGCAGCAACAGTGAAGGATATATACATTATTGGGATCCAGTTAATAACAGAGGAGGTGCCACTGATATTCTGAGCATAGATGAGTAGAGTAGATGCATATTTGCAGTTTCAAGCTGTCATTTTTTCTTTTAAACCAAAAGCCTGAAACTACAAAAACTGTTTTGGCCTGCCACAAGGTTACAGGTTTGGATTTGATTATTTAAAAGTCATATCTTCAACCTAAATCACCAAGAAGGGCTAAAAATATTTTGGATGGAACAGATTTTCCCTAAATTATTTTAAGCTTTCAGGGATCTGCTTCTAAATGAAAAACAGGAAGCAAATGATTGAAACTTACAAGGAAATCCAACCTTTTTAAATGGCGGCAAACAGGGGGCTATTTCTAGAGAAACAGGAATGTACCAATAATAAAAAAAGATAGGGTTTCAGCTTACTGATCTCATGTTAAGGCCCTGAATTCCTTCTAACTTTAATTCAAAAAGATGTCACCAAAGCTTGACATTTCTTGAAAAAGATGAACTCATGTAAATGTGGATCTTCAGCAGACTTACAGGGTAGATATTTCCTTTGACCAGGTAGTGTTTCTCTGGCTTCAGGACCAAATAATCTCCTCTGAAGGGGACGATCCGCGGCTCCCGACTGCATCCGGATATCTGCGACAGGCGGTCTGAGTACAGGCCTCCGCAGGTCAGGACATAACGGCTCCGCACCTCGTTACCCTAATAACACAAAAAAATGCAAAGAATGCAAAAAAAAAAAAAAAAAAAACACTGTCTACACATTATGATGCTTTTAGTTGTATGTGTCTCACCTTTTTGTCCCGGATTGCGAGCGGATATTTCATCCCTGCAAAAAAAAAAAAAAAAAAAAAAGACATACTTAGCTTTTTAAAAATGATATAACTCTGTCTGCACATTAATTTACAGAACCTGTCTTTTTACCTTCAGTGCTCCCAGCTGAGCTCTCCTTGACCATGGAAATGTCATTGACCTCATATTCGGTTACCACTGTGCCGCCTGCCTCCTCAAAGTCTGTGCCATACCGGAGAGCCACCATCCTCCAGTCCACGATAGCCGGTGTAGGGTGAATCCAAGGCCATTATACCCTGAGAGGACAACATCCTGTTAACCTTCACTTCTATCTTTTCTTTTGTCTGAAAGAAAACATTGTCTTCAAGTCTCTTACTCTGCAGTACGGCTCTCGCTCTCTGATTCCTTTGGCATCAACGATGCTGAGATCACGCACATTGTTCTTCAGCCCGCGCTCATACAGAGCTTTCAGTCTGGGTATCTCCTCCTGCTCCACAGCAACAATAAGCTGCCAAAACAGAAATACAGTGATCAATACACAGATAGACACAACACAATGATCCTCATGGCAGATATTTACAGCACCTGAACAGGACTGGGCGTCAAATCTCAACACCTTGATGTGGCTGGAGCCTAATTTTGGCATTAAGTGCTTGCTAAGATTTGTCTTCTTTACTTATCAGACAGTTTCTGGTTTAAATCACAATTTTGACTTTAAATTTCAGGTTTTGTTTAGACAACATTTAACATTTGAGAACGTTGACTACTTCAGACAAAAGAAAAATAAAGGTTTGTAAACATGTTATTTCAAAGAACGTTACATAAAGAGAAAAGTACAAAATACAGACATGGTAGACCGAGCTCTACACCTGCATGGTTGTACAGTAAGACACTAACACTTCATTCCAACTAACTAAGTTTTACAGTAACATATCACTGGCTGTCTAGTAGCCAAATGTTTGGGGTGCATGCCACATAACTGCCATGTCCATGGTTCAATTCCTGGCTCAGGGACCTTGTTGCACGTCATGCCTCCACACTGCCTCCTTCTCTAGACTTTCAACCATCGAATAAAGAAAAAAAAAAAACCTTACTTATCATGTCTAAAAAAAGAGCTGACAGTATAATTAAGTCAATGTGCAGTTGAGCTGAGTAAGAATCTATTAAATCTGCACTTACAGCAAAGATTCTGATTCTGTGGATTTGTTTGTTTATTAGTGAAAATCATGCAATTTGTTTATCTGTAAAGAATCAACAGAGTCAACTGTTGTTTCCCAATGTCTGGATTACATGCTTGTTGTAACATAATGCAAGAATGTGTCTTTTAATCCCAAGTCAGCTGAGCACCTTAAGTGGATCATCCAAAGTAAACACACTGTGTTGTATGTCTTATGTCTTATCTGGTTAAAACACTGAGGCAGACCTTTCCACATCTCTTGTAAGGGAGTCCTTTCTTCTCGCAGTACTCGTAGGCTAAAGTGGCTCCTCGCACACACAGACGGGCCTTCAGCGACCCCGGCGTGTAGTAGATCCCGCTGTGAATGACTCCACTGTTGTGCCCACTCTGGTGCACAGCTGGTGAGTATGAAAAAGAGAAATTGACAAACAAAAAACAAGAAAGAAAAGGAGGTTTTATCAACACCCACGGGCTAATGGGAAAAAATATAGCTAGTTTTCTAGATTTTAGAGTTTCATACACTTGTTTGTTTTCTTGCAGAGAGTTAGATGAGAAGACTGGACACCATGATCATGTTTATTATTAACATGTTACATTAAATTAAGTATTTTATTTATATTTTTCTTTCAGAATTGTAGTAATTAGTGAAATCTGTAAATATAAGAACACTGACTGTCTTTTATTGTATTGGCTCTGTACCCAAACACACTGGATTTAAAATGAAACACACAGTTTTTCTCGTTTAAGTGTGTTTAATTGAGTTCAGTGTTGGACTTTACTCAGGACAACAATGGGATTATAATTCCCACAGTTTCACCCAACACCTTTGAGTTAAATCTGAAACTTGGCACTTAATCTCCCCTCATCATTGCATTGCATCATTGCTGGGTTTAATCATTGTGACAGAAGACAGAGGGAACATTTTGCTCTTCAGAACATGTTGTCTTTTACCAAAACAACAACTGTCAAACACCCTCCACCCACCGAGCTCCTTTTCTTTCTCCAGCAGGATGAAGCTGAGAGACGGGTGTCTCAGAATGAGCTCTCTGGCTGTGGCCAAGCCCACGATGCCACCACCTACCACGGCTACATCATATGTGCTGAAAGGCAGACAGGAGGCTTAGGTTATGAGCAGTTCAAATTTACGATGGTTACTGATAAACAACCGGCTTTGCAGGTTGCAAAAGGTAAAAAGCAAAAAGCTGAATATTTAGGTCACTGGTTCAAGGTCCAACTGAACGTGACTGTACTTTGAAACCTGTCGCTCGGGGAAGCTTCTGACACAAGTGTTGCATAGTTACCAGACTATTTGTAACTAGAAAGACAACATACAGATATGTCACAAGTTTCTCTGACAAATTGAAAAATTAATTACCAACAGACTATTATCTAATGGGAGAGCTTAAAGTGTTAGCAGCAGTTCCAGTACATCCACGATCCAACACAGGATTTCACATAATTAAACGTCTGCAAAGAACACGATGTTCAACACTGGCAGCACAATTAATAAGTGGTGCTCTCATGAAGGCACGAGACACTGTCAACAAGCAACATCTTGTTTTCATTCTTGAAAATTGGAACCAGGCGAAGTGCAGTAATGCTCAATGGGGGATGGAAGTATTAAATCCAATGGAGAAAAAAATCCTTGGGAACATCCCAGCTTACCTATCCGTACCTGTGGGAGTATCAACATTCATGTGCAACCACAAGGAAATATATGCCAAAATGAAAATGTTCTGGAAAGAAACTTTTGCTCCAGGGGTTTTAATTACTTAGTTTGCATACAAAGAAGCAGAACAAAGAACAGTGCTGCCAGAACTTGTAAAAGCTTGAACAGGTGTTGTCACTTAAACCTCAAGAACATTTAACTAGTGTCTTGCTGGTGTCACTTAAACTAGCAAGATTATACATTTGTTATGCATCAATATCCATATCCACAGCATTTCCATTATATAAGCTGCGTGCCATGATTCCAGAAGGGCCTATAAATTCTTTAGGTCTAATAAATGCTGCAGGCATGTTCACAAATGTTACACTGACAAGGTTCTGCAGGTAGAAAGAAAATCAGACAAATCACAGACAATTAAAAGATTAAAGGCATGCAGCTGCAGATGGAGCAGGTATAGGTGGGGAGGCACAATGCAGGCACGAATGTTTTGTGCGCATAAACAGTGTGGTTGTGTTGTGTAGATCAGGTTATAGCAGAGAGGAGAACATGTTGAGCAATCTGGTTGTTGGTGCTGAATGTCCTTGGCAATGTTTAGGATCAATTAAAAGTTGCTTCTTCAAGCAGGTACCCGCTTGTCTGCTACTTATGTGAGCCAGTGAGTAAAAATTAAAACATCAAATAGACAAAGTAGTACTCGACGAACTCCCCACATGTGAGTAAACTACACTACAACACCGCTCTGTTAACAGTAGCCTGCTTTCCTCTCTAATGTCACTTACCTGTGCAGCTGTCTACTTGTAATGTCCTTTAGCAGTTTCGGCTTCGCTGCCCCGACAGCCTTAAAAGACGCGCCGCTCAGTATCCGAATCATTATCACAGCGTCCTGAAAACACTTCAGAGTCGCTTCTTCATTGTGCAACTGCCTGACAGATTTCCCTGAGTTTTTATGTTGTGTGTTTCCTCCTCCTGTTGCCGCTGCTAACCCCCCATTCCTGCTGCTCTATCCTGAAAGCAGAGACGTAGCCACGCCCACCCCGCCACCCCACTTCCGCGACGCACGTACGTCAACACGTCCAGCCAATGGGACTGCAGGAGCGTATTGCGTCACAAGGTCAAAGGTTGCAGCGATGGACGCGTCCCAAATGTAAACAGTGTGGTGTTTTGGAGGGCAGGTGAGAATTTTAAATCTGTTTCTACTGTGTCGCAGTTTCTTTAACTTTATTTTATTTTATTTTTTCAGTAATAGACCTGATATTTTTATTTATTTATGTTCCAGATCAGAGATATGAGGCTTTTATCGAAGGCAGTGCAGTGTGCAGTGAGTCAGAGGGAGTGGAGCCGCAGACACTTCTGGGGTTGGCTCAATGCAGTTTTCAACAAGTGAGACAACGTTAATTAACCTACAGATACTGTACACTCGGCGGTCCCTTTATTAGGTACACCTGTATGATCCAATACAACAGCTCTGCCTTTAAGGCTTCTTTTATAATGCAGTGAGGTCATAGTTAAAGGTGGTGCTGTTGTATTAGACTGCATTATATTTAGCGATGTTTCGAGTATATTGACCCTCTCATCTCAACATGCAAATAGAATAGAAACATCTCTCAGTGCAGTATAGTCCAGTACAATACCACACACCTCATTTAACTATGACCTCAATAAAAAATGTTTACATCCCTGACAGCATCAGCAAAAACTGAATATAATTGATCACTATTTCAGTTGTAGCTATTATAGTTTAAATCACAAACAATAATAAATTAATAAAATTATTATGCTAGCCAAAAAAAGAGTGGAGTCATATTTAATCTTTTGAGTTAATGGTCAGAATCACTTCAGTGTTTGTTGCCTTTGCAACCAGAAAATGACAACACACAGGTTATATTACAACATCATTCTAACTGTAGTTTCATATAATATAATCAGATTTTCACGATGTTGATATCTGTATATCAAGCTGTCTAATATATACAGCTGAAATGAATCATTATTTCTACAATCAAATTTCTATTTCTTGCATAAACCATTTAGTCTATAAGACGTCAAAAATGATGACAAATGTCTACAGCAGTTATCAGAATCCAATGTCCCTGTGGTTTACCAAATAAACAAACAGTGGTGCATTGGTTAAGGTTAAAACAACTGCCCTAGTGGGCAGGTTTCCATCTGGACTTTAATCTTTCATTACTGTCGTGACTCCTCTCGTCTGCCCTCTCCTCTCTGGTCCATCACATTACATGTTGGTCAGCATGTACCGTACTTTGAATGTTTGTTGATCTTTCTTCAGGGTGGACTACGAGAGGATCAAAGCTGTCGGTCCAGACCGAGCTGCAGCAGAGTGGCTGCTGAGATGCGGTGCCAAAGTCAGGTTCCAGGGTTTCGATCGCTGGCATCACGACTACAACGGGCTGCCAACTGGGCCTCTGGGACGATACAAGATCCAGGCGATTGACGCTACTGAATCCTGCATCATGTACAGAGGGTTTGACCACCTGGGTCAGTGTTACAGTGTGGAGAATATTCTGTTCTTGTCCTTGTAACTTGTCTCATTGTAGGCGTGTAGCATTAGCATGTAATTTCAGAAAGTCATTTAAATTCATCCCTTAAGGACCATGAATGTTTGTTCAAAATTTAATGGGAATCCATCCCACAGTTGTCAACATAATATACTCGGAGCTCAGGTGTGGGATTAACAGACTAATGAGACCCTTATTAAAAGCCTGTTCGAATCAAAAATTAAAACCATGTTCAGAAGTGTAAATTTTACATTAACTATGAGCTTAACCTCAGCCGTTGACCTGAAAGTGATAACCCTCTGTGTTAACAAGAAAGGAAAGGAGAGGGTGAAAGTGCATCTCTCCAAAAGTCTGATGATCCAAAAGTGACGCAAGTGGCCAGGATGTTTTACACCGGGACGCCACAGATAACGCAACGTCTCTGACCTTGTTGGCTGCCGCACTGGAGCCATATTTATTTTGGTGTAAAGCCCCCCTTTGCTCCTGATGCTGTTTTTGTGTTTCTTTCAGATGGTTTGAAACACGTGGAGGAAATCAAGTTCAACAAATGTATCTACATTGAAGACACCTGCCTGGAGAGGCTGAGCTCAATAGAGAATCTGCAGGAGAGTGTGTACATGATGGAGGTGGTGTCGTGTGGAAATGTGACAGACAAGGGCATCGTTACTTTACACAAACTCAGGTGAGTGTTGGAGATAAATTTCAAATTGTTGATGTCCGTTGATTCATAAAAGGACTCTACACTATGTTTAAAAGAGACTGATTCATCCACGTTGTTGTGAAAAAGAGTAATCCTATGTGGTAATCGAGTATTCACTCCACACAGGAATCTGGAGTATCTGTTTCTCAGCGACCTGCCAGGGAATCAAAGACAGACAGACGACAGTGGACAGACTACAGACGGCACTTCCACGTCTGGATTTAGTGCTGGACCTGGACTGAAAGCTTCCTGCTTTTTGGGGTGTGTTATTACTGTAATGTATAGATGCCTTTTCAAAGTAAAAGACCCAGTCTTGTAGGAGGAAAGACTAAAGTGTGCAGGGCTTTGATCGTCCATGAAGCAGAGTGTGTAGAGGAGGGTCTGGATTAATGGGAAATATTTAAGTTGATGATTTTATTTCTAAGCTTGTATGATTGAGCGATAAAGAAACAGTGCAGCAAAGAGAAAATTTAAAGCACTTTATATTGTTGATGCCACTTTTTTTTTTGATAGAATGAACTATTCTTTATTTTATTATATTCTCAACATTCAAGGTATTAAAAAGAGAGAAACAATTTGTGAAAATTCTGAGGATCCAAGAGTCTTTTAAATCATTTCTCTTCAGATTAATTTGGCATTTGTACAATATCTGAGGACAGACAGATGGCTGAAAACAACCTTAGCACCAAAGTTCCAGAGATGATGAGTACAATGTGGTATTATTAATGCTAAATGCTAGTAAAGGTGGGTTAAGGGAATGTTTACAACTGTATTCACTCCTGACGTCAATAAATATTCTCAGAAATGTTCATGAGTCATTACACGTGACAAAACGTTTGTGTCCTACATGATAACTCACTCAAGACAATCAGTTAAACGACATATAACTCACTACCAACACGTGTCACTCTTTCTCACAGAGTCCATCATTATATAAAAAAATACATTTGGCAAACCAGGCAAGGCAGTACGTCGTAGTTTTACCTTCAGTCTAACTCAGCGACTACGAGCAGAGCAGCACATTGCTCCTCGTCTTTACACATCTACACAAAATACAGTCAGCTTGAAACGTAGGCAACATACATAAACCAACACGTCACGAGTCGACACGTTGGGAATAGTGCATAGACTGACATCGATACCAAGACACACCTTCATGTGGGAAACAAAGAACCAAGGTGCTACCAGAATTTAGCGTCATTTCCTGAGTTTGTCAGAAACGCTGATGTTCGACGGTCGTTCAGGGTTAAATTCAGTGAGTTTAGATGTTTGGTAGGTGATAGTTGAACTTGCGCAGGTTGTTGTAGTACTTCTTATTGTCCAGAGCTGGAAAGATGCTGCTGCCGGTCAGCTGTGGCAAATACTGGATGGAGAAGAAAAAAAAAACACAATCAATTTTTCTATTTTTACATGAATGAAAGTTATTTTATCAAAACAGCTGCTGCACTGTTCCCTCTGCTGGTGAAACATTTTTGAGATATATGGAAGTACCAGATGTGGCTTTACAACTACTTTCATACATTTACTGCATTTTATTGTGGTTTCCACGGCAACACATCATCTCAGAAACCAGACTAGCAGGACATAAGAAGTGCAGCAGAGCAGATGCTGATAATTTTCCTCATTTCATCAGCTAAAATGTTTTGGAAAAATGTTACGTTCTGGTCAATCTGAGACTGCACTCATTTTAATAAGCGGCACTGCAGTTTCACTCGACTCAGTTCTTCTTATCAGGTTTTTCTCCAGTATAAAGTGTCCTCGAGTCCTTGAATCAGTCTTAAATTTATTATTGGCTCTAGTCTACTAATCTACTTCATGAGGTAAGCCAGTATTCTCTGATTGAACGTCAAAAGCTAAAAGTAAAACTGAACAGAGAAGCTTCCTTTAATTCAAGAGGTTGATGTTCATAGGTCAAATATTTCCTGTTTACAAAATTTACATATGCATCCGTTGTTTATCCCAAAGAGAAACTACAATATTTGCAGGTTTTACAAATGATGGATAGCTGACAGCACTGACTGATGTTATAAGTCCAGTCATTATTCTTCATACAGAGGGCTGCTTACCCCAGGAGGAAGGTGTTTGCGAGGTAAGCGTGTCCTCTTGTTGCTGGAGCGGTCCTGCTCTCGGGACAGGCTCTCGCTCTTTTCTCTCAGGCTGTCGAAGTACGGGTGCTGGAGAAGCTGCTCGCAGGTCAGACGCTCAGACGGGTCCATCCTCAGACAACCCTGAACCATCGACGATAGAGAGGGGACAGAGCGGAGTCAGGGACAGAGTCCATTTTCTCCCAAGAGATCCAGTTTTTCTTTGACTTATTTGAGTATTTACTCTGGTTATTCTGGGCACACAGCACTTTTCACATAGTTTCTGACATACTTAAATGACAGTTTCTTAAAATGTAAATTCTGTTAAAGATCTTTGGCTTTAAAGCAGAGTTTTCCACTACTTTTTCTAAAAACATGCACATTTATTTTTGCAAAAGCTGTGTAGCTGATATATTTTATGCTGGAGATACAAAAACAGATTTTAGGTTAAAGATAACATGTTTACCTTCATGAGACTCAGAGCTTGATGTGAGAGGTTTGGATACTTTTGCTCCAAAGGTTCCTACAGAAACAGAAAACAACAAAGACTATGAATAAACAAAGAATATGTTTGGTTTGGTTTCATTTTCCCTGTATTTCTTCATTTGATTTCACATGATTTAACCTCTTCAACCTGCTGAGTTCAGCTCAGTAAAATGTTTACAAAGAGAAGAGTGAGAGTTTGTGCAGACAGCTCATGTAGATCAATAAGTAACGACATCCACTTGTGTGATGGAGGCATATCATCTACAGTAGGTGGAGTGGGTGGTGTGTCTCACCATCTCTTGTGGCTCTGGGATAGAGACTCCACTGAAGAACTGGTTGTTGCTGAAAACCTGCTGATGTCGAGGGATCAGATCTCCTGCAGAGGACGAGAAGAATCGATCAGTACCAGTTTTCAAATTATTCCTGGTAATGTTTCAGATTTTTTAAAGGATAAAAATAAAAAAACTCTTCATTATTATTTGTTATCAGCTCAGACTGTGACAGATCAGAAGCAGCAGCTGACTGATCTTTACCCAGAGTCTTCCTGATCAGGTACAGCTGGTCCATGTCGGACTTCCCGGGCCACAGAGGGATCCCTGACATCAGCTCAGCGAACACGCAGCCGATCGCCCACACGTCCACCGGAGGCCCGTACTGAGTGTCTCCCACCAGCAGCTCGGGGGCCCGATACCAACGAGTCGCCACGTAGTCGGTGTAGTAGTCACATGGACCGGCTGATGGCACAGACACACAACATGAGGGATGTATGAGGACAACAGAAAATGTACACAGAGGTGTGACCCAGACAAATATTATTCATCTTCGCAAATCAGTCCACCACTATATTTACTTATTATAATGGTTGCTCCTCTTTTATATGATGAAAGTTTCTCCCTCATCACAATGATAAAAAAAACACTGTAAACACTTGTGCATTAGTAAAACAGATGCTTTAGGTGTCTAATAAGGTTTTAAATTACGTGGGCAGAGTGATTCTCCCTTCTTATACTGTCACATTTAAATAATTTTTAAACATTTAAGATGTAAAACAATCCAATTTTTCACAAGATAGCAAAGCTTGGAGAAAAGAAAAAAAATGTTTAAAAGAAACATGTTTATTCCCTTATTTCCCTTTTTTATAATCATCTTACGACCCCTCTGATTTATCTTGTGACCCCTGAACCCCTCTACATTATCCCCTAAATTCATTTGTAATTTTCATCATTTACAGAGTCAAATGTTTATGTAACTTTTTAAAGCACTGAGGTAGCTCCTAATGACACAAAATCATACATTACCTTTATTAAAAAAAAAGTATAAAAAAAGGTCAATATATCATCTGAGTAACTTGTTGTTGTGTTGTCAATACAAATACATCAGAATTTCACATCTGAAACACACTTTATTAAATGACTGAAGCCTTCATAACTGCTCATAACATTTATGGACAGCTATGTCCACCAGGTGGCGTTGTCAAATTCGTTGATAAAGTCTTAAAAACTTACTGAGAATCCTGGCAAACCCAAAGTCACAGAGTTTGATGACCTGGTGTTTGGTGATGAGAATATTCTCCGGCTTCACGTCTCTGTGGATGCACTGCAGACACACAAACAGTCAAATTAAAGCTTAAAAACAGGCTGGAAGCTCAACAACGTGTTCAGGTTTGTTGTGAATAAAGAGTAAAAAGGACAGAGATGGTTTGTAGCGTTTGTTGTGTCTAGGTGATACATTAACTATCGGTCAGCCAAGGGGAAGGAATTCTTGTTAAAAAAAAAAAAGAGCCATAAAGCAGAAGGCTCGGTGGGAGCTGGAGGAGGGAGGAGACCAGAGGAATTCAAAAACAAGCTGAGCACAGGGTTTGACAACTGTATAATCTACTGTGTCCCACACAAAGAGACAGGTCAGAGGAGAGGCTGAGCAGTGAACAGAGGCGATCACTCACATTTTGTTTGTGACAGAAGTTAACAGCTTGAAGCGTCTGCCAGGTTATACTCTTCACAAGGTGCTCTGGAACACTGGAAGACAGAGAGGAAATCAACACGTTAGGTTTGTTGATTAATCAGTCTCATTAATGAACTTGGAAAAAGTTTGACAAAGGTTCAACTAAGTTACAACTCAAACCATCTACATACAAAAAGTCAAATTTAGATCTAAACTAGATTTAAGTGATTGTTTTAATCGTAATTTAATAAAAATGCCAAACATCTGTTGATATTCTGTTAACAATTTCATTTATTTACTTTGCTTCAAATCTTTGCAAAGTATAAACATCTCTCCAAAGTGATTACGGCCTCCGCTCCAGTGACAGCTGTGGTCAGATTGTCTGTCTGTGGAGGGAATGGGAACGGTCGCTTTTGAGTCAAGGATGAACTGGTTGAATTCTGGTGGTCAAAGGTCAAAGTCATTGTCCGTCCAAGTAAAGTGAACATTTGTACATCTAAAAAATAATGACTTGGTATCTCAAGATAATGACAAAGTTTACATGATCTTTTCTTTCTATAACACTGATAGAGAAGATGATGGCAGATACGTGTGTGAGAGCAGATGAGAGGTGAAATAATCAAAGCGATGACAAATCCATCTGATAGTTGAGACATTTCACTCGAAACCAAAAATGTCAACCTCATGACGGTGCTGTAGGAGAATTCAGTGAATCACCAAGGCAAGTAAATCAGTTAAGACTGATTTCTTACTGAATAGTTGTTGTAACATCGCCCTCCCTAAAGCCACATCACAGGCATGGCTGAATATTAGACTAATATACTCTGCTGTAATCGAAGTTTGTTTGGGTTGCAGGAATCTTGGATCAACATGGCTGAACTGAACAAAGAAGCATGGATGGATAACTTTGTTCTTGGATGAAGTGAAGGTGAAAATCTATCTTTTCCTCTGTGCAGCTCTGTTTTCCAGACATCTCTTCTCCCTCAGACGGCTTCAGACGACAGTGAACAGTCCTGCCGTCTCCATTGTGAGCCCCCGATGCTCAACACTGAGGCTTTGTTGGTTCAGGGACCATCATCTATCAGTGTTGCCGTGGAAATGGCTAAATCGAGCCGTGTGACTGGCAATCAATAACAATCTCCGCCCCTTCTACCCACTTTGTGTTCTCTTCTTTTGAACCCTCTGTGTCCGCGGGGGCTACAGGCCAGGACCAGAAGAAGGTGGGGGGGCCAGACAGCGAAAACACTCCATATAAAATGTGGCCCGGCCCTAAAGAGTCCCCCGACAGCTCCTCGACGGGGCAAAGCATTCTGGGAGAGCATCACTGTAAACATTCCACAGAGAGCAGGTCAGCTGTCCTCGGAGACGAGCGTCGTGCCCATCAGAGCTGGACAAAGCCCAGTGTACGGTGTGGTATATATGTAATGTAGAGATAATAGAAAGTACACAGCACTTTGTTTAATGAAAAGCAACCCAACTCAGATTTATGCTCGCAGTCTCTCAGTGTGACAGAGTGAATGTCTGCACTGTACAGTAGAGCGCTGAGCAGCCAGCTCTGTTCACCTCTTATAAATAGATAGGTTTTCTTTTAATCCCATTACTAACACAAGTTTCTGCATCTTTCACTGCTGAGGATGGACTTTACACAGTTTGTCAAGTTATTTTTACTTTTTCTTTTCTTTTTAGGTTCAATTTTGTGCGTCAATATTTTTGTTTCATTTTGCATTTTGTGTTTGTTTCATATTACGTCTCTTTTGTTTGTTTTTTGCAGATATTTGGTGCAAAAGTTACGTACATGTTGCTTACATTTCTAAACAGAATAAAACCTAAACCAATGTGTTTTGAGATTTCCCAGTCTGAGAAAGTTTGCTCCTGATTGTTGGAAGCAGCAGTTGACAACATTATCTCACCATCAGGTCCATTTAGTGGCTGTTCTGGAGCTTTCGATTGTGTCACATGATCATCAGCCAGCAGGGAGTTTTTAAGCAAACTGTTCTTGAAATGCTTGGGAAAAATGGATGAAGACCATATGATATGAGTGAAAGCTCCAGAACAGCTGCTAAATAAACCTTATGGTGAGATTCTTCAGTCGACACTCTTTCTCACAAATTTGGATGAGTAACTTTGTTAAGTTTTTCATTACAGTGGCTTAGATCAACATATGATTCCACTGAAAGTCAAAGATAATCCTGAATTATAGCCTGATTATTCACTCAGCTAAACAGTAAAACTTTATGAACTGCTGACAGAAACTAAAGATGGAGGCAGTGAGATATTCGGTAATATCTCACAGTCTCAGCTTTATCTTTAAAATCTTCTTCAGTTAATCTAATCTCCCTCATCTTCATTTAAATGTTTACACCAGAACTGACTTTAAAAGGTGAAAGCAACCAGATTTAATGATCATTTTCTAACCTAAAACAGGAAAGTGTTAGTTAGCTGGAGCTGAGCGTAACTTAGTCTTAAAATCTGAGTCATGTTTAAACTTGTCTGAAAGTGTTGTTCAGTGATTTTAATGATGCCGTGACATCGTTTGTTCTGCTACTTTTTGTTGTATTTTATGGGACGTCCCTTTAACTAACTGTAACACAATGAGTAAGGTTTCAGGTGTAAACAGGGTCGGTCTCACCCACCCTCTGGGGTGTCGGTCCAGCTCGTTGAGGACTGTGTGATCACAGTACTCGAACACGAGGTGAAGTTTCCGTTTGCGTCGAAAAACCTCGATCAGATTCACCAGGTTGGCGTGTTTCAGTTGCTGCACAGACAAAACAAAACAAAAAAAAACATTACAGACAGAAAAAGACTCTGCACATTATCAGAAACATTCACAGACCCAGCTTTAGTAAACCAGTGAAGTCTCCTGTTCAGAGAACTGTACGATCTGTGGTTTGCTCTTATCAAACAGACTAAACTGTTAACAGATGGTAATAAACATGCTGTTGCCCCTGACAACCTGCCCCCATCCTGTCCTATTTATGAGCTCCCGATGTCCAGCAGGCCACTAACACTCCCACCCACCGCATGACTAATTAAACCACCAACAATTGTACCAGTGCATCTCTGATAATTATTATGCAACACAAAAAGAAAACAGATTTGAGCATTTATCTAAGACAAAACTTGGCAGTAAAATCGAAAAGAGATGGAAGAGCATTAACGTTTAGTTCTTGCAACTCAGCAGTAATGTTTTGCTCTTATTTAAAGCCTCTGTCAGCCAGGACACACTCATCACTCAGCACTTTAAGATTAATTAACCGTCTGTTGACGAGAATATCTGTCCTGCATCCAGAGTCTGAGAGGCCAGCAGCTAAAAATGTCATGAACAATGATGCCGAAGCCTTTGCAGCTGTTAAATGTTGCTGCTGAGATTTTGCATGTTAATGAAGGTACCTGAGTCACTCCTGACACCGCAGGGCTTTTCCTTCATTTGATTACAACCCTCCTTTAAATGAGAGTTTCTCTGTGCAGCGGCTACAAAAATGCTTCCCCTCAGCAGAATTAATTGCATGGTGACCCTCCTGCTCCTGCTGCTCTGCACAACAGAGTGGAGACTGTATATTTCACGCCACTAAAAACAGGATTTGCATCTTTAAGACATCAAATAAAACTTCCCTACTGCGTTTGACACGCTTTAAAAGTCAGTCTGAAAGTGTATTTTTTTTAATCCATGTAATGAATAGAAGAGAGGAGGAGGAAAAAACACACACACACACACACACACACACACACACATACACACATATATATATATATATATATATATATTAAAAGATAGTCATGATAAAAATAAAAATGATCTTGGTAAGTGAAAATCAGGGTCCAGAATTTGACTCACAAGCTTCAAAATGTGGGTGCAATAAGTCAAAATATTGAGTTTTCCCCACACAATTGTGATTTATTACCTCATATTTTTGACTTCATAAGTCCAAATTTTGACTTTATATCTCACAATTTTCACTTTTCCTCTCAAACTATCTGATCATTTTGATTCTTCCTCTGATAATTTGACTGAATAAGCCAGAATTTGACATAAAATCTCTGAATTTTGACTTTTTCACTCATGATTGCAACATAGAATTAACATTTTGACTCCTTTTTTCTTTTCCTGCTCCACATTTGAAAGTTTATGTCAAAAATGTGTGTGTGAAGTGTGAGTACAAACTGAGGATAACAGCTTGATTGGTTGTGTTGTCACCTTGAGCATCCTGATCTCCCTCAGTGCAATCTTTTTGATGATGGGATCGTCCTCCGACTCCACAAACTTCTTGATGGCGACGATCTGCCCCGTGTCTTTGTTCCTGCACTTGAAGACGACGCCATAGGAACCCTCTCCGATCTTCCCGATCTTCTCGTACTTCTCCATCCTCAGGGTGGACAGGCTTTCATCCAAAAGGTAAAAAAAACAACAAAAAAACAAAAACTTTTCCCAGGAGGAGAGCCCAGGGACTCAGGAGGCAGCAGAGTCTGTGCAGGGAGGAGGACAGGCAGGAGAAGGTTTACAGCAGGGAAACAGAGGAGAAAAGTGAAGGTAACTTCACCTCCTGCTGCTTTTATGAATGATTCATCCAATTAAAGCTGGAAAGAAATCAGGTCATGGATAAAAATCTCTCAGAAAAAATGCTTTTAAAATACTCAGAATTGATTTTTATGTCTTCATATTATGATATCAGATCTTTTTTGACATCTTTGCACAGAAAAATATCATTGATAATTATCAGAATCTGCTGAAAAACACATTTAAACTTGCATGCATCCAAAAAACCTGCATCCAAACTCAGATTGGGTTTAATGTGGGGACCTGAATGTGCAGGTAACCTCTTAAACTGCCTCCAAACGTTAGATTTAATTGCTTAGAGGCAACATTACACCTGTCTCCCAACAGTTAGATTGCGTAACGAAAACATTTGCAATGCTAAGTATATTAGGTCATTTCCCTGAGGGGATATAGTAGAGCGAAAACAAATAACACGGAGTGAACAGCCTGGGGAATAAAATCAAAGTGCTGCACTTATAAACAGACCAAAGGAAATTTAAAATAAACAGCAAATAAAGGACTAAGTTAACAGCTCAGGCTACATGTTTATAACTGACGCTGCAGGTTTAAAATGTGATGAAAAAATAGTTACTACAGAACTAAAGTCTGAGCAAAGTTGTCCCAGGAAACCAGCTGTTCATTTAGTAGAAACATTTCAATATTTCTGGGAGCAATATTCGAGTAAAAACACTTCCTGTTTGTAACTGAAATAAACGGTTAAACTTACTGTCAGTGGAAACGTTCACAGGTGTTTCTCAGTCAGAAATAACAGCAGCAGAGAGGAGGCGTTTCTTCTTCCAGACACCGACCCGAGCGGTGGAGGATCCCAGCTCAACTGTCCCTGCAGAGCCAGCAAAGTCCTGCTTTAAAGACAGGGTACACAACCGACATCCGGCCGGGCCTTTCAAAATAAAACTCAAAGTCAGCTCGCTTCACTTCCCTCAGCAAAGCAAAGGTTTTAACAGTAACCCTCATTGTTTTAGTATTTCATAACTAATCAACTGACTTATATAGAAACTCTTAATGCTTGTTGAATTATACTGCGGGCCTACTGATCCTAGGGAATTTACCATCAAATGATCACATTTATAAACCTAAATATATTTAATTAATCTCAAAGGAGTTAAAAAAAACAATATACCAACCAATATAATAACCCTAATTTGTAAATCATAGTATTTACTGTCTTTATTGACCACTTTTAACCAGTTTAAAAGTCTGTTCAAATATCTTGAATTTGTCAAGAGTGAGTTAAGATTTGGCTGGATGATATCCCAATTAATGTAACTGCTTGATAAGAAGTTCTGGTAGTAAGGTAATTAGGAAGATTGAGTAAAATAATAACATAATAAAACAGGTAATAAAAGCAAATACTTCAGCAGTAAAGACTTTTTGATCTGGATTTGTGAATCAGATGGCTTTAGTTTTATTCTGAATGTAAATTCGTCTAATTTCCGGTGCTGTCCACTGAATCTGTTTCTGACCAACTTGACACATTTCTCCCTCTTCCACCATAGTCCCCATAGGAACTACTGACTCCACCTCCAGCAAGAAAAGAGGAAAAACAGAGTCCTGTGGGGTGTAGATGTGTAGATGTTCACACCTGACAGTGAGTGAAACACAGTCAGGAAACATCAGAGAAAACACCTACACAGGTAAACAGCTCAGTCAATTCTCAGAGGACGACTCCTGTCCTTAAAAGACCTGTACTCTCACTCACCTGGTTTGAGTTAGAGGTGAGTTCATTTTAGGATTTATTTCTTCCACATTAAAGGTTATTAAAGGTCTATTTCATGTTTCCGTGGGTTTCAAAACAACCCCCAACTCACATCTGTCTGACATCATTCCACATGTGACGTGAGCTACAAAGAGGAAAATTTATCCCCGACGTGTTCTCCTGTCGCAGAGAGACCAATTAACGCAGGCTGGTGAAGTCAGAGGAATGGCAGACTAAATGGGGGGATAATGGAAACTAATGCTCACTCGTCTCCCCTCTCTTCCTCCCATCAGAGACTCATCATCAGCGAGGAGCAACTCTGCGCCTCATCAGAAACACAAACACAAAAATAAACCTGAGTCAGTTCGTGTCGTCTTGTTATCCACAGCGTTTTTTTTTATTACAAAAAACAGCATACATTAAACATTTGCGAAGGGAATGCAAAGATGTTAACAAAAACCTAGCATTTTCCCTCATTTTGTCATTTTAATTTTAAATTAAAAAAAATGTACAAAAGTGCTTACATGGTGCAAATAATGAGAAGTAAAAGGTCTATAAAAGAAGAGGGTAAAGAGAAAAAAATGTACATTATATCCAACTTCTAAAAATGCAGCAGAGCAGGAGAGATGCAACTATAGTACACAGCGGTAAAAATAACCAAAAGCTGCTCAGGAACTGTTCACTAGGTAGTTAATCCTCACACAGCAGGACCGCTCCGTCACTGTCTGTAAATCCAACATACCCTATTACATGAGGTTAATAAATATTGCTTAAATAACCCACATGGCTTGAGGGTTTCGGTTTAAACTGATCTATTAGTTTAACTACAGAGCTGTAAAATCCTCCCATTATTTGCTAATACAATCACAAATTCTTGTGATTTTTTTTAATGGCACTTTTGTCAATAATACCTCTAGATAACTTGTTTGTAACTCAGTCCACAGTACAGAAAAGTGAGAAAAATGCTAAGTAACAATGTTCATTTGAGCTTTTATGGTTTCCTCGTTGCTACAGTGAACGTGTTGCTGGTGTAAGGCTACTCATGAATCCCCCGTCTGAAGAGGCTCCCCTTTTACTGACCTGTCGATCCCCCTGATCAGTAACAAAAGCTCCCAATAACTGACGTTTTCTCATGACACAGAACCTTTAAGGTGAAAGTCTGACTGACTTTTTCTCTCAAACACTGAGGCATCTTATCCACAATTTTTCTAAGACCTGTCCAGTCTCCGGCGGAGGATCAGTAACTGTTCTCATGACCTGCTAAAATGTAGAGGTTGCTCAGGGCCGTGGGGTTGTCTGTGGGTCGGCTCTCCAAAACCACCACCCTGTAGAAGAAACACAAGAGCAGCGGTCAGGACGTTAGACAAATATTAAATGAAGGTGGTCGTGGAACTGCGTGAAACATAAACCAAAGCTGAGCAGACTGGCTGCACCTGAAGAAAACTTTCATGTCGGTGTCAGTCTGGCAACTACAGAGCTGAACTCAGACACAAAGGAAGCTGCTAAAGATTATTATATCATATAAATACCAAACACTTTTTTACAACCTTGGACAGAGCCAGGACAGCAGTCTTTATGCTAAGCTAAGCTAACCTCCATATTTTCCACACAGAAAAGAGAGTGGTATCAATCTTCTCTTCTAACTCCAAGAAGGCTTTAATATCTGGGACCTGGGCCCAGATCTGAGTCCTCTTGGCACCATAGTCCAGTTTGTTTGTTAGTGTGAACACTGTGTACCATACCCCATGCCTGGGTCCACTTAAAAAGGAGGTCAAGTACGGTTCACATGTAGCGGGGTATAGTTTGCATCAGGTGGGAAAACAACTGCAGCAGAACACGAACACGGACTACTTCTTCCTCTTCTTCATCTTTATGTCTACTGGAAGACTGCAGATCAACTAGGGGCATACTTAAGTACTGCCATACTTTATTTGAGTGTGTAGATATGCAGTGTATTTGGGGACAGAAACAACAAGACTAATATGAGAGCTGACACACAGGGGAGTAGTATGAAGAAAGCTTAAAAAGCAAGCCTCAAAAATGATGAATTTTTCTTTAGAGCTGACCAGTTTTCAAAAATAAACCATAACTTTTGAGATGCTGGATCTTTTTTTCTACCTCCAGGCAGCCGCTGGTTTCAGTTCATGGCAGTGTGGTTTGCAAATAAAACTCCAGTGAACACAATTCTTTTTGTCAAACTTTGTAAAATGAGTGGAAACCAGCAGATGCCTAGAGGGTAGAAAATCGACCTTAAAACGTTGCAAAACATCGTTAAATAATGTGAGCTCTGCATGTTTTAGAGCTACAAGGATTTTAAAGATTTGACTGACTGCATAATACAGCAGCACATCTGTCTCCAGGACTAACGCTTTAACAAAATGTAAGGATGCAATATGAAGTCAGCAGAAATGTGTAGCTTATTGTCCGGGTGATTGATAGGGGAACCTGCTAATAATTTACTTGCACTGACAACGACAAGACTAGCATCATGTTAATGGTATCAGTCTACTCAGAGCACGGCGTAGTGACAGAGGCGTGCATGTTAAATGGCACGTTAAGCGACAGCGAGATGACGGCTCGATCGGGGGTGCATCTTCAGATGGCGTTCGTCTCGTGGCGGTGACAGGTGAGCAGGGAAGCTACAGTCCATACTGTCTGTTCCATCAGATGAAATTACAGAGGTGCGGAGAGACACTCAAACCAGGCTGGCACTGCCAGGGCAGTGGTGAATAAAACATGGAGGGGGTGGCTGGGGGTGGGGGAGTGGGGGTGGATGGGCAGAGAGAGAGAGACCTCGCTCTGGTGCCACAGGCAGCGCGGCTTCATCAGGAGTCATCACTGCTGAATTGAGCATGCTCTGTGTGTGTGTGTGAGGCTAAATCTCATCCCGCTGTGTCTGCAGTTGAAACCGGTCATCATGACATCAGTCTGCATGATTAATCGATTAGTCAACCGGCAGAAAATTGTCATATTTTATCAAACGAGTTTGTGACTGTTAGCTGAAAGCCTTCATGTCCCCGCCAAGCATGAAACAGACAGAGACCAGAGAGGGTATTCAAGGACAGTGTCACAGGGTCACAAGGACAGTCGGGGTCAGATCCATCAGAGGGTAAAATGCAGGGCCAGAGACAGATAAAGACAATTAGTTGGAGGTGTGAGATGAAAACAGAGCGAGGAGGGGAAAAACACGGCTGCAGGTCGGGTAGAGTCACCAGCACAGCGAGAGATCTATCAGAGGCAGCAGGAGATGAGAGCTGAACGCAGGAGGTGAGCGGGTTGTTGGTTGGTTTCCAGGTAATAGCAACACACAAGGGCCTGAGGGAGGGGCAGTCATAATCACGAGTGTGTGGTTTTATGGAAATAATGGGGCTGGTAAATTATACAAACAGTAGTGCTGGTGAAAACACAGGTAAACAAAAAAAGTGAGGGGGGGTAAAGAGAGATATGGTTGTTCATTTCTCCCATGAGATGAGGTGTTTTACGTAAGTCCTTTGAGATTTTTGTGGTACGTGCTCCTCCGCTCGTTGCGCTTGTTCACCCATGTGCACTGATGTAGCTGAAGACGGAAAAAATCTCTGTACCAACCTGTCAGATCCGAGGAGACGGAAGACTCTGCTTGGATCAGAAATCTCCTGGGTCACCTATGAATGAAAAAACACAACTGCTTTAAAGTGTTTTTTTTTGTTTATCTGAAGGACTGAAGTACATGTGATGCTGAGGGGGCGTTAAAAAGCACAAATGGTGACCTATCATTTTACTCGAGCTTGGTATGACAGTTTCACTTCAGCAAAAACTCACACCTGTTTCAAGGTGAGGGGACACTGATTTTATTTATCTTGTATGTTAAGTCACACCTCACAGCCAAAACATAATGATTGGTACAAAAACTAGGTCCAGTATAAAGCCTGAATTACTGATGCCTGTCAAACTCACGCTCCATTTTACCCTAGCTCATGAACAAAAATCTTTCACTTTGGGCAACAACTCGCTCCCAATCTAAAGTTAGCAATCCACCGTTTTCCAGAAGAAAATCATGGCCTTGGACTTGAAGGCGCTGACTCTATACTACTATAAAAAAATCAAAAACAAGACCCCAATAAATCAAAAACAAGCTCATTATAGAATATACCAAAATTACTAACATTTCTGATTGTCCAACTGTCATTTAAGCAACTATTCAGGCATTGTTACCCCTCAACTGAAAGTAAAATGACATCTGATGTTGAAGAAATCTGCCCCAATTCAGTGTCTGCTCTGCTGAAGTGCTAACAACTAGTTTATATAAAGGAGTAAAATAAACATTTGCAATTATGTTTGTTATTTGTTTGTGGTATTCAATACCTTTAATGCAAAATCTATGTTTCTAATAATCTATGCATAAATTACACATATATGGTGTAATGATGATTTTAACTTAATCAATAAAAAAAGCATTTGTTTAACCAATCAGAATTAAAATAACAAGTCTGCTTTTCTGCTGTGTTTACTGATTTAAGCCTTTTATACGTCACAAAACATTATCTACATAGATTTATTGGTTATTTAGTGTCAGTCTGTTCAACTCAAAAAAATCCTGTCCAGTGTTTTAATTTTGCTGCTGAGACAACTGTTTACATGTGGCTCACGTATTGTTCCTTTAACAACTAAATGTCTACATGTTTTTTAACAGACTGTAGGTAACTGAGTGCCGTCTCTAGGGACTCTATAATCCTGGAGCTTACCTGTTCTAGTCACAAGATGTAGCCTGACACTTTGCAGAGAAAAAGACAAGGGCCCCTTCAAAACACACTCCTATGTGTTGACATGACATGAAAACTTGTCGACAGATGCGAGATAGTCGGCGGGTGACACCTGCTAGGTGTAAGTCCTTGGCCTCGGGAGAGATCTGATCTGTTTAAGTCTAAATGAGAACAAGGTCTCGGGTGTTCAGAGGAGCACCCACCAAGGCAGGCACGGATCAATAAGCCTGCCCCCCTTGAATGCCTTCGCTTTTGAGAGGAATCATAACGAGACGATGGCTGAATTATTTAGTGCTGCTCCCTGTTGTGTGACGGGTTTCGTTTATGATTGAGCATGAATTTTGCATGGCTGCTGACATTTCAAAAATCCTTGCTATGGGAGAACGGTCAAGCTGGGCTGGGCACAGACTCAGCAAACAGACCTTCTGTTTCATCCGAGTGCTGCAGGACCACGTCTGACACGGCAAGCTTTCAAAAGGGTGGCCCCTATCGCCATATCACTTTTCATAAAAACAGAATGCTTCACCTCCCTGCGATCTCTTGAACTTTTTTTGTGCCGCTGAATGCGACTCGTGATCGGGTTAGCATGGAATCCCTCCGTGAAAGGTGGACAAATTCATTACCTTCGGCCTGACACAAAGACACTTTGTCTGGCTCCACCTGAGGGCTAATCTCCTAGGATCACCTACAGCATGTAGCCATGCATATAAACTGACGGCACTCAGGGTCTTTGTTGACGAGACCCAGAGGTGTTTGTTCGTGTGCAAAACAAAGAAGCTCGTATTCATGGAGGTGAAACAAACTAGAGTCTGTGGTCTCTGGGTACCAATGAAAACGGATACTTAAACCGTGATGTCAGTATTGTTTTTAACTATGAAAAATCTTCTAAAGGGAGAAAGTTTTATATTAAAGGTGTTATATGTAAGGTTTGCTATCGTTACGTAGCTAACATTAGCATTAACAGCTGTTTACTTACCAACATGGAAAAAAGACTGCAAGTTCAGTATCAAACTTCATTCCTTTACTCGGCAAGTGCTGTCTCCAGCAGTGGAAACGCTTGTTTTGCTTCTATTTCTATCACTTTTCCTTGACTGATATTAGCGTGATAACTAGCTAGCCCCAGCCCATCCTGTCTCCTAACACCATGTTGCTATAATGAGTCACTGCAGCGTCCAGTCTGCCCTCAGTCTAATATGAGAGGATGAAGAAACAGTGTTGCCCAGAGTTTATTTTAACCTCTTGTCTTGTCAACACAACGATGGCTGAAGCTCTTGGTGAGTGAACAGCTGTCAGTGCTAATGTTGTCTGTGTAATGACAGCAAAAACTTACATATAGCACCTTTAAAGGTTAACTACACCCTTAAATTTAGCTTGAAAGGCTCTCTCCCAGCACATAGTAATGTGTGAGTAAATGTTCTAGCTTTACACTAAAGATACATAAATGTAGATATAAACTTCTGTAGTGGTTATGGTGTATTTTACCTCATTGGACTTGAAGCTCTTTCCCTGCATGCCGTGTTTCCAGAAGGCCAGGACACTGTCCTGAAGGCACACTGTTATGACAGAGAGGTTAGAGGCCAATGCAACATGGTCAGCTTGATTGAAACAAACTATAAGTGTGAGAACTATGCAGTTCAATTTGAGTTTTCCTAAATCAAATATGCATCATTGCTGGATATATGACAGCTTTTCTGCAGATCTGTCAGTTTTTCATGCTGGGATTTTTATTAAGTAAGCGATTTCAGTTTTTATGCTGACATAAACCACTCTCCACACTAAAAATGTGATGTACTTCTACTTCTTTACCACAGATGCTGAAGTGAGTGAAGGCTTGTCGGGAAGCTTACCAACAGATCCGATGCAGAAGTCAAAGCTGAGCTCAGATGCCAGCTTCTTGTTAGACTTCAGCCTGCCCTGGAGATTTACAATCTTCAAATTTTCTGCAGAAGAAAATAATAAAAGGCTGTTGGAATGAACAAACTCAGACACTTAAATCTGGACTCTTCAAAAACTGTATTAACTGTTAAAAAGAGATTGCACATACGGTCCAAACACACCAACACCGTGTCCCTCTCCAGCTGGGTGACATGGATTGCATCCACCTGCTGATTACCTGTGGAAAGGAAACAGTAACAATCCTGTAACATCCCCAGTGATGTACAATGTACTGTGTGTTTCTTTCAATGTCATCATTAGTGTATTAGTCATTTTATAATTAAGCCTTGAAGATTAGTTTACATATTTTTTAGAGGCCTGTTTTCACAAGGAGGGTTCTTTGTGCGGTTTATGTGTAGAGGAAGCAATACCACAGAAATACACGTCACAGTATGTTGTGCCTTCTTGTTTAAACTGCACAAAAGCTGCCCAGGAGGATAATGTGTTTCACATGGTATCAATGGCAAAACCACAAAGGCGTTGGTCCGTTTCACACTATTGAAATTAGAGGAACTGGTTTCTGCAGAAGTCACCATTCACCCATTTCCTAACACAACAATATGCCCTTGTGTCCACGGCATTCATCGCTACATCAGATACTGTCATTACATGTTTGACTTACTTGTTCCCATCTCTGTGAACCAGGAGGAGCAGGAGTTGAGGTTGATAGTCTCAAAGCGAACCACCTGGCCTGGCTCTGTGCCCTGGCTGATGGCCACACACACCAGAGGATACTCCTGCTCTGGGACCACCAGCATCTCAAACACCTTCAGTGGGCTGGGGAGAGGGAAGTCAAAATGCTGCAGCAGGGAGAGAGAGAAGACACAGAGGTTAGTGTCAGTGTTTTCTGATAATTAATGAGACTTTGAGTGTATTTTGTGGTGGAAGTATCAGTTTAGCAGTGTTGTGCTTATACAAATTCCCTGTAACTTGAGTTTAAGAGCAAAGGAGCAATGTGCATTTTTAGTTAACTCAAGTTGTCCTGATCCTTATTTCCTTGCACTTCCTTGCTAGATTCAAAAATAAAATCAGAGACAACACAGAAAATAGTGAACTGACCTTGATGAGCATGAACCTCTGCATAGGCTCATACCACTGCAACAGGACAATCCCAGACTGCAGCGCTCCACACAGGTACTTGTGGCCTGTGTACGGATTTCTCACTGTGAAATAGACAGAAAAAGAGTGTCAACACACGTAGCTAGACTGAGCTGTGTGTGTCCTCTATTACCCGTTCCCCACCAAGGCAGCCATCGAGGGCCGGTTTGGAGCCAATCTCGAACCAGTTCTTTGCGTTTCAGCAGCAAAAGAACCGGCTCTGGGCCAGGAAAACTGGCTTTTTAAAAATTTTCAAAATCAAATTTAGAATGTTTAAATGCCACTGTGGGCTCACAAAGCTAGGAGCAATACTCGTAAAGAGACCACATAGTCCACCATTGTTGTTGTTGTGCTCTTTAGTTGTGGAAAAGCCAACCAGTTCTTAGAGAGTTTGCAAGTTGAACCATCTCTGAACTGGCACTAGTAGCAGCCCAGAACCAGCACCTAACACCTAGGTTTGTGTTGGTGGAAAGCGGCACTATGACAGTATGTACCAGAAGTATCGGGTTTAAAAGACTGGAGAGACTCAGTAATGATATTCAAAACCTCACACAAATCAATACATCATCATGGATACCTAATAGTTTACAGAATTGTTGCAGCAATGCACAGGAGGACGTGTCTATAAGGAGATACTTCTTGTGTATTGACATGGTTTAAGAAGGAAGGCTGAGTAAATAAAACTAAGTGGCTGGGAGGGAAAAGGCCACTCACCAATGCAGCACTTGTGACAGCCCTTTGTGTCAGGGATCTTCGTTGTCAAGGCAAACCTCCTGAGGAGAGAGAAAACAGTCAAGTTGTCGTGACCACAATCTTAAAAGAGCTGATGACGTCTAGAATCGGGGAAGTTGGCCAGTGGTTCTCCTTTTTCTCTACCAGCCCAGTCATTTGTCATGACAGTGGACAGTGAAGAACAAAAAGACTGCACAGCATGAGTGTGGCAACATGCTTAGAGTTAGAGAAGCAGAGTTGTTACCTCATCACGAAAGTGACAGGAGTGTAGCTTAGAAAATTTATATACGAGACATGATTCAGAACAAAAAAGCCTCATGATCTCACCTGGGTAAAATTTTGTCTGGGAAGCGATGAGTCTGGAACTGAGCGGCCAGGCCCGGCTTCTTCAGCTGCTCAAACAGCCCGATGAGATTGTGGGAGTACAGCTGGAAGGTTTTCCCTGGAGCAGAATACAGTAGATTCAGTCATGAGCTTCACGGGCAAAAAACAGTGAGTAATGTAACAGTAATCAAAGCCAAGAGTTAAAATGCACTCATCTTAAACACGACACACAAGAACTGAGTAAATGTTTCTTCACTTTATAAATATTTTGGATATAATTTCTAATCCCATGAAGCAGCTTTCACGTGTAAGAAGGTTAGACGTGAACAGGGGTAAAAAAAAAAAAAAAAAAAAGGAAGTGTGATGATGATGTGAAGCATGATTACCTTCTGATGAAGCCAGTTAGTAGAATATCAAATCAAGCCAGGCGAGAGGAGGATGGACAGTGTCCAAGGGAAGAGGAGAAGAGAACAGAGGTTTAGTATACCAAGGGGCAAACTGCTGAAGGTAAAACCGAAAGTAGACCTCACACTTTGTAATCCCATCCTCAACTGTTCAACCGAGAAAAGGTTTCGCTTCTTACGACAGCCAACTGAAGACAGTTTGGTTTTGAATGATAGATGATTTGACTTTTCTGACGACAAACAGCATTTCTGTTTTGTTATATGTATCAAACTGCGCTGTGCTTTTGCAGCTGGTATACTGTGTAACCTACACAGGTCAATATATGAGTGGTTCTTCAGCTGAGGAACAGGCTGTAAAGTCAAGATGTGTCACTCATGAGTCACTGTGCTAAGAGGACACAGTTCTTACAGAGGCTTTCTGATTGCAAACAAGAGAAACAGCTATTTTAGGGCTGCAGATATGGAGTGACTGTGTTGCCCTCAGGGGCTGTCAGATAACAGGACAAAGAAGCAGCAGGTTATGACAGTGGCCAGTGAAGCAGGAGGCTGTGATAAATCAATCACTTACCAGATAAAGACATCAGGTTGTTGTTGATAACGTACAGCCATGTACACTTCCTTGGGAAGAGCTAAACAGGGAGTTAAACAAAGACAGCACAATCAGCATGTAGCTGCACATTAGTTCTCAATGGAAGGAGTAAAACAGGGTGAAAGAACATTAATTTGTCAATTAAATGTTTGCTGAGCCCCTCCTCTGAATTGCTCAATAATAGCTTAGCAACCGTAACTAAGCACAGCAGGTCTGTCGAGCTCTGTTGAAGCTGTGTATGTGGGGCCCTAATAATAATGATACCCAGCATCCCAAGAGTTTGGAGGGTTGTGTCTTTTTATCAAGCTTTTTCAAAACTAAAAAGATGAGAGCAAAAGTGTAAGGACAAAGTCAAATGCTGTGGCCATTGTTAACTGACTGCATTAGTTTGTGTAGGTACAGGTTACATAAAAAACCCTGTGTGTGTAGTATTTTCACACTGTGTGGAGTTTACGGTAACACTAGCTGCTCTTTACTGCATTTTGGGAAGTTTAAAGTCCAGCAACCCCAGACACATTACCTGAGACTGGGGTATATTTGCTAAACATGTTGGTCAGTACCTCATCCTAAAAGTCTTTCCTCTTGTTAACGTTAAAAGTAAAACATAGCGTTATATAAAATATAAACAAGGATGAAGTTAGAACAAAATAACATCTCATGCTGAACACTCTTTCTACTGGGACATTAGCTCTACACAGCAACACAAGAACAATGCTGTCTCTGTATTTAGTTACATGTCATTTCCACGGATCATCAACTGGTGATCCCGCTAACTTTTTGTTTGGGACAAGGGGCTTTAGTCCCAAATCTTCTGGCTCAATATAACGCACAAAACCAGATTATTGTATTAAAACAACTCAGCTGGAAACATTAAAGTCAACTGGAGCCCAAGTTAACTTAATTAGAGGCCTAGTCACGGCAAATTTGATGGTCGCTGACTGGAAGTGAGAAGCCTCGCTTTTGTCGACTTCTGTCTGAAATCAAGACCATTGGTCAAATACTAAAGTTGAGTGGTAAATCTGCCACTTTTACAACTGATAACATCAAGTAACAGTTACTCTTTTAACAAATACCAGTTCTAACATTTGGTTTTAGCTGGTGTTACCTGCTCCATTGTGGCTTCATGCAGCTCGTTAAGATTCAGCGTATAGATGCCATCCTCTGTCCCAAAGATCAGGTACTGATCTAGAAGGGAAAAAAATGATGTATTCACTTTAATAAAACATGTTAACTCTGTGTGTTTGTGTAGGTGTTTGTTGCATGAAGCTGTACCTTTGGTGTCTGGATGAATCCATGATGTGGCACAGTTGATCTTCAGTGGACAGCCATCAAACACTTTGGAGAAACAGGCTCCCATCTGCAGTGAAAATCAACACAGCTCAAAACAGGCGGTCTCTGGCTCAGTGAAGCACTAAAATGTCAGCCAGGGTTTAATGAGCTGGAGCTGGAGCAGAGGCAACCACAAAGCAGAAAGCTCTGTGGACCCCAAATATCTACAGAATGTACAGCAGCGTTTCAGACAAGAGTTTAATAACAGTGCCCATGAAACCAGGCCAGCAGGGAAGAAGAGCAGAGACTGTGCGGGACAATGCAGATGATTCACTCACCAGCACTTTAGGGGTGGGAGGCAGGCCGTTGATGGCTGGTTTCTGAGGAGGAGCAGAGGAGACAAAAAACCCACATAATATATTATAGATGCAGACAAAGAAACAACAATTACTTTAAATTTAGCTGCCTAATTTAGTTTCAGTCTCAACAATGATCCAAACAAACAGTATGAGCTGGTTTTTTGTGTGTGTTCTGTCAAAGTCAATTAAATGTTCAACATGAGTAGATGCCAGATTTCCCTCTTTAACTATCAGTGTTTGGCTCTTACAAAGGAAAAACATCATATTTGAGGTCTCAGTGAAAGATGAGCCAGCTTGTTAGAGACAGTCCACGTGCAAAATATAGGTTCTAAGATCATAGATGATTTTTATATCTTAAAACCAAATGGAACTAAAAATGAAAGGTGTGGGGGTTTGACTGAAATCCATAACTGTAAACTCACAGGGAATTCCTTCTTCTCTTTCCGGTGCTGCTGGTTGGGTGGTGGCTTGGGACTGCCTCCATTCACACTGCCATCTGAATCATTATCTGTCAAGAGAGAGCAGGCAGATGGAAAATTTCATTTGCAGCATAACTATTAATCATACTGTCAAACAGACAGAATCTATATCCAAACATCAGATATGTTTACATCAGGCTCTCTTACCTTTACATTCAGATTTACTGAGAGCTTGTAAAAATAAGATAAGTATTCATTTAGAGACCTACATTAATCAAGAATTCAGACACCAATGAAAGACATATGAACAGGTCATTACACAGGTAAATTCAGGTGCTACAAGTTAGAGAAGAAAAGCTGGAACTCACCAGGATCAGAGGCGTGAGACAAAAGGCCAGGGCTGCTGACACTGGCAGAGAGGAAGTCTGGCGACGAGTGCTCCACCTTGTTGCCCTGCTCAGGTGTGCTCTGTCTGCGGGCCACCTGACTCGGCCCGTTCTCGGAGTTAGGAAACCTCCGCACTGTCAGTGACCTCTCCTCATTCAGGCCGAGCTCCTCTGATGAACTGTTTAATCGTGGCTGAAGATAAGAGTAAAAAGTCTGCTCTTCATTCAAATCACTCTGCAGTTCAAACATATCCAACATTGATACTAATTGTACAAATGCAAAATAAACAAATAAATAAAATTTTATAGTTTCTCACCTTTGGGGGCAGAGGAGGAGGAACCCCTGGCTTGAGAGTTGACCTGAAGTGGAGGTTTTTTGTTTTTTTTTAAGAAAGATGTTAACTACAGCAATGCATATTTGTGTGTTTATGATGAAATTTAAATCTATTAATGTAACTCACAGCTCTACTTCTTCAAAGGCGTCTTCAAGATGGGCGATGTGTCCCCTGCAGGGAACAAACAAAGCAATCAGTGTGGAAATTATGACCCATCAGAGCTCAGGAGGGGTGTTAATGATGCAAATGTTTATGTAAAATCTCTCTTTAGACACAAAGAGAGCATGACTCAAGGGAGGAGAAGGGGATGGTGTTTGTTTTACTGAACAGAGTGAACATCATGGGTTGGAAACCACAAAAAATACATTTCTGTTTCTGTTCAAATTAATGAGTTTGAAAACTGGGACCAAGACCATGGTGTACTTAACTTTCAGAATATTTAATGTTGTCTCTTTTATCAGTAAATCATGAAATTAATTGAATGGAGCCAAAAGTAGAGACCTACAACAAATTTGATTTGAATTCTGCAGGCTGATAATTAAATATCCTCCTGTCTAATTTCACATCTCAGTGTCCTACCTGCCTTCCTACCTCAGACTCATGTATGCAACTGGATCTACAGCTATTACCACACATAGTGAATGGAGGGTTGTCAGAGAGGGTGACTGGTGCACATGGTGGGTGCTAAACTTCACTGCAGAAATGGTGGTGACTGAGCGAGGGTTGTGGGGGTGGGGGTGGATGGCGAACAGCACTACAGCACACACAGCGTTAGTGTTACCGTTGGAACAATTCATCCTCAACGCTTTTGAGAAGGCTCCTTCGAGGGACAAGACAACAGAGAGAGAAGGAGAGGCCAACAGTGCAAAAGAGGAAAAGAGAGAAGTGGAAGGAGAAAAAGAAACTGTCAAAGCACATGGACAAGTGAGGAGTTTAACATTTAGAACTGCAGATGGGGGAGAGATGAGTTCATGCACAGACACAGGTTATAGCTCCAGTGAGTGAGCAGGTTAATGTGACCGACAGTGAGGAGCATCCTGCAGGAAAATTTATTTACAGTCAGTGTCAACAATGAGTAACATGCCTTTGGGGTCCTTTCTGTTCTGCTTTCTAAACTATACTTTGTCACTCTTCATTAATCATATTGTGGATCCATGAATTTTGTGTTTTTAAAGAGGTAAAATAAAGACACAAAACTTTAACCAGACATTGTCTCCACTCTCTGGATGAATCTCCAGAGATGCATCCATCTAATAAATAAGCCAGGTAAAGAGGGAGAGGGAGAGAGAGCAGGGGGTAAATAGGAGCAGTTCCCATGACAACAGTTTCCATGGATTACCTGGTTGTTATTCCTCCCTCTGCAAAGGGACTCCAGGGTGAGGGGAAGTCATTATCCTTACTCACATCCTGTGGAAAGGCACACATGCACAAAAATAGAAATTTTAAAACCTGGATTTTTTTTATTTGTGGATTTTTTTTTCTTTTTTGTACATGCACATTAACTTAACTGATCACAAAGAGAATCAGAAAGCAGTGCTTGAGTACAAATACTGATTAAACTGAATGTCATTATCACCATTTCAGAATGAGCCTCAGTTTCCTTCCGGAGTGGTGGTTCGAACTGGAGTTTGTCGACTGTGAATGACAAAAAAATGTGTTCAGTCTTTTTCCTTACACACGTCTTTGGCACTAGAGGGCATCAGTATCCAACACTTCAAGACACACAAAGCCTTAAGAGTAGTACCAGGGAACCTTGGAAAAACACTCCGAGTCCATTCTTAACATAGAAACACGTGTGAGAATTAACTAAAAGCAGATCAACTGCTTCCATTGCAACATACCTGTCAAAACACCACCAGGACCCTTCATTGATTTATTGTGCTACTATATGAATGTTTGGTCTGGAGCTTGAAGACGAGTCAGTCACCAAAGACAAACACAGATCACAACTGACACTAACCAGATCTGTTCACTTTGGAGAAACACTGGTTAAGAGAAAAAGAATTACAAATAAATCAAGGAGCAGATTCCTGTCCGTTTAGGTTTGAGGTCACATTCTGTCAAACAGTTGATCCCATAGAGGAGACTGTTACAGCGTCCAGTATAAACATGATGTGATCCTGCTGCAATTATGAGGGCGAAAGAAATCAACCAACCTGCCAATAAATACTCCCACATAATCAGCTTCTCATTAACAAAGAAACTTTGTATTCAAGAATTCAGACCACTATATTTTTTTCTCCTGTGTGTTTTTCTGCATGAGGTATGTTGATATGGTGGGTGCTGCAGTTTTTAAAACACAGATAACAGTGAGGAGGTGAGTCACAAACAGGACTTATGAAACCAACCTTCAGCGAAAACATTTGAGAAAGTGTGGCTGAGGAGTCAGGTGAGACGTGCGAGTCACTCTTAACTTCCTTGTTAGGATCTGATTAGTCATCTACAATGTAATTTTATTTCTGAGAGTCTGACAGGAACTTAAGATGTCACAATGACCACGTTATTCAACCTTATTCGTGCTAAAGCAACAGTAAGTATCCAACTCATGCACAGGAACTCACCTTATTAGTGCTACTTGCATCTCAAACATAATGTTCTATTACCTGCTACGACATTTTCCTACTTCTAAATGAAGTCTTAGGAGTGAGCTCGGGATTTAAGCAAACACACACTGTCTCACTACACTGTCACTAACCTGCATCCCCCCTGTGTCCCTCAGTGAAGCTAGGACTTGAGCATGGCCCTCCTTGGTGAGTCCCATTGTTTGCTTCATGTGGGAGGGAAAGTCAGATGTAATTGTGAGAAATATAGATGAAAACCAAACAGGAAGTACATCTGAGTACAAAACCATCACAGCACAAACAAGCACAAAACACAATGAAGCACGGTACGTAACGCCACAAACACGTACGATGAGGACTTATCTCACCAGCGCTGGACTGTTACTACATGAACCTACACATGATGATATGACAACTTCTGAACGACAGCTGAAGACAACACAAACACACAACAACTTCCCTGAAGGGTTGCAAATGATTAAATCTAAATTTGAACAATCTATTAAAGCTGCATCCAAATTCAGCACCAACAACTGTTGACTGAAAACCAAATTCCTCCAGAAACCTCAGTGACCCTTCAGACAAGCTATTTCACATCATTCTTTTAGTAAAATATGAGGAACAGTTACTTGCTACTTAAAAATAACACATGCTACACAGAAGCATAATGAACTCTACTACATCCACTTTCTCTTCCATGAATCCCCAGGCTATTTTTATACACACTACCACATGCTGTGGCTTCTGGATAAGTGCCAGCCAGTGCTGTGGGATTAGTGGGATGACCCTCAGACAAGTCGCCGGACCTCTATCGACCTAAAACAGCCAGGGTGACTGACACACCGACCACTGACGGGACGGATTTATGTGAGGGAAATGGGGGGAGGGTTGGCCTTGGTGATGGGTTTGGGTTTTTTGTTTACTTACAGTCTATCTCTGAGCGCGTCCTCTCAGCTCTGGCTTGTTTGTTGGTGGAGCGGATGGTGTGTCTGACTGCAGACAGGGGCTGAAACAAAGAGCGAAAGACATTTTAAGACAAGGAAATAGGTTTTAACACCAGGAGCAACACTTGACGAGACTCGTGCGTAGTAGGATAAAGTGTTACATCATTACAACACCAACAATGCACTGCCTGAGTCATTTGGCACACAGTTATGACATTTATCTTCTGAAATTATCTGTAGAAACTCTGAGGCTGGCATGTCAAGAAAAAGCAGAATGGAGAGCTAGTTTCTGTACTGTGTCTTATGCATCGTCGCATTATTATGCATCCCAGAGGCTGTTTGTTTGCAGCAAGCTTCATTGCTTGCAGTCAATAGCCTTCGGAGTGTTTTTCATTCATCGTGGCCAAGACAGTGCTACTGCTGTCAGGGTGAGAAAAGCACAATGGTCTTCTAAATGGCGCTGGTACCACCTCTTTGGCTGCCACACAGATGTCATGTAGAATCCCATTGGAATAATAATGTTGACGGAGAGAATCAAGACAAGGAGGGGGAAGGGAAATTTCCGGGGGGGGTGAAAACACACTTCAGCAGTGATCATCTTTCATCTTTTATTCCCAAGTTTGGGACGGGCACTGTTTGTTTTTGATAACTTTTCTGAAATTGATTACCACTCTTTTAGTTTTGTAAGCTTTCACTCTAAAATTCTCACAGTAAAGTCACATTCTTCCTTTACAGTGGAGTATATGTGAAGGAATCAGACATTACCTCGAGGTCATCATCGTCCACCTCACTGTAATGCTGGTGGTTGTCTGGGTTGTTCATCTTATCTAGGAGGTCGACAGCGAGCCTCCTTGTCAAACCCGTCTGAGCCACAAACACATGCTGCAAGAAACAAGACAGGATCACCAAGTTATCATAAACTGCTGCATAACTTGTTAATAGTTTGTATCAACAGTGTCACATCCCTAATCTGACAAACACACCTCCCTGCACAAGGAGAGATTTAAGTCCCAGTTTCACTGTTACAGAGTAATTCAAACTGTCTGCATTAATCACCAGGTGCCAGGACTATTAGGCCGGGAGTATCCTCAAGAGACGTGCACTGTGTTCACAATAATAGAAGAATATCTTTTCAGAAAAAGCAGAACTGTATTTATAGTTCGACTGAGGCCTGAAAATCAAAAACAGGTGCTAAGCTGAACTTTTCCGTCCTCTTAAATAAGCTGAAGCACTTTAGCTACAATCAAAAAGCTTTAATAAATAAGTAAATAAATATGTAATGACTGAACTTTGAGCAGCAGTTCAGGGCCAGAGCCTGACTATAAGCCAAACAGCTAGAAATTCAGCCAAACCACACAGAGGCTCCTGGAGCCAACTGAGATCCTGCAGGATCTGGTCAGAATGAAAACTTCTACTTGTTTGTCAAGTCTTTCAGATTTGCAAATGGCAACAGCTCAACAAGCAAAAACAAAACAAAAAAAAAAAAACAAAACAAAACAAAAAACACTACATACAATTTTAACAGCAACTCAAAGAGTAAACTGTAAAAATGACATGACTGAGACTAACATAAGCTAAGTTCAGCTGCAAAACCGCAGTATTTCTTTTGTTTCAAACATTTCAATCTCTCAAAGAAATGAAAACATCTACCATACATATGAGACAATAACAAGATTTATTACCGATAGAAGTTTTTCTGCAGTGGGCCTCTTCTTTGGATTCTTTGTCAAGGACACTTTGACAAAGTTATGGAAGGCAGTGGACCTGGGAGAAAAGATCATTTTGTTTTAATCCATTAATCATCACTGCTGTTGTCTAAAACCTAAGTAAATGGTAGCATACCACTATTCCCAAAAAAGCACAGTGAGTATTCTGGGATTCTCACCATTTGTTTTTGTCTTTTAGTTTGGGAGGCTGGAAGCTACTCTTTGACATCAAAAACAAGGCCCTGGGGAAGACAAAGAAACAAGTATGAAACTGGTGGATTAGACAGACTGAAAGACGGAAATATACTTAACAGGGGTGACCAAAAGTTAGGGAATGGAAAGGCCTGCGAGTTCTTCTAAATATAAACTGCATTTTGAAACAGGATGACCATTCAAGTAATCAGAAGACGTGATGAAGTATCAGAAGAACACAAAAGCAGGAAGCAGCCTAAGAATCATTTGAGGAAGTTCTAACTGATCATTTTTGAGGAAAAGTAAAGCATACCTCATCGGGTGTAGGTCAAACATCGGAGGCTGCAGCTCGGCCAGCTCTATGGACGTGATGCCAACAGCCCAGATATCACACAGCTGGTTGTAGCCACCGTTTTTCTCCACTGCTGCCACTTCTGGAGCCATCCTGGATAAATTCAGGGCAAGTATTCAGTGACAGCTCTCCAAAAATAAAGATGACAGGGTGGTTAGGGGAGAATCCCTTAGAGTGAAAACAAAATCTGATATGAATAATGGGATACTGTTGATCTTTATAGAAAAACTATGTTTACTTTTCTCATTCAACAGTGTGTTTAGAGTGACAGAACAGGGGCCCTGGGGCTGATAAAGATTCAGTGTCTTGCTCAAAAACCCTTCAGCCACTGTGGGAATGTGAGCTCGCACCTTTCAGCTGAAGCATACATTGAATCTAATACCATGCAGCATAACCACAAACTAGATTCTGTTAGATAAAATATGATGACACAGTTTACAGGAAAACATTTAGTGATTCAGTATCAAAAGGAAACAAGCATGGTTCCTGAATCTATTCAGCAAAGCCTGTTAAAGGTCTAAAGGCTCATTTTATGAGGGTGACACACTCACCAATAAGGTGTTCCAATGAAAGACTTTCTTTTGGCAATGGTGGCTGTTATTTTGGCTGCAACTCCAAAGTCAGCTGTAACAAGGATTGACAGGGCTTTTCAGATTATGTAATGCACATACAACCCAGAGACACGGAGGAGTTCAAGTCCTTGAAAATTAAGACGCTAAAGAGCAACTTACCTAACTTCACATCTCCGTTGTCTGTTAGAAGTATGTTGGCACCCTGTTAAAAAGTCCCATAAAAGTTTACTTTTTTTTTCTAGTTTGGAGAAAAGACATTCAAAAGATCATAATATTATTTTAGTACCACAAAACAAAGGCCTGAAATACTGAGCTGAACTGATGTGTTGCAAAACTGGTTCATAACAGTGCCAATTATGTGTTAAACTTTCTCATCAATCATCTGGCGTGTTTGAAACATTAAGTGCTCCGCTCTGTCACTGATCTGACTTCTAGTAAAGTCACACCAGTACCACAGCTTTCTGACAGTCCCACTGATAGTGTTTCTGTTGGCTGTGACTGACTGAGTCTCTCTGGTGGCATCCTGCGGTGAGAGCAGAGGAAACAGGAAGTGCTCGCTCCATAGAGCTGAGTAAAGATAATAGGCCCAGCCCTGACCTTCTGTGATAACACATGAGACTGAGGCTCCAGACTGTGTGCATGCATCAAGCATGTTCAACTTCAGCTCAACCTCAGCTTGCTGTAAGTAACACCATTGGTCACATGCTTCTGAGCGAGCACGTCCACAGCTACGCCTTTCCTGTGACTTCAGTTCACACCTCAGAGAGCCATCAGACCTCTGGGCTGTTTCACAGCCAACAGATGCATTTATAGTGAATTGAACAGTGTGTTTTGAGATTTCATGGTTAATCTGTCTATTGTGGTGTGAAGCAAAGTATCTGTGTGTGGCACATTAGAATGGACACAACCTGGATAAACATAAGGTTAAAAGAAAACAAAAAATAATAAAGATATGATACCTTGATGTCACGGTGCATCTTGCCCTTGATGTGCAGATATCCCAAACCCTGCAAGGAACATAAATGTATTCACTATGAATTAAACTGAAATAAACTCTGAATTTAAATTTCTTTCTTTCTAACCCTAACCCTTATACACTTATATTTCTATGTTGTGCTGAATTGTTAGTATATGTTTTTATTTTCCTTTATTTAAGGTGACTTCTTAAAATCTGCTGCTTTGTCCCTGCTAAATAAACCTGTATGTGCTCATTCATAACATTATTTAGAAAGTTAACTTACCTGTAAGGTCTCTCTGCAGACGTATGCTATCTGAAGCTCAGACAGAGGTCCCGTTACTACAACACACAGGCAGAGATCGATTTCACATGTGCACAGTATTAAAAACCTTTTTATGTCTTCATCTTAAAAATAAAGCTCACCATGATAAATGTCCTGCAGAGATCCTCCACCACAGTACTCCATACATATCCAAAGCTTCTCCCGACTGAAGAAAGCAGAGAAAATTATTATGTTAGGAGTTGGTGCTTTGCCAGCGAGACAGACAGATTTATGCAGCTAAATAGCTAAATATTTTGATAGCACAAAGGTTTATCAAGGGTTTCTTGTTGAACTTTTTAATCTGTACAAATCATCTGTCCTTCGAGAAATAACTTTATTAAGACATGCTAGCTTAACACATGTTAATAAACAGTGTGGAGAGGATAGAAAAATCATGTCAACCCTCAGACAAAAAGCTAAAAATATGACTGATGTAATGGTGATAAAATGGCATGATCACAGCTGTGACAGTTGGCCAGCAGAGGTGATGATGCTGTACACGGTGCCCTACATTCCCAATCACTATTGTGCTACTTTTCACATCTTTCAGCTGGATGTGGAAATTATTTTAGGTCTGAAAGGAAACTCAAACTTCCCCCAAATAAAACTGTGGCTGTTCTAATCAAATCAAACTAGTTTTATAGTAATTAATGCATGGTGGGCTGCTCATTAACGTTTTACAGTAACCATTTGTTCTCTATGTGGCGAGACTATACAAGACACACCTGCTGTGATAAGACATGCATCTCTGTGGGATAACAGCCATGTGAAATAGATCAGAGACTCATATTCCAGTTAAACCTGCTGGAAGTCTGAGGCAGCGGTGGGCAGACCAGCCCTACTTCCTTTCAGATACCAGCCACAAAACACAGGCTCCATTAAAACATGAGAGCTGCATCCTGGCACTGAAGGGCCCAGTCAGCACTGGTCGGCCCAGTTGAAGACACTGAGTCATACTTTCACACAGAGGTGTGACTAAGTAATTAAATACATCATGTGAGTTTCAGGCAGTAGCTCGTTAAATCCTTCTGACAGCTAACATATGAATTCCATAAATGTTATACCTCGCACTGGCGGCGAGGGGAGAGAAAACACTGAGACTAAAATGACAAAGCAGGAGTATTTTGAGCTGGCTCTTACCAGAGGTAGCTCCCAAAGTAGGCCACAATATTGTGGTGCATGCATTCCTTCACCATGAAGATTTCCTGCTGTATGATGGAAAAGTCATCCCCTGGAAACAGAGGGAGAAATCACACAGACACATGGACAAAAAATTATTTTCTGTACAGGGAATTGTTTCATTTTAAATGAGATATTTTCCATTTGGAAATAAAACACCTCACAAAATGATTGCAGGCATGAAATTAAAACAGTTTGGGTTATGATTCATCTACAAAGCTTACACAATAAAAGTGATGTTTTTGACACTGGAACAAATCGTGAATTTGAAATGTTGATGAAAATAACAATCTCTCCTTATGATTCTCCAACCTAAAAAAAACCACAGAACAAAGTTTCTCCCTCCAACTTTATGGTTGAATATTTCATCTTTATGTAAAAACAGCAGATTACAGCACCAGCTAGCAACAACAGAAAGAACACCTTGTACTTTTAAAGTTTATGTGGTATAGGCTAATATCCAGGCTGCTTTCCAGTTCAGCAGAGCACTCTAACACATCCGACCAGTAGGAAGTAAGAGGACAAAAATATGTAAGCCCAGCTGCTCCCAATTGTACAGAGACACGGCCCTGGAATACATTAACAGGAGGTTAAGATCTACCAGACTCTGCCAGCTTCAGCGCTCTATCAACAGACTGTCATTATAGGCAATGGTCCAGATTAAGCTCATTTAATGGATGCAATCTCTGCCAAAAACATTAAAATCAAAGCAGCAGGCTGCACATTACTTGTGGTGGAAATTACTGTCAACAAACCAATTTTTTCTTCTTTTTTTTCTGGATCATGTGTGTCAGTTCTGCTCATTAATGTGGCATGTAAACAAGGCTCTTTTGATGGTTGAATTCTGTTTTAAAAATCAGCTGGTTGACAAAATAGTCTGAGCAAAAATTGGCAACTACCACCGACTGTGGCCTGAGGACAAAAAGAAGTGTTTTGACCTGCATCTTACTACAAAACTCCAGACTCTGAACCAGGAGAGGAGGCAAATTATAAGTGATACAGGGGCAGCTGAAGGTTGGAAGAAAACATGATAAATGGAAAATATCTCCTGGGCCACACAAGCTATTTTTTTAAGTAGACAAAGTTTGTACCCAATGAGGCAATTTGCTGTACAGCAGTCCTGTTTTCTGTCTGTCTGTCTGTGAGAAGTTAGTCTCTCTCACGTGAGAGTCTGAATTAAAGTCTGGCTGGAATGCAAACACGTGCACAACCATCCAAGCTGATAAACAACAAACCAGTACATTTCCATGAGCTTTGAACTTATCGGTCCGAAAACTTCAGTATTGAGGAACATCAGAGGACTCGTGAAGCGTCCGTATCAGATGTATTAAAAGAAAAACTATGTATACCTGATTCCCTGCTGACGACATGAGAGCACATTTCTTTTCATTATCAAAGCCTCAATCAAGGGCAGGAGACACGTCACAGAATATAATTTTAGCTTTAACAAGGCTGATTGTGCAAAAGGAAGTGTAAGTCAACAGTGGGAGGATGTTTCATGAATATGCACTGTAATGTATGGAATGTATGAGTCAAGTCTACAGTACATTATATTATATAGACATCACTTACTTGACTTGATTTACTTATCTTTTTATTTATCTTTATTTTAATTATTGTCTTGATTTTTATTGTATTGTCATTTACCCTGTGAACTGCACTATCCTGTGTGTATCTTTACAAATAAAATTTGATTGATTTGATTGATACAGCTGACTGGTTTTATATGTAGCTTGGGATGCTGCTGTTAACGTTTGACTTTAAAGCCACATAATGTAACTTTGCTGAACCACAGCAGCCTCTGCAGCCAGAGTGGTAATTAATTCTGTTGTCCTCCAAGTGGTTTTCACATCCAGGAAAAAAAAGGCTATTAATTGCTTCACTGGAGCTCCGACTGTGTAGCCCCACTGACTGACCTGAAACATGGCCAAACAGAGGAGATCTCCGACATCGGTCACTGTAACAAACCTGTCAAACTCCATTTATAAGTCTTGATATTTACAAAGTTTCCTCGCTGGATATCAGAGATGAACGCCGGTTTTTAATGACTTTTACATCTTTTTAACTGATTTACAGTTCGGCATTACTCTCGAATTTGCTGGGCCTGATTCATTCAGCTACACACTTGTCGCAAGAGATCGTACGTGATCATCTGAAGTTACATAGAGCAAGAACAGCTGTGCACCATCACGGTGGCTTTAAACAGCTTGTTTCAAATTTCTACTGAAAGCCTCTTTAAGGCTTTTCTCTCACTGGCTCAGCACCCTGCTAAAACCTACAGTGATTTATTCCAATAAGCCAATTATTTCCATTTATTTTTCTTATTACAGTCTGTAACATGAATATCTGAACTACACTTAAGAATGTCAACAGAGGCTATGGTGAAGTGCCAATAGTACTCAGCTTGAACCCTTCTCTAAGTTGTGTTTTTCAGCCTTGTTTATTGTTTTTATGTGGCATTATAATGATGTAATGAATGAACAGTTATAGTGCTCTGCAGCTTCAATACACGACTTTAATGATGACAAATGTGAAAATGATTCCCAGTCTCAGAGTGTTTGCCACATTAAAAAATACTACAGAGGAATTTACTACAATTATATAATACTGCATCTGTAATTATGGTGTTATTCATTTTTAGAGTCATTTCACATTAGAAGCAACTATAGTCATTTTCAAATATATCTGTTGACAGAGAGCAAATGGTAAGAGGAGCCACAAAAATTTTAGCAGCAGTAATTTCAGTGAAATGACTCTGTGCTTGGTCAACAACGAAAAAAGAAGAAACCTAACAAGTCCCCCCACAATCTTCTCTTCTTGGTAAGTTGAGGCCTAAGAGTTTAGCCACTTCCTCTCCGACTGAGTGTTTCCCTGTGCACCCTCTTAACATACACATCTTCACTCATGGTTTCAAGTTTCAATTCAGTGTGTAGGAGGTATGTAAATGTTGGTCTTGGTAATTCTCGTGCCAAGATGATTTCATAGATACTAGAAATTACATCTTTGACAAAAATAAGTTTATTTTTAAACTAAAAAACAAAAGCGAAATGCTAATTAAGCGTCAGAGGAGGAGATTTGAAAACTTTTCAAAAAACTGTTCCGACATAACAGTGTATAGAAAATAAATTCAACGGCGTGCAGAGTTGAGAGACACTGTTCCACACCCAAATGGCTTACAGCTGAATTTCTAATGGAAACTGCCAAGAGGCTTGTGCCAACTTCTCAGTGACAGTAACCAAAAAAAAGAAAAAAATTACTGTCACAAGAACAAGAGGGTAAAGTTAGACAGACAGTTAAAAGAAGCAGCTACTAAAAGTTTCCCTTGGTGGTCAGTAACTAATTTGGTCTTTGTTGGTCATTTAGCCTCCACATTATAAGATTAACCTGCTCTGCTCTCCGCAGCCCCTGCAGCCAGAGGGCTTCACCACACCTAACTCCTTTCTCTCTCTCTCTGTCCCTTGCTTCATACCATCCTTATTCCTCCTGGTCAAACCTGTTTGATTCTATGGCCCGCCCAAAGCTGTTTACCTCTAGCACAGAAAGGAGTGACTCTTGCCAAAGCGGGGGGGAAAGAAAGAAAGAAAAGAGAGTCCTGCTTAAACAGGATGGCCTGGGCTGGGTTAATCCTTGTTTCATCCCAAAAAGAAAAAGATAAAGCAAATGTGAAAAGAGCAAATATGCATGGTGTTTAAAGAAAGGTTATGTTAGTTATGCTGCAACTGATGTGCATGTACAGAAACAATGGTACATTTTTGACTCGATACCTTCCTTGTTAAACAGCAACACTGTTTTTTTGATAACTGCAAGAAAAATAATGAATTTAGAAAAGGATTAGAATTTATACATACTTTCTATATAACAATATATTATTTTAAGAGCAGTAACAGCTAGCCCACTACCCACTACGGCAGCTCCCTCCGCCTGGGCTGCCGTCTCTGACAGAAAGCTGATAAGTAAAATTAAAAATGAACGGCTAATTAGGGCTAAAGAGGTAGAATACAAACAGTCAGCTTTAGTTTAAGCTTGTTCACCTGTAAGCTATTAGCCTAACAAGCATGTTATGGCTAAAACATGCTGGCAGCGAATAGAAGACTGTGGACAAGTCCTTTTTCTGCAAATGTGTGCATGCTGAACAGGTGCTCTGATAAATAACTTTTTACTTACAAAGAATTCTTACACTTACAATAAGAAGCATTGATGTTTTTAGCTGGAGTAAATGTGTAATTTGGCCTCCTCAGCTTCTCTGATCTGCATGTGATGAGCTAATTTCACTCCCTGGTTTCTTCAAGTAGCGAAAAAAACAACAGACAATTTATTCATGCAACTGATTTTCACTATAATTGCACCATAAATCGGTGAATATGCATTTCCAATTTCTATTCTTAAGAGTCACAACAGCAAGAAAAACCCTGTCCCTTCTCCAGTCTTTCTTCCAACTTGCAGCTAAGCCCCCTGATCTTCTGCTTCACAAACTAATCCCTTCTCCTCCGTTACGACAGCAGAATACTGTACATGAAGGCCTTATATTAAAGATCAGGATGTGGGCAAATATTTGTTTCAGACTGATCGTCTGGAGTTTTCTGATCAAACACAGAACAAGGTGACACCTGAGAAATAAACAACATAAGTAAACCTACAGACAAAAACATATTCTTAGTACCACATCCTGTCACTAACAGCCTTAGACCCACAGTGACACGATGAATGAAAGAGAAAACAAACAGAAGTGAATCTCTTCCTTCACTGACTGGTAATCAGCTGAGCTCTGTCTGGTTGCCGGTGGTACAAAGCCCTCTCCGTAATCCCTCTAATCTGGATCGCACAAACTCTGTCACTAGGTCACAGCCAGCACGGACCCCAGAGCCAGGCACAGTCAGAAACATCCTCCGTCCTGTCGTTCTTCATGTACACAACCTAATGTTACACTGCCCTCGAGGTGCTGTGAAGTCGTTTTCATTTCACTTTGGTTCAAATTCAATATGGAATGAAGAACACTGGTTATAAATAAACTTAAGATTGTCATTTCAACTGAAAAAATATTAAAAATATGTAAAACAGCACTGGGTCTACGGACACATAAATATTTGCAGTCACGTGTATGCACTGTACGACAACATTTTTAGTACTTTTATGCATTCCATTCAAAATCCTGGAAAATAACAGACTTATTTTCCAGACCTTATTTTTCAGCTCTGACAAATAAAAATAAATCTGAAAACAGAATGTTTTCTCTACACTGTGATGAGAAAAACCGAGATAATAAGATTGTCATTCTTACCTGGTTCCAACTTTATGATCTTCACAGCAGCGAGCTCTCCTGTTTGTATGTTTCGAGCCTGAAAGACACAACAACATGACTGTCAGCAAGGATACAAATATCTGATTTATTGCTTACTGTTACTATCAAGTATTAATTCAAATGACAAAAATATGAAACAGTTGATTAATCTAGTGACAGAAAAATGACTTAAATAACTGTGACTAAGTGTTTGAGTCCTTTATTGAAGAGCAATCAGAGGTATTTGTTGCCTCAGGCCTCTCAAATGTGAGAATTTCCTGCTTGTCTCTCTTTTAGATCAAAAGCGATTAGTCCATTAACAGAAAAATAATCAGCAGCTATTCTGATAATTGGTTTTAAGTCATTTTTCAAACAAAAATGCCAAACTTTCCTTAGTTCCAGCTACTCAAATGCAGGACTCTGACTCTTCTGATTGTCTTTTTTGATGGTAAACTGAATATGTTTATTTTACCGTGAGCTTTAGGGAACTGTGGTGGACATTTTTCAATGATTTTTATACATTTTTGAGACCAAGTGACTGATCAATTAATCAGGAAATTAACTGAGAGAGAAAATTATTGTTAGTTGCTGCCCTGCTTTCCATTATATCAATGCATGTGGAATATTTCAGGGTATGGGACTGTTGGTCAAACAAGAAAAAAAGCAGTTTGCCATTGTTACCTTGAGCTCTCAGAACTTGTCACTGACTTTTTAAACTGTTTTCCATCCATTTTTCACTATTATTTATTGACTAAACCATGAATTAATTTAAAGAACAATCAAAAGATTAATAAAAAAAAATAAATAATCCCTACATGCAGCCCTGAAACATCACATAACATGATGATACTGTATTTTAATGGGACGTCAGTTACAGTTTTAGCCTACATAGGCATTAAACCAATGACTGTCTTTTGGATGATCCTTTCGCCTCTGTGAGAAGTGGAGTGAAAATATTCAACTGTAGTGAATGTCAGAATCACTGCACTCTCAAGCAGTGCCTCAGTGACTGGTTACTGCTACTATATTTCCACACTGGGCCGATGAAAATCAAAAACCAAACGTCCTCTAGAACAAGCATCATCCTCAGAGGTCATTAGGTCGAGCCCTGGGCAGTGTTAGTCAGCAGGGAGAGGCTGGACACGGTCTGTCCACAACTACTATGACTCTAAGTAAACCTTTAAATCTCTCTGCTGTACATGACTTATGATTTAGTCTTGCTAGCTGACTATCTTTCTTTTTGCTTCTTCTGCATATTTGTACATTACCAGCTTAATAGTGAGTGATACTACATACTACAGTGATACTACATTTGAATGTATAGATTCATTGTTTGTGAATTTTCTGTCTCCAAGTAGGTTGCACTGACTCCCAAATCCAGGTCAAGACGGGATGCTCCCTAATCCGTGGGAGTGAAGCGATGGGACAAGCAGCTAAATCAGCCGTAAACCGTAAAACCCTGCAGCATGGCCACCTTTCAACACTGGGAATGTGCTGCTGGTGATTCACACATATAAACAGTAACACGCACACCACACAGAGAGAGCTTAAACTTGCTCTGCAGCTGATACCACAGGTGTATACACGGAACAACACGGAACAGAAAACAACTTGACAAAAACTAATATTTTGAACAACTGGACAGTTATATGTGTATGGACTGAAACATGGCACATTTGTTCAGCTGTGACATTTTTTAAATTCCTCATTTCAACCGTGGAAGTCAATAACTCTCCTGCCCTCAATTATGTAACTAATGACCAAACACTTGCTTAGAACCTGTCTAGCTTCCTGAAGTAGCTGAAGTCAACCTGAGAACTAAACCCAAAAAGAGGAAGTTTTAAGCTGACAGCTCAAATATGTGATGCCGCAGACAAGACAGCTTTGACGACCTCAAATAACTCTTGTGTCTGGAGGGTAAAGGACGTGTAAAGAGACAAGATCTGACACAGGATCAATCACCACGTCAGGCTCAGGGGAAAAAAACAGGTGTGTCTGATGTCTACATAGATGTAAGGTATCTGTAGAGAGGATGGGGACACAAGAAACTCTTTACTTCCAATTTTGAACAACTTCAACAAAGTTCTTGTACACTGCGAAGGCTTATTGAAGTGTATAGGATCAAAAACTGTTCACTTAAACATTATTAATAAAGCACATGTGACCGACTGTGTAGGATTCTTCAGTTCCTTATTTGACATCCATTTTGATACCAAAAGAAGCAGAGCTAATATCTATACTTCACTCACGTACAAACATGATACTCCTAGGTAAACTTTAGCACAAAATGTGTAGAACCATTTAAAAACTACAAATTCTAATAAAAATACAAGCATAAAAAGGGAGATTGTAGCAATAAACTACACTGAGAGCCAAGGCTTTGACACTTTAATGAAGATAAATGGATCATTATCAGCAGTAATAACAAAGATCAAGAATATGTGGCTCTCAAATTAATATAATCAGATGTAATAAATCATCCGAAGTGAAGAATGTTGCTGTGCACAGAGGACTTTTCCCAATCTGAAGGTGTTTCCGCTGTCAGTGCAGCTCAGAACACACCCATAGTGAAACGCATGTTTAGACAGGGGCCCGATCATATTTCAGCCTGCTGCAGCCCTCAGCCTGCGAGCTCTGGGAGAATACCAGGCACAGCATTCCACCGGTGGCCTGTCTGGGGGTGGGGGCTGGCCACAGAGGCTTTGTATGGAGAGAGGGACCATGACAGAGCTGCCTGAGCTATCACACACTGGATCAGATGGGTCATCTGTTTGTCTGTGGCAGATGGATAAACACGAAAAATCTCCGGCTGAACTCACCTCTCTGCAGCCAACTAACAGTGGGAAAAATCTGGATAAACAACTGTGATTTGGCTGTAGACTTCAGAAAAACACAGATTCACTTTTTTGATATTTCATTACATCTTTAGCGCAGTGCTGGAGCATGGTGGCTGCTATCTCTGCAGTAAATGCCAATGAAGGATTTACAATAATTCCAGTAACTTTCCTCCAAATCTGCATCCAATTGATACTAGTGCAGCCATAAAGCAATACTCTTTGGATTGTGTTGAATAAGTTGTAATTCTCGTAACAATCTAAACTTTCTTTGCAGGGTTTTAAAACTTTTGAGCTGAGACGGAGATGCATCCTTCCTTTACAACAGAAATGGTTTAAGTCTGCAACAGTCCTCTCTTTCTGGCAGTTCAGTACATCTTGTATGCTTTCACATGTATACATGTTGTGGTCTGTGGGTGAAAAAGACTGCACTCTTACCCGGTTTCAGTGTCAAAATAGTAAGTGTCTAAAAGAATAATTGTGTGAAATGGAAGGTCTACTCAAGGCAGCAGATTAACTTAGCGCACTGTGTGGTTAATTCTTTCTCCTCTCATGTTACATAGATATCAAAAGGCTGTAGTCTGGCAATAAGTGTTTATGTTTATAGCAGAATCATCATCTTGTCACTGATTTTTAGGGCAGTTTGTAAGTTCAATATCTAATTCTGCTAAATACTAATAGTAAGCAAAGATTATTTTCATGACTACTGCTGCTTTAGACTGGGTAAACATGACCCCACAGCAAAGAGAAAAAGCGATTTGTGTAAAGTGAACATGCAGGTACAAGCATTCACTGTTGATTTCACTCAGCTTGAACAGCCAAATAACTTCAGGAAATTGCTTCTGTTAACCGTAATGCAGCACAACCAGGAAAAGACAGCACATGCGTATATAACACCACAGTCACCAAAATCAAAGAAAATAGCTGGGATGCAACAGCAGACTATGTTCTCGATCAACTGACTGAAGATTGAGTCCATAGATGTCAAAAATGCTCATCAGTTTCCCAAAAATCTTCATATTGCTTGTTTTGTCCAAACAGAAGTGTAAATCCCCCAGATATTTCATTTACTATCATACATAACCAGCAGAAGTAGCAAATCTCACATTTAAAGATGATGTAACCAGCAAAGGTTTGGAATATGTCTATATCAATGAAATTACCAATGTAGACACAGATTTGCTTTCTTTAATCTAAATAACTTATCAACCAACGGCTGCAGTTCTAAATAACTGTCTTGGTTGATTTTATTTTTGCCTATGATAGTAAATTAAATATATTTGGATTTTGCATCCAGACATTTAAAACCTCATCTGTGACTCTGACAGGTTGTGAGGGACACTTTTCAGTATTCTCTGAGATTTAATAAACTAATAGAAAAATAATTAGTTCCAGCAACAATATGACCCCATCTCTAGATCACTGTATGATGTGATAAGAGCCAGGTTATTTCTGCCAACCTGAGTATTGCAGAATTTGGCCGTCATTCAACAGCTACTGTCAAATGTGCTCACCACATGTTGTCACCACTTACAAAACAAACAACACTCTGTCTTAAATTAAGACTATTGGGTTGATAAGTCATATGATGGTGAGCCAAGATATGTGCAGCTGTAATGACAGGCTGTGGGAACCAGTAACTCCACTGTACCTTGTACACGTCTCCATATGTGCCACTTCCCACCCTCTGAATGAGCTCAAAGTCATGCTGAGGGTTCTTCCTCTGGATTTCGCCGCTTGGCCGGGGAAAGATATCCATGGTGGCTTGAAAGCAAACGATCCTTTACATTTAGTTGGCTCGATCTTAATCTGATACTGGGTTTTAATGAAGTAAAGGTCCTGAATAGAAGTTAAATCGACTGTTACTCAGACGGTCCTTCTCCGTGCTCCATGTCCTGGTAGAGAAACATGAGAGAGTGTTTTAGAGAAAGACATTAAAAAGTGAAAAATCGGCTTAACGGTAACACAAACATTACACATAGTTGTTTACTTATGTACTTCAACAATAACACAACAAACAAACCAAGAGGAGTATCAAGGAAATATGGCTAATCTGCCCCATACCATGACATCTGTCACACTAACAACTCTGATATTTACTTTCTCGTCAACCTACCTTCAAATTAAAGCTACTCGAGGCTCATATTAAAACATAAAACAAACCAGAAACTACTAAAATAACATTAGCTTCTGTATAACGTTAGCATTGGCACTGGTCAATCCAGCAAATAGCCACATCCAGCTCTGACATTACTCTGGATGTGCTGAGTTGGGGGGGGGGCTTAGCATCAAGTCGGCTAATGCTAACTAGCGAACGTTAACTTAGCTTCGCCGCCGCTGCTTCTAACTTCCAACTGTGCCTACCTTTTACGATACAAACACGATGGGTGAGCGTGGCTCGCATTTTAAATCTTCCCCCAGGCTTTTAACCGTACGATGGCGTCGAATAATCGCACAGAAAAGAGAAAAGCAGCCCCCCTTTGTTATCGAGGAAACAGTAGTAAACTTCAGTCGGCTGTTGCTGCTCGCTCCGTCTCCTTCAATGCAACAGCAGCGCAGACGAGTTCAGTGCTCGCAACAATGCCAACATTAAGTTTAGCCGCTGACATGTCATTTTCCTCTGTTGACAGTTTTAGAGAAGCGTCGGGCTCGTGTGTAAAACGATAACGGTGTGCTACATAAATAATGTCAAGTATTACTCTTATATGTACTCCACCAAAAAACGCCTGGAAAAAAGCAACAGTCTGTCGCTAATCTCTGTGGAGTCGCAGTTAACTGGGTCCTGATGTTGCATTCAGGAACTCCTTGGAAAATCTATACTCTTAATGAAAAATAATCACAGTACAAAATATCTACTCACGCAGCCACATTTCAACACTAAATAGTGAACTTACTAAACAGCGTGGAGCATATAATTGAAAGTACGTGTAATTATAAATCTAAAGAATTGTTTTGTAGTTCGGCACCAGCATTATAAGCACACAATATTTATTTGACAGCTATTATAACCTTTTGTACCAGTCCATTGGTTGATAGTTCTGTGTTTCAGCCCATAAATTTCACAAGCATTACAGAAACATATGGACATCCCCAGTCTTTAGTTATTGATTATAAGTGTACAGTTCTCAGGTACTTGAAGTCACAATTAGTATTTAAATTTTCTTCTACTTTATACTTCTACCCAACTACATTTAAGGGGAAAGTTATGCTTTTTTTCTTATAACATAATAAGCATATAAAATATAATGCACTGTTATACAGTAAATTAAACCACACAACAGTTACTGGAATAGCTAGAATCAGCTTCACCTCAGCCAGTTAAAACATTCAGTGTTGCTTAAATATGAACGCATCGTAATAATAGTACAATTGCATAACATACAGTAATATAAATATTATCAGAGAATATTTTGCTTGCTGAGTGGCTACTTTTACTTTTATAATTTGAGTACATTTTGCTGATAATACTTAGGCACTACTTAAGTAACTAGTAACTGAAGTTGCCAAATAAATACAGTGCAATAAAAAATACAATATTTCCCTCTGAAACATGGTGGAGTAAGCAAAACACAGATAGTTCTAAACTATACTGGAGTAAAAAATATTTAGTTACATTCCACCTCTGTTTCTACTCGACTGAAGGATATTTTCTATACACTACTACGCAGTGTAATTTGAATTCAGATATTTACGATAGCACGCGAAGGCAGCATGTGTTTCGATCGCTGTGTAATCAGCGCCACCTACCGGCGGAAGCTGGAAATGCAGAATACAACATAATCCTAACAGGCTGAATGAAAGCGTCTTGATATCGGTTGCAATGGCCATACTTGGTGGTTGCACTTACTTTGACACAACCAACGCTGAACCACATTCATTTTTTCCGCATTATTTAGCCTCTGCCTCACAGCAGGAAGGAGTGAACAACAGACAACAGCGCCACCTGGCTGCTCATATGACCGCTGCATGACGCTGGAAATAAAAGCTCCATCATCCTCCCTGCGATACGAGCATCGTTTTTCGGCGGAGATAGGGCATCCTCCCAACCCCCGACACTCATGACTACCAAGTAGGGTAGGCTCATTAACGGACAAACAGAGGGATATAAGGACAGTATTATGTCGAAGCACCGTAAAGACAGAGACAGCTGGGGTGAGTGTACGTACAGCATTTGATATTTCATGCTTTCCTTGACGCACATACCTCTGTTTTTTTTATTCCAGTCGAGGCGAGGGTGTAAGCAATGCAGCCACTTACATGTTTATTTCAGACTCCATGATGAAAGGCTTGTTTTCATATCGACACAATTATGACCAGCGTTGTGTTTATTTTGATCCTGATAAAATCTAATGATTCTGGCAATGAGAAATACACCGTGTTTGTGTTGTGTCACTGCAGGACTATCGGTCAATCAAGCATAAGAAAGCAGATATTTTTTAATTTACTGTGTTTTCAGTATGAAATATCCTAAATGTTTGCAGTAATCAGCTCACAGGAAATGCTCTCTTGGGGCGGTTCAGGCCACAATAGGCCTGAAAATAACCTTCTGCTCTTATTGTGTTTATCACTCTGAGCCTCTTATGGTGCATCTGGCATGAAATTATGTAATATTGCATCAGTAAATAGCTTGTCATCCTCCTCATCACCATCATCTTCTGCCCCAATAATTACGGCTATCATCATTATCACCTCCACCACCCTGATTATGATGATAACCAGCATCCTGATAGTCACTGACATCACTCTGTACTTTAAATACAGGCCTGCAAGGAGGGAAAAATGACTGAATGACTGTTTTAGGAGTGAGGAAAAAAAGAGGGGGAAATGCTGCCGTTTGTCATTAGAGAGTTTATCCGGGCTGACCCACTTTGAGCAGACAGTGCTTCTGACGTCTTCGGCTGTTTTAAGGACAGCAGCAGCAACATGATCAGGTTAAACCAGGCACCACCAGGGGCTCGTTCCCGGGGCTGGGTGAGGCCTGTGCAGGAGATGTGCAGTCAAACTGACAGTCTTCTTCAGGCCTGAGAGGAAACCTTGGATGATTCCTCCTTAAATTATTCACTGTGCATTCTTGGCACCCTGCATTAATCTTTCAGCATGCTCCCCAAATTTTGCCCGTCACTGTGCCTTTGTGAGACTTACAAGCGAGGGTAATTTGTGATTACATCCTCAAAATCAGCATCACAGCCCTCTGAGATTGATGGAGGTGTGTGTGAGGATTTTTTTCTTTATCCTTTTGATCCAAGTTTGTTGCAGCATAAAACATCTATAAGAGTGGGATTTAGGGAGCTAGAATTCCCCCCCAATCCCTGCATTGGGATGGTCATGCCGTCTGCACACTCTACATCAGACAGCAGAGATTGGAAACACACTGAGTCACTGCCTGGAAAGCTCCAGAAAGAAGCTCTGAGTGCACATGATCTCACTGGATACAGACAGATGGGATGGATATCATGGTGTAATTCATTATTATTATTAACAAGTTTGCAGGAGCTATTGATCTGGGGCTAACAGGAAGGAATAATGGACTCAACTTCCTGTTTGCTCGTCTAATGGACCACTGAGTTTCCTTATCATATCTCTGAAGAAGTTCTGGCTGTTCAGTTGCTCAGCTCACATTTATTAGTAACATTTTCCTGCTAATTATAAGCAATTATGTATAAACAATATCAGCAGACAACTTCCTTATCATGAGCACTACTCTGTCTCTGTGTGCAACCACACTAAAAGTTGAAAATGTGTTTAGTTAAGGCTAATTTTCCCCTCTTTCAGGTTCCTTTTCATCCATTTTTTAAACATCTTTCCCCTCCTTCTGACTCCTCCAGGGTCCCTCAGTGACAAAAATGTCTATGACTGGAGCTCGGAGGAGGAGGAGCCGGACGGACGAGCCCGGCCCGTGCAGGTGCTGCTGGTCAAAGACGACCACACCTTCGAGCTGGACGAGGCGGCGCTGAGTCGCATCCTGCTGGCGGAGGAGGTCAGAGACCGCGACGTGGTGGCCATCTCTGTGGCTGGGGCTTTCCGCAAGGGCAAGTCCTTCCTCATGGACTTCATGCTGCGGTACATGTACAACCATGTAAGTGTGGAGATGAGCTTTTTGAGTGCAGTTAGATGCAGTAGTCAATATTTAATCAAGAACAGCTGAACACATTGGACTAACCCCTCTGATCACGCTGTGTTCAGGCGTCTGAGGACTGGCTCGGGAAAGCTGAAGAGCCTCTGACTGGCTTCTCCTGGAGGGGTGGCTCAGAAAGGGAGACCACCGGGATACAGATCTGGAGCGAGGTCTTCCTGGTGGACAAGCCAGATGGAAAAAAGGTGAGGTCTAACTGTGCAATATTCCCCAACTGGATAGACTATTCCAGTGCAGTGTGGTACAGTGTGACATAATCTAACACTCCTACAATAACCTATTCCCTGTTGACTTTAAACTTCTTCTTTTATATTTCTATTAATCTTGGCAACAGGTTTGCATAAGACTCCTCTTTTCCACCGCTTCTCGCCTCCTTCGTGTTCATATAGTTACACACATTCACACTGAGAAGCTGCCCAGTAAAACCACAGTTTGGTTGGTTAACTTTAAAGGAAGTCATTTTTACATTTAGTTCTTTTACGCCTCTGTTAGCCAAATGTCTATCTTTAGCAGAGGGCTGCAGCAAGGCAGAGTGCTACTGTTTCTCAGCTTTAAATGTGATCTCAGTATAACAATATTGTACCCATATTAAATTCAGCAGTGGTTTGGTCTTTTCAAGATCTTTTAGGGCTACATTAAACATTAAGCCGAGTAGCTCAGGTAGCTGCTTTGCTCATTTTCCTTGCCTGTATGTTCCCTGGAGTTCAAGCTCTTCTCTAATAATACACATACTATAATACACACACTCACTTTACAATAGAGGCAGGAGGAACATACAGCCTGCCCACTTGCAGCAGAGGTCAATGTTTTTTATCTGTCTTATTACGCAGGTTGCTGTATTGCTAATGGACACACAGGGCACGTTTGACAGCCAGTCGACGCTGAGGGATTCAGCCACTGTGTTCGCTCTCAGCACCATGATAAGCTCAATGCAGGTACGATGACTTTGACCCGTCTGACCCAGCTTTACTTCGGTGAGGACTATGCATATTTATGTGAATGAATGCGTGTAGGTTTCTATTTTTAGCCAAGCTAGCAGTGTGGCTCTAAGGATGGTAATAGCTCCCTGTCTGTCGGTCTGTCCCTCACTTTGGACCAGACTGAAATCTGCAGCTGTTAGATGCATTGACAGGAATTTTATCCAGACATTCATGACAGTGGTGATCCAATGACGTTTCTCCTAGCGCCACCATGAGGTTGACATTTGTAGTTATGTGTTAAATGTCTCAACAGCTATTGGATGGATTGCCATGAAATTTGGTACAAATATTCATGTTCCCCTGAGGATGAATTGTTATAACTTTGACGGACCTGTGTGGGTAAATAAGTGTTAAACTACTAATGAATTATTTCTGATCCAGACCTCACTATCCAGAGACTTAATTTGGACTTATTTGGACACCATTAACAGTTGTAGGACAGTTGTAGTGTTTTGTTATGTAAGAGCAGACCATATTTATCAAGTGTATTGAGGGAAAACTGAAAATGACTAATAAAGAGCCAATATGCATGCTAATAAGCAGCTAGTTGGTGTGGCCTGGTAGCCTTTGTTTAAATACCTACAAAACTAATCACATTCCCACCAGCTTCAGTTGTACCTTATGTTTATTGCTAACTGGCTAATGCTAACACACTAAACTAAGATGGTGAACATGCTAAACATGCTTTTTAATACTTATATTTACCTATTTTCTTTTTATTGCTGCTAGTGTCTGTGAGCTAGCAAACAATTTTCGTTGTTTGACTACAATGCCAATAAAGTCTCTTTAAAAAAAAGTGAGCATGCTAGCCGCTACATGCTAGCATAAGGGTAAACTCTTAGAAGGTTTGCTCTTTGACTGTTAATAATTATATTAAATAGATGCAATATATACTATGCATCCATTTGGAACTGCTTTAAAGAAATAACACTGGAAATAAATGATCTTTTTCAGGTTTACAACATCTCACAGAATGTACAAGAGGACGACCTTCAGCATTTGCAGGTAACTCTGTCAAGTGACAATGCTAATGCATCATTTAGAGTCTCACGTATATTCATTCATGTCACGTAGTACTTTGCTATATACCATGGCCTTTAGCAGAAACATAACCAACCAGCTCATTTAAATTCTGACTTTATGAGCTCCCACAGAGTTTTTAAAGTATCCTAGTGGCACAAAGATTCTCAGTCCTTCATAAAAATGACTGTGGTATTTTATCAAAACATTTCACATCATCACTGATTTTGTCTTATCTACTTCATTTCAGCTTTTCACTGAGTATGGCAGACTAGCGATGGAGGAGACGTTCCTCAAACCGTTCCAGGTACTGTAAAACAGTTTCACTTGCTGCAGTTGTAACAGTGCTGATTGAATACAAATGTCTGTAAATGACATTTAAACATTATTACTGGTAGTTATATATAGCAGCTTGAAATATTGAATTGAGGATTGTTATGTAAGACAATTTAATGAGTAATGGAAAGTTTGGATAATCACCAAAAAGGATTTCAAAGTGAGCAACTGGCAGCTGTGAATTATTTGTAGATGTGATTTGACCAAATTCTGCAGTAGATTATGTCATGAATTGAAATGACATGGCTTATTCTCTCTCCTAGTCCATGATTTTCCTTGTTCGAGACTGGAGTTTTCCATACGAGTTTCCCTACGGACAAGAAGGAGGCATGAAGTTCCTTGAGAAGAGACTGAAGGTCAGTCATCAGTCAACGTCTCACTGATAAAGTGTAGTTTGAAGAAATTGTGGTGTGTAGATTCACTAAAACTTGACGTGTGGTTGTGTGTTTGTGGTGCAGATCTCAGAGAACCAGCACGAAGAGCTGCAAAACGTCCGTAAACACATCCACTCCTGCTTCACCAACATCTCCTGTTTCCTGATGCCTCACCCCGGCCTCAAAGTGGCCACTAACCCACACTTTGACGGAAGAATTAAAGGTACACTCCAGCTGTCTCTTTGTTTTACAGCAGTATGGTTATTATTTAACTCTCTGACTTGATTTGTTGCTTTTGTGGGTCAAATCAAACATTAAACAAGACAGAAATATTTTAAAAAGTCAAATATGTAAAAGATTTAAAGCTGGTTTGTTGCACAAACCTGTTGCACTATGTTTAACCTCAACCAGCAACTGATTTGTTCGCCAGAGCTGAAGAGGGAAGCAGCCGTAGTGATGGAGACAGAATAGGCTACAGCAACTACGAGTATGATGGAAAAACCCAGGAAACAACCAAGAAAATTTCTGATGCTGCAGATAAAAAAAGAAACTTGGTGTTTAGAGGAAGGATTACGCTCAAGGGGATGGTGGCAAGGTTACCTGTAGGTGTACATAATCAGCATGGGTCGACAGTGTTTGTGTAATTACTCTCTTAGCCAGTAGAGGGAGACAAAAGTTCAACGCTGCAGGTTTAAATTAGAAATCAGGAGGACTGGGTCTCTTGGGGCAGTATTACACTCCGTAGGTGTTTATGCTCTATTAATAGTCCTGGCTATAGTGTTAGAAACAGTTATGTCTAAAAGATAAATAGAAATATAATATGTTTAATGAGCACAGTGTGCGTCTCTGTTGGAACTTGAGAGGTTGCATTGTTAACTGGATTCACTTAATTACTGGACCATCATATAGCTCTGCTACAGTAGGTACTAAGTGTAATTGCGCAAACTGTACTGTAGATACTCACCAGCCGTCGCCGCCTCTCCTCCCTGTTTAGAGATCGATGGTGAGTTCATAAACAACCTGAAGGTTCTGGTCCCGTGGCTCCTCAGTCCTCGTAACATCGACGTGAAGGAGATCAACGGCAGCAAAATCACCTGCAGAGGCCTGGTGGAATACTTCAAGGTGAGAACAAAAAAAGGACAGATACAAAGTCATATATTGTCCTTTTATGTGTAACTGTAAATATCTTTTTATTTGAGATTTACTTATTTTAGTTACTTTTCTGATTTTATCTTCACTCTTTCAGGCCTACATCAAAATCTACCAAGGTGAAGAGCTGCCACATCCAAAATCTATGCTGCAGGTAAAAAAAAATATTTCTCATTGTTTTGTAAATATAGAGAATTATGTTTGAGATTGTGTGTCCAAGTTGCTGACAACATCTACCAACTGTAGACACATGACTTTCAAGTGCATTATTGACGTACGTCATTTACTTCCTCGCTTAAAATGAATCTGCAGCGTATATAATTTATAATATATATTAAAAAAGTTATTTATCTATGCCTCTGTTCTTGTACTTTCATTACTGTGATGCTTGAAATTTCCCCTGTGGGATCAATAAAGTTCATTTTAAACTATCTCAGAAGAATCAACACAATATTTCCATGTGCTTCCTCTCAGGCCACAGCAGAGGCGAATAACTTGGCAGCAGTCGCAGCTGCAAAGGATCTGTACAACAAGAAAATGGAGGAGGTAGGTGAAGGCATGAACAGTAAATCTGAAACTGACCACCAGCTGTAGGATCCCTCTTCATTTGTCCTCTCTTCTCCGTCCTCCCAGGTCTGCGGTGGCGACCGGCCCTTCCTGGCCCCCAGCGAGCTGCAGGCCCGGCACAGCGTCATCAGAGAGGAGGCCCTGCAGGTGTTCCGCGGCGTGAAGAAGATGGGCGGCGAGGAGTTCAGCCGCCGCTACCTGCAGCAGCTGGAGGGAGAGATCGACGAGGTCTTCGTCCAGTACATCAAGCACAATGACTCCAAGAACATTTTCCACGCAGCCCGCACGCCGGCCACCCTGTTCGTGGTCATCTTTGTCATGTACGTGGCTGCGGGCATCACAGGCTTTGTGGGCGTGGATATCATTGCCAGCTTGTGCAACATGATCCTGGGTCTGGCACTGATCACTCTCTGCACCTGGGCCTACATCCGGTACTCCGGGGAATACCGAGAACTCGGCGCCGTCATCGACCAGGTGGCTGGTGCTCTGTGGGACCAGGTAAATCAACGATAAACATTAATGAAGTTAAAAAAACAAATCTGTCTGTCTGACTTTATCAGGACGTGAATCAATACTCACCAAGATCAGGTTCAGTTTATTAATAATGCAGAAGTCTTTGCACACGACACAAAAAGATGAAAACTTCATTGTAAGTGTACACCGTCATGCACATGAAACATATTGACTGACATATACACACATACAAGAAAAACATAGACGATATCTCAGTAAACAGAAAATGAGAGAACTGATTGTAGGAGTTTCTAGTTAGAAGTTTCAGAGCAAATGAATTCAATTTCTTAATATTACATTCAGTTTTGAATTTATTGGAATTCAGTTTCAAACTAATAAATTCAAATTGATGTCAGCACTTACAGATCACTGAAGATGTCCCAGTATATATGGTTTAATATCAGGTTTTGTACACTGTATACATGGTTCAGAAAGAGATTTTCAAAATCATTTCTGGTTTTTAATCACTCTAGGTGCATGAGTCAATTACTTTTTAAATTAACCAATAAGCTGTTTAAACTACATATTGTCACAAAAAAACAACAAACACCTGTCTGAACTTTTAAGAGCCTTTTGTCTTCAGGTCCTTGTTTTGTCTCACCAACAGTCCAAAACTCAAATGTTTCACAGAGAAAAACAACAATCCTTACATTAGAGAAGCTGACACCTGTTAATCTTCGGCTTTTTATTTGATAATTGAATTAGTAGCTGATCAGTTCAGCACCATCTACATGTTCCAAGTGAACGTACCAGGGTCCTGTCTGTTCGTGTGGAATACATACACAAGAGAAAACCAACAAATATTCACATTCGAGAGGCAGAACCCAGTGAATCTGTGGCATTTTCTAAAAATATGACTCCACCAACAACCCAGAATGCACTATATACAGCAAAACACTGTACTGAACTATAAGTCCACGTCTCTATTATGAACTTAGCTGATAGAACCACTAGGTGGCAACAATCTCCTCTAGATCAGTGGCAGAGAATCCATCCCGGCTCAGATCCATGACAGCAATAATGAACTGTTATTGATAAGCTTTATGTACTGCATGTGTTTTGTTATATATGACTGTATGTGCTCACTCTATATATGTCTCTTTTTTTAATGCATCTGCAGGGGAGCACGAATGAGGTAAGTGGAGCAGTCATAGTGAGAATATTTACAAAGGCAGGGATACAGAGAGCAGCTGTGTACTTCTGGATACCACGACATGTTTGAATTCATTTTTTTTGTCACCATTCCCAAGGCTGGATTACAAACTAGGCCAAAGCTCCAGGTTTAATTAATGCATTTAATATAATTACCACACAGTTAATCTGGGCCCATGTAATGTTCAACCACAGAAAGACTCAAGCGCATAATTTCCACTGAGGATGTGGGGACGTGTCGACCTCAAATCCTGTTTTTGTCCCCTTCACTTTTATTGATTCAGGCTGATTTTCTTACAAAAGTCTCTGAGCATTGTTTTCCTGCTGTTCAGCCGCCATAGTCCAGATGCCAGAACATCTGAGACAATAAAAATGTTCATTCTTTACCCTGCTCGCACAACAGCAAGTCTTTTACTGAGTTTTTAAGCCCTCAGTTTTTTTAGCAGGCTGAAAGGAAAACCTGCAGACACTGCTCAGGGCCAAAAAACAAACAAACTTCGAGCACCTCAGCTTTGGCTTGAAGCCAAATCGCGGATTAATCCAACCTCGCTTTTACCCATCCTGTTGCCTCCAAAGTTGCTCAGCTGTATCCCTGTCACCACACTTTCTTAAGCCACCATGAGCAGTTAAACTTCCTGCCTGTAACCGCCGTGTCCGTCTCTGCTCCTACAGGCTCTCTACAAGCTGTACAATGTAGCGGCCAATCACAGGCACCTGTACCACCACGCCTTCCCTGGGCCTCAGGTGGACGAGGTCGCGGAGGAGCAGGACAAGAAGAGGGACTGATTAGGATAGAGACAGGACACAGCAGGGACTTCCTGGTGATGGACGGGGGAGGGGGGAGGAGGAGGAGGAGGGGGAGGAAGGAACATCCTTACCACATCAGGCACTCTTTTATTCTGGTATTGGCGCTGCCCACCAATACATTCACTACTTTAAACCTAATAATGGACTGTATTATGTTCATGTATAGGCAGTTTCAGAGCACCACTTCAGTGCTTTCAAGCGATGGATGCCATGAATCATTGTCTCTCACTTTTTTTGTCTGTGGAGAAAAAAAAAAGTAACACCTGTACAGATAACTGTAGGCACTCTGCCAGAGGAGAGGACCTCGGCATTATCCAACCTCCAGTCAGCTGTGTTTATCAGACGGGTTTTTTCCTCATTATTTGTCATTTGACGACGATGATTTTCAAAGTATAGCCTAAATCTGTGAAATCCCCATTTGTGACAGTTGTTCTGTTCTTTGAAGTTTAGTGCTGTTTATAAGAAACAATATCTATGACCTGCGATGTTTGAAAGCCAAAATATGTACTGTATGTTAAATAATGAAGCGTTACAAGCATCATCAGCATGGTAAATGGTCAATGTCTGTCATCTTTAAGCTCTAAAACCAGGTATACTTTATAAAAAAAATGAGTTTTAATGGTTTAATGGTTGTGACAAAGTGGTATTGTGCCATAACATGTTAAAAAAAATGATTTCACATCTATCTCCTGCGGCCTGGCTACATGTAGACACTTAACGGCACATTTATTAGTTGTAAACAGTGAGTTTTGTTTTGTTTTTGGAGGTTGGTGTTACTTTTGACAGAGTTCTGGATCAGGGAGTAGCTTCGTGCTGGCATGTACTTTGGAATAACAGCACCGGGTGGAAAGACAGAAACACAGTAACAGCAGTTTAAAGTTTACACAACATATCTGACATTATCTCTCTTTATAGTCCGCTTGCAGTTTTGTAATTGCACAGCGTCGCCCAGTGATCCTCGTATACGAGCGTGTGTGTGTGTGTGTGTGTGTGTGTGTGTGTGTGTTTGGCCTTTGAGGTTGAAGGGGGAAAGAGTTGTGTTTAGTTTCCATTGTGATGTAGAGGTGGTGGGTGAAACCATTGTTGTGTTTGTTTTTTTTTTCTCACTGAATGTTCGAGCAAATCCGAGGAATGTAGCTATTCTGCGGCCACCGAGGAATCAAAGCTAGATGTTATTAGGCGGGGGCGACAGGCCCGCTTTGGAAACGGATCCTCATTCCACATCTCTTTCATCATCTTCACACACTTAAGTTGAATCATCTGTGAAAAACTGCTGCATGGTGAAAGAGGCCAGGCCCTCAGCCTTTTTTTTTTTTTGTTGCTGTTGTGTTTCCAAATCAGCTTGCATTGTAAACAAAAGGCTTGTATCGGTGAACAGCACTATATGGTGTTTGAATACTTTGGCTTCGTAGACTGTTACTGTACATTTGTATAATCGTGGTTATTGTTTTTAGCTCATTGAAAAATAACCCAGAATCACAGCACTGTAACATGTCTGCATCTCATACAGCTGCAGCAGCATCGAAATGTTTTCTCTCTCTCTCTCCTCCATGTAGATCTGGTCACCAACAGTACAGGAACGCTGTCATGCATATTTAGCAAGTTTATACTGAGGTTTGACCTCAAGGGTTGAAAATTTAAAGGCACTGCAGCAGAGTGGCTTCTTGAGTCTTCCACAATGTATAATCAACATCAGTGAGGCCTTCACACAAAGAACCATCTAAGTCCAGTTTAAGATTCGTGAGGTTTTAAAATCCCATTTCTTCATGAGTTTGTTGGAGTGTCGTGTCCATTCATACTGCAAGTCAGAAAAGTAGCATTTGTTTACATTGTGTTGCCTTTACACTCCAAGTTAATTATAAATTAAAGATTATGTCTGTTAGAGAAGAGGAAAAAAAAAAGAAGAGGCAAACTTTTCTTGGATTGAAGAATTCATTCCTAAAGCCGCCCTCATCTACATTAAAATCAAACTCTGGATATCGTGGGAGCCTCAGTGTACTGAAAAGGTCAAAGGAATAAACCGCTTGGTGAGCTCTTCTTCCAAGTCAACACTGCTTAGTTTCAGCACACGCACTGCAAAATTTCAGTTACAAAGAAATAAATAATAAAGTTGGACCAAATTAATGAAAACTAGACTTGAGTAATTTTTTAAAAGATTCCCTGCAGACTTTTTTTGCTTTGAATAAGATGTTTTTTTCCACAAAAAACTTAAATTAACATGTTAAAATGCTTAAATTTGTATCTGCATTGAGACCTTCAAAAATTCTGAAAATTCTAGTTTAAAAGTTGAAGCGTTCATAAACAGGAGGGTTCAAGTTTCCATATCAGACTTGTCCAAGTTGCATATTTGACCCTGATTGGCTCTAAGTGAGTTATTATGTCCCAACCTCATCTTGTACTTAACTCAGATTTAAGGTGAGCACAGAGAAACTTTCTCCCTTCAGCAGGTCAAAATGAAAATAGCTTTCCAGTGTCAAACTCTGCACGTACCGTATATCATTCAGCATAATGAGATCAAACACCTTTTGGAATGAAGCGAGATTTAAACCTGACGCTCAAATGGAAAAAGAAAAGAAAAACAATGAACTGATTGTGAGACTCTTTCACGCTGTCATTGTTCCATTATTGTTACATATACAACAGTCACTTGAATTATTTTACACAGGCAGCAAGAGGCAACAACTGTAAAGTCATGAGTGTATTTTTCTTCACTGCAGACTTTATTGCTTTATTGTCCTGTATTTGCAATCCACAACATGAGATATGTACAAACTGATGACACGTTGTGAAAAGATGTGAGCGAGACCTTCTTGCATAGTGAAGGAGTCCTTGAAGAGAAGCCCAAGGTTCTTTACAAACCTATTCTACTGTTAACTAATCACACACCCTTTTAGGATGTTCAGAGGTGAATGGATTTGCACTTTTCACTCATATAAAAGTCCTATGAATCTGCAAAATAGCTCCTGGCACCTTTTGTTTTAGTGTCACAAACCATTTATCTTTCCTGATGTCATTAACACAAAACACTAGCACCAGTCTCTTCCAGACAAAACCTCGGACTTTAAGACATTTCTGAATATTTTAAAAAGGTTTAATTTATTGCTAATCAATAGAATATGCTGCCAAGAACCTGTGCTTCCATGTAATCACAAAAAGAGATGTGTCGGTCCATAAAAATAAGGCATCACCGAGGCAAGAAATATCCAGAAAGAATGAAACAAGAAGAAATTGAATTGCACTTGTTTGGCAAAACTTAATGTGTCTTCTGAAGTGTTTTAAAAAGTTCCAGTAGCTTATTTATGTTTCATTATACACACAAACACAAGAATATTCCTGACTTACAGTAATGCCAAAGAGCCGAGAGATGCTCAAACCACTGCATCAAATGTGATGCTTCATCCATCAAAAGGTCTTTAAATAAAGACGTGTTTTATATCAAAACTTAAATATCTGTTAAAGTTTTGGTGGATTGTCTTATAAAGCATACAGTATGTCATAAAAAAAGAAAAATGCACACTTTTTGTTTTATGTAAAAGAGTGTGGTTTCAGTTTATGAGGGTAACAAAGCAAAGGAAAAATGAAGTATTTCATATGGGAACACATCAGAAGAAGCTGCCTGTCGTTTTCTCCCAACAGGAAAAAAATGACGGAGTAGCTAGTGTATACACGATATGAGCAGACATTGTAAAAATGCTGCGTTTTATTTATTAAAAAGGCACAATCTCAGGATGTTTTTGAACAAATATCCAGAGTATTTCAGACTCTGTTCTCCTCAGTCTTAAAAACAAAAATCCATACAGCAATTCAGTTCTCAGGGCAGTGGCTGTAAATGGCACCACAAGCAGTCTCCCCAGATGTAGCACATTATAGGTTTTTTTTCTTTCTTCATTGGAGTGTTTTTCAGTCACATGGTCATTCATAAATTGAGTGAACTGTGTGAGTGTCACATGGGGGGGAGGAGGCCCCCCCCGCCAACGTCTGTCTCAACTTCCTGGCTGATATATTTGGATCAAGCGAAGGCACAGATGTGTTTGGTAAAGAGGAAATTAAGAGTCAATCACGATTTCAAAGGAAACCCTGACCGCTCCCAAACTGTAGAAACCTCAGAGAGGTGTGGCAGTGCGGCGTCTCCGCTGCACGTACACATCACATGTTCCCCATGAAGTTCTTGTTGGACTGCTGGGCGTACCACTGCTGCCGCTGTTTGCGAGCCTCCACCTCGGACAGCAGCGCCTGTCGGTACGCCTCATAGGATTTGACAATGTGTTCCAGCTCCTTCATGAAGAGCAGCTTCAGCATGCCCTGATACGTGTCCAGGTCTGCCAGCTGGAACAACTCCCATTTCAAGATGTGGTCATACCTGATGTGAAAGGGAAGAGACTGACTGTGAATTATCAGTACCCCGCTCCTGTTCTCTAGCAGCTTTGTAGAGCCAGGTTTTGATGGGAGATCCCTTTATTGGGGTTGAGATTTAGTGGCTTCAGAAAGTATTCAGACCCCTTCACTTTTTGCAGTTCGTGTTGTAGATTCAATTTTAAATCAATAAAATTGCCACATAATGGCAAAACAAAACTCTTTTTAAAACATTTTTGCAAATGTATTAAAAATCAAAAACTGAATTCTCTAATTTACAAAAGTGTTCAGATGCTTCACTGTGGCACAAACTGTGGTCAGGTGCATCCTCTGTTTTAATAATCCTTGAAATGTGTCTAGAACATCACTGAAGTCCATCTGTGGCAAACTGACTGGACATAGTTTAGAAATGCACACGTGTATGCGCGGTACAACAAGTCAGGACAAATATCAAGCAATGAAGTCCAAGGAACTCTCTGTGGACCTCCACAATAAAACTGTGGCAAGGCACAAATCGGTACAGGGGTATAAAACCATTTCTAAAGCCCTGAATGTTCCCAGGAGCACAGTGGCCTCAATAATTGTGAAATGGAAGAAGTTTGGAAACACCAGGACTCCTCCTTGAGTTGGCCGTTTAGTAACTGGGTAAAGAGAAACACGCTAGCAGAGCTTCAGAGGTTTTCTGCAGAGATGGAGAACCTGCTGGAGGGATGAGCATCTCAGCATCACTCCATCAATCAGGCCTTTATGGTAGAGTGGCTGGACTGAAGCCACTTTGAGTAAAAAGCGTATGTCAGACTTTTAGTTTATAGGTGCATAACGTCTCCTAACGGCCCACAATCAATAAACAAGCAAGAAAAAATATAAATGACAGTTTTGTACGTTAAATATAAGACTTTAATATCTTTTAAGACCTTTTTTGAGTAAATTAAATTCAGTGTTCTTAGGATTTTTTAAAACCTGCAGACACTCTGATTACACATGATCATCTGTGAGAGAAAACTGTTTTCATTCCTCTCTCCAACCTGTACTATTCAGATAATCAATAACTTCATATCCCAATAACCAGAATTCAAGACTTTATATAAAACCTTTCCACTCATGCATCTATCACTGAAAGCTGTCTGTGTCTTGTTATGTCGTACTCACTTAAGTGGTGCACGGGCATACACCTGCAGCCAGTCTGGGATCTCGGCTGTGTGGTACGGGTTCGCTGGGACCAGCACCGGCTGGTTCCTCTCTGCGGGACGAGGCTGATAGGTCACAGGAGGTGGTAGAGGTGGGGGCTGATCGTAGCGAGGCACACTGGAGGACACAACACAGTATTTATGTTTTATTTTATCCCTATCAAACTGATACGCATGACTCAACAGAATGGGTTGTTATCTGATAAGTGAGTAGCTTTATTTTATATTTAGGGCTTTAAAAGGAGCCAAAGTGGAAAGCAATGCAACTTAAATCAACACTGAATTCTTCAATAACACACCTCGGAGCACAGGGGTGGCGATACTGTGCCCTCTTGTTGATGTGATCCACATAGTAGACCCCAAACTCAGCCGACTCCACCTTCTCCCAGCCTGGAGGGAGCCCTTCCCTCTCCAGAGGGTGGCTCCAGTGTGTAGTGTTAGTGTTGTGGTCGATGTAGTACTTCCTGCCGCGGATGGTCCAGTCAACGGACCAGCCGGCCGGAAGTGGGAGGTCCTCTCCCGTTAGACTGGAGAGGTTCCCGAGGGACTTGGCCTGTATTCGACCTATGCCTGAGGAAAACAAACATTTCTTTTTAGAAACCTAGAGGGAGAGGGAGAGATGTCTGAACAAACATACAGCAGAGCAGCTGCCACCTAACAGCGCCTCTGGGAAAGTACTAAATATTTTCATTTTTTTTTTTTTCAAAAACAGCATGTGTGGGAAAATGTCATTTAAAGGAGAGGAATGTACACCATTTAAAAGGTCACTCCGATGTGGCAACTGTACATACAGCAGGATAACAGAGGAATGCAATGAATCACTTCTAAAAGCATGACTGATGCTGTTGTAAGTGCTGCAGTGATTGTGGACAGGGTTGCTCAATCCCTTTGACTCTGCGACTGTTGTGACGTAGAATCTTATTCTGACCGACATCGTTTGATGAATGGTAGGAAATGGGAGTGTTGTTACTTTTGGACAGGAAGGCAGGGGATCTCTGCATGGCCAGACACACACACAGGGGCTTTCACTGGAAGAGAAGAAACCACTGAACTCCCAAACACTCAGTAAGAGCAAGACAGCCGAGCGGGCTCACTCTACAGGTCACATACTTTTACTGGTGAACAGTGTCAACGAGGAATGTCGAACCAGCAGCTGTGAGGATGAGTTAGACTTAAGTGAGAAGCATCGTGACTCAAAAATGAATGAGCCTGCAGGGACCGAGAGACAAGCATGAAAAACACAAGAGAATGTGAAGGGGAATGAAGTACCTCGGCAAAATGGCGGCTACAATCTGATAAATTCTGCACGAGAGTGACAGCAACAGAGCCGGAGCTCTTTGCCAGCTGCTGAGTGAAGGGACGGAATGTGCGAGCGCTCTGCAGAAATGCACTCCTCCTCCTCCTCATCCACCACCACCTCCTCATCATCATCATCACAACCATCATCTTCCCTGCCCTTTTCCTCCAGAGGAATGGGCAGACCGCCATACTCACTCCAGACTTAAAGCTCAATGCATCACAGGAATTTCACTGGATACAGTCAAGAGTAGAGTACTGTGTTTACAACTGGTGATGCAGCAGTTGAAGACAGAAAGAAACAAAGTGGGTACCTACAAAATAAATACGTGAATTACCAACAACTATTCTCACATTCTCACAAATTATTCACAGTATACTTTACAAGGCTCGTCATTTACATTTTACCTTCCTGAAACATTCCCAGATCTGTTTAAATTGATTATTAGCCTGGAGTTCCTGCAGCCAGCATTCAGAATTTCTTGTGTTTTCTACTGCAAAAAGTTGCTTTTCCCATTTACTGTGCATAGTAGAGCTGAACTGATAAACTGGGCAGCACAGTATATCATCCAAAATTAGCTTAAAGCAGATATATCACTGCTGGTGTATCTGCTGGCTGATAAGTTATAAGAAATTGCAGTACAGAAATGCCAAACCAGGTTTGACAGTGTCGCTAGTACATAGTTTATCTTCTAGACGATCTTTTAACTGTAAGATGTCACACTCACTATATGTATCATTGGCTAAACTTAAAAAGAGAAGAATATATATATATATATATGTATCTAGACTGTTTACTGATATATTATTATTGGGTTTAAGAAAAAATAAATCCCAGTGTTTGATGGACTAAAGTGAACAATGAACTTTTAGCTTCTGATAAATGAAGGGAGAGACAGACAGTTGAGTGGCTTATCATACCATTCATGCTCAGTAATCATTGAGAAATGGTACAACCATTCACTGATTATTAGCTAGTGTTTAGCATTTGTATTCAAAATAAACACTGGTAAAATGTCAGTTATTTTAATGAATAATTACTGTAAGAAGGCCAGCACATATACGGAAGAATTATAAATGCTTTGTATGCCAAATAATTGTGTGTCACCTGATAATATGTAGGTGACTCCTCCAAAAACATCTCTGTTAACAACTCATTAGCCTTACGTGTGCAGTGTAACTACACACAGAGCAGCACCTCCGCACACAGATGATTCATAGCAGTGAGCAGGCTGAGGCTGAGACTTTTGACTGGGGGCGGTCTGCAAATTACTGGTTTGCCAGCAGAAAGATTCAGCAAACAGAGAGGTGAAAAATGCAGAGCCCCTAATGCTTGTTTAACTTCACTCCAAACAAGGCACAATGATATGTGATAGACGGGCCAGACATAATACTGAACCATATACACGACGTTGACAAGTCGGCCACAAAATAAAAGGTTCTCTATCGTTTGGAGTGGGCTGGAAAATTCCTGTGACCCCCAAGACATTTAATCTTATGAAAATTACACACTTACTTCACACTAATGTTTACAACGTAGAGCAGTGAGATGAAAATATTTAATTCCTCAGAAAAACTGAAATATAATTGCTCTTTTGAGCTGTTCAGTGACCACCACCAGCCTGCATTCCTTTCAGAGAGGCCTGTGTGGCCCAAACACGTCCAAAATGCTGTGCTGTTTCAAAACAGAAATCGTACATTAGAACGACCGCTCTACTTCAACTGCAACATTTTCTCTGGACCCCAAAGTTGGCAGAGTTTTCTTTACAAAAAAAAAGAAAAAAGAAACCTTGCTGCTGTGATTTCACTTATACTAAAACATGACTGCTCCGCTTTCATACCACAGAATTTGAGGAGAAAAAGCCATAAAAACACAAATTTTAGTCCCTCAAGAGACTGTGACTGCCTGCCATGTACTTTGCAAAACCATGTGTGCAGTTCAAGCATGCAATTCCTGACCTTTGTCAAATTTTGAATTCTTTCTTACTTCCAATTTCTTGTCGCTGCCTGTTGATTTCTTTTGAGAAGCAACACACATTTCATGTTTACCTGAAGGGGGTCTGCTTGGAGCTGGGGGAGTGTGCTGTCGGGGAAGTCTTTGGAAGTTGTGTTCATTGTGCTCATAGTATCTATAGTCCTCATGAAAGCGGTCTGGGAGCCTCCTGGGCTGGCGCTGCTGCTGCTGCTGCTGCTGTTGCTGTTGCTGCTGCTGCTGCTGCTGTTGCTGTTGTTGCTGGTGCTGCTGGCTGTCATAGTAAGGTTCAGAGGGGTAATAATAGCGGGCAGCGTCTCCATTCTCAGACATGGGGCTCACGTCCGTGTGGAAGGACTGTGAGGAGCCTCCGTACTCGTGGGGCAGGTCTCCCAGGCTGCGAGGCAGGTATGGGGGTGCCGACATGCGGTGGCTCTCTCTGCGGGCCACCTCGTGAGGAGGCCTCTGCACAGGGTTACGGAGGAAACTCTTGTTGCGGGACACCACAGACTCCCGGCTGGGTGCCACGGGGTAAGCAGAGGGCCCCATCTGTGGCAGAGGGACCTCTGTGCGTCTGGGAATAGTGGGTCCATGGCGGATGAATGAGGGCATAAGATCTGCAACCAGTTCAACAGGACCAAGAGTAAATGTCAATATTAGTCGACACGGGAACACAGTAGCAGCACCAACAGGCCGTGGATGAATCTAATTAAGTACACTTATTCAAGTACTACACTATTACACACACTCTGGATGTATTTGAGTATTTACTCCACTACATATCTGTATGAAATACTGTACTTCATACTCTACAGCCATCAGTACTGTAGCTATAAGCAGATAAATACTGCACATACAAAATAAAAAATGTAATAAAACATAATTTCTAATGATAGTATACAGTAGATTTAACTACATAACAGAATAAAGGGTAAAGTAGTTGACATTAGCTCCACTATAAAATCCTACTTGAGCTTTAATGCATCAATAATATGACACATTATTACAGTGACAGTGTCCATTCTGTCTGCATGAGTACTTTTAATTAACACTTAAGTACTTGTTGCTGATAATACTGTCATACTTCTACTATTAATTTCGAATACAGGACCTTTACTTGTAGTAGACCACTTTACAAAGGAGTACTGATACTTTAACTGAAGTCTATTTTCATAATACTTCTTCAGCCACTCCTACTAGGCTCTCAGTACTGACAGGAAAAGCACTAATGAAATAGCAGTAATTACATGTCATTTCTTCTTATTAACAGTTTATTTACAGTCCAGAGCAGATGTCAACACTCATTCAATGTCTACCACAGGACATATTTGGGCTAACTAGCAACAAACCTGACTTTGTAGTAAACTACTCCACTGATTACAGCGTCAAGAAACAGTCACAAATAAAGGCACTGTAAAAAATAAATTTATCTGGAGGGTTTAATATATATACTTTATAAGCTTTTCTTTAGCGCTGTGTCAATGTAGCAGTAGGATGAACACTTAGCTAGCAAGGAACTAGTTACCAGGTTAGCAACTTGTTTAGCTGAGAGAAACAGCGATTAAACAGTTGACTACACGTTTATGAGCCACAATAATAAACTAAAGTGTTTCTAGACATTCACGTCAGCCTGTTGTTTATTGTTAATTTGGTACTTTTAAGCACTTCGTTAACTTTCGTTGGCAAGCTAACCGATGCTAACTCGAGCTAGCTAGCTAACTACTTGTTGCACTTACTTCTCAGGAGCGGCGACGTTTCCTTCTTCACATATTTCCCGTGTACCTCGGCTGGTTTCGACGCTTCGTTTTTACTTTTCTTTCGCGAGAGCATAACTCAAGGCTCGGAAACATCAACAACACGGCGCTGTAATTTCATCGTGGCACAATCCCTCGACTCCGCGACCGTCCCGTTCAGTTTGCAAAGCGCGGAGAGTCGACATTTTAAAAAGGCTTTCGGGATTAGCTAGCGGCAAGTTAGCCAGCTAACTGCAGCGACTGGGAGCGTCTTTCCTGCGGCGGTCCGGTCCGCTCTGAGCAGCGCTGCACTCCCACCGCTGGTCCTCACTGGGAATGGTTACTGCACAGTCCCTGCCCATCTGCAAACGCACCTTCAGCAGGAGAGACAGCTGACCAAAAAACAATTAATGTTTACAATTCAGCTAGACAGCTATGCAACACAAAACTGACAGCAGTGATAAACAAATAAAAACATGCTATTAAACTAGTTTATAAAATTGCTTTGATGTAAGGTCGCTGCATCTGGATTTAGTGGAAGTGGAAGTGGAAATATTTAATTGCAGGTAACCTTAAAATGTCCTTAAGTACATTTAGTATTAAACAAGTATCCAAGGTAAAAGTTGCAGATTGGCCCCATTTCAGTGTATATATACATTATTGACTTACTATTGTTCATGCATTTAAATGTAACTTTAATGTTCTAGTTTAATGTAATCAGGTGGAGTTGATTTTAACTGCTTATCATACAACTAGGTGGCATATTTCCACCACTGCTTGGTGGAAATTAATATCCTGTATTCTATTTGTATTTGTTCATTTTTTCCATCTATACATGGATAAACCTGTAGGGGACTGACAAAAATTCTCTCTAAACAGCAGAAGGGGCAAATTAATCAACCACACAATCAAACAAAACACAATTTATGTGTTTTATTTACACTGAAAACACAAAACATTACCCTGTTTTCAACTTTAGTGCTCACTCTGCAGCAATTACAGAGACAAGGTCCTTCATTTCAATCGAAAACATTCATAATGACAGTCTTCACATACTGACACTTTACATATTGCCACAGATCATAGCATTTTTTTTTTTCAAATATAAATAGCAAGTATAGCTACTTGACATTTAAAGTGAATGTAACTCCAGGTAGTGTTACATGAAAGCAAACACCAGGTCACCAGATTATTTAACTTTTCTGTTTACATGATTTCAGTGTTGAGAGACAGGTTTCTGTTTCCTCTTTACATAAGGGATAAGGAAATAAAAGACAAACAGATTAACAATTAATCTCTTTGACAACATAGACAAAAGAACACTTACATAAAAAGTGCACTTCAGTATCGCTTTTCTCCTTTGAGAGAGCAATGTAGTGTCATGGTAAAATATTTACTCATTTACTAGTAACAGCTACTGTTTTAAAAAATGTATAAATAACATGTTTTCTTTACAGTCCAACCTTCACATTTGGTTCTTCATAGGTCCAACACAATTTAAGATAATTATTGCTTAGAATAAAATGAACAAATACTGCATATTTAACACAGTAAAACATGTCAGTGGATGTGCAACAAAGAAACATTTTTTGGTCCATTTGGTTGGACATGTTGCAGGAGGGTTCAATAAGAAATATGTTTTTAAAGACAGAAAAAACACGTAGCCGTCAATAAACAGTGCAGTTAATGGTTGACTTTGGAGTGTTGTTAATGTCCTGAGCACCTCTCGGGTTTTGAGGTGATATATTATGAACATTTATAGTGGTAAGGTAGCGAGGAAAGAGGCGACGGGTTCAGGTCTCGTACTATCTTGTTGAGGCTGGAGATCTTCTCTTCCAGCAGGTAGTTCTTCTTCTCTGCGATTTTCTGCCGCTGCTCGGTTATCTCCAAAGCTTTCAGCAGCTGGGAGTTCTCCACATACAGGTCTTTGATCAGCACGTCTGCTTTGCCATTCTTGTGAAGCTGGAGAAGCCAGAGAAAGAAGATGATAATGGTTTTGATAAGCTGGCCACTAGAGCCTGAATTAAAAATCATTCACACACACATTCATGGAGCGCTTGTTCTGCACTCTCTAACACACACACCCATTCACACACCAATGATACATCAGGGGCAAAGGTGCTTCAGCATGTGGAGTGGAGGAGCTGGGGATCGAACCACCTCTGGTTGGTGGGCGACCCGCTCTACCTCCTGAGCCACAGCTGCACAAAACCTGTGGTCTTAGTTTAAAGGTCTGGTTTCCCGCTGTGAATCTGATGCCTCACATGTTGGTTCTCTAATAAAGTGCGCAGCAATTCAATCACATTCAAGTAGTTTTCATAAGAAAAGGAGAATATTGCTAATGTATAATAATCTGATTTTATGTCTCAAATATAAACAGGGCCTAATCAGTGAAATATAGTCCAGGCTCTGTGGGCTACTGGATCTCAAAGAAAATACAGTAAATCACAACTTCTTGGAGAAAACAACTCTATACTTGGTTTTCCAACATAATTAAAATCTTGTGTGGCCATTTGTGCAAAAACACTTCCAAGTTCCATAATTGTAGCACTCTTGAAAATCATTCAAAATTACACATTTGCTTTGTTTTTGATGACATTTTTTCCTTCTGCTTTTATAAGAGAAAACACTGAATTATGGATATTTTTGAACTGACCTGGTCTTTGAGCTGAGCGACCTTCTCTTTGAGCAGCAGTTTGACGTTGTGCAGCGACAGCTCAATCTCTCTCATACGCTCCTCCATATTCTTCATCTTCCTCTCCCTCTCATCCTGGTGACAAGACAGTGAATGATATCATCAAACTGCTGCGAATGCAATAAAATGATAATGGAATTTGAATTGATCTTGCCTTAAGACTAAAAAGACTAGTGTGAGACAAGTCAGAAACAACATACAGACCAAATTCTTGTGAGCTAGGTGCTTTATTTTCTCTTGATTTCTGCATTAAATGAGTCTAGTACATTTCTAAAGAAGACAACACACTAAAAAAATAAATAAAATATAAATAGGTATAAAATTATGCCATGTATTCCAGATACCTCTACAAAAAATAATTTAATGCATAAATTAAATAAACCCTAACATGATTCAAATAAAATAAATAACAAAATGATAAAATACATTTGAGCATGGTGCAAAAAAGAAAGACTCACTACATGACTCAAAAACCAAAACACAAACACAACAATAATAGATATAATGACACGTACTAATGACACACTACTGAGGAAAACAATGATTTGGTTCACGTGTAACTTCTAATCATAAATAGCAGATAAACATTCAAAGTCAACAGTTGTGTGACGCCGTTGAAGTCCCTGTTTAAGAGAAAAAATATATATAACCCAGAAAGTTGTGATTCACTTTGGTTGTGCAGCAGCAACACAAAGACCCAGAACACAGAAATAACATCAACAGGTAGCTTCAGGAAACATTCGACTATGTGTAGTGTCAAATAAGAAATACGGGCATGAACAACAGTGAAAAGTTGGTACCTTCATGAAGAAATCTTGATATAAACCCTGACTGGACACAGACAGTAACATCACCTGATATTAACAGGCTGAAACTGCTTGATTGTTAGAAAAGGCTCAGAGGGCTGTTAGGCACAAACCTCGCCTTAACACTCCTCAATGATCATAAGGCAAACTGTCAAACAAGATTCAGCCTCTGATAAATATAAATGTAAATACCCTGTCTCAGACAATGGGAAATGGTACAAGTGAAGAAGAAAACATTCTATACCCTGCGTTAAAAAGATTTTGTTTGTTTGTTTGTAAAGATGCCACATTGCAGTCTGTACATGTAGATGTTACATGTTGTACAGCATGTCTGACAAACTTTAAATTCTCTATGGTAATCTCATTATTTAATCAAAATCCCATGGGGAAAAAACACCATGGAGTCTTATCTGTGTTTTCCTGCCACCTAGCAGCGAGGAACCACAACTACACAATCATGCCTTTTCAATCAGGCACCACATTTGTTCACAATCTCCTATAAGGATGCAGAGAGGACGGGAGTTATGTGCTACAGTCAGATTTTTTTTTTTGCTCCAAAAACAAAGCAGAGGAAGAGTAGAATATGAGGAGAGCAGCCTTGGGGAGGTAAAAGAGGATAAAGCAGGAAGAGCAGGAGGAAAGACGCTGGTGTTACAATCCACCGATCCGCCGGTAGCTGTCTGCGTGAGCTGCCCGCTGCTCCGGCATCGGCCCCTGGAGAGAGAAGGCAGGTACACTTCACCAGAGCTCGACCCTCTCCTCTAATCCTAAAACACCTACACAGGTCTGGTCTGCTAACAAGCTTTTATATATATACTGAGACACGTGTTCAACACTAAATACAAAAAACCAACACAGAATTATGTGAAATAATCCACTTCAATTTCTAAAACTTAAAGGATAGTTTCACATGTGTCTTCAAACAATGCTAACATGTCCTCATGTACACTGAAAGAGTTATAGGTCGCAGTAATCATTAGTCCTGTCCATACTGGATATAAAGAGAGATCTTTTCCTAATGCGAAATAATTCACAGTCCAAAAGTTCAGCAAGATCAGCATTAGACAGATCAAGTGGACATCTTCTTTCTAATTAAAAAAAATCCTCCATATGTTATCATGGGACATGTTGCACTATTAAAAAAAAGATACTTATTTCAGTCTGTCAGACTTTCATCAGAGCATACAAAATACAACAGTGATGAAGCACTGATGAAGGTCTGACAGACCAAAGGCTCACAAAATAAAGTGTGTGTGGAGATCTTTTTCTACCATTCTGATGCTTCCAGCACCTTAAGAAAGAAAAAGGTGGGGCAGTGGTCATCCTGCAAAGATTTAAGATACTAAAACACCTTCTGGATCTCACTAACACTAGCACACTAGCTGCTTAAGACTCAGATTAGATCTGGCTGCACTTTGAATATTTGTCATGTTAGGGTTCTTCATGGCCGGTATGAACAGCAAGAATATGAAGTTTATTTATTTTACTTTATTTCCATTGTAGATCATCTCCTAGGACACTATAGGCTGTCGAAATTTGTATATTAAGGTCAATATATTGTGCTGTTAGATCTGTTAGTAAATAAATATATCATAATGTTTGGTTTGTTGTTGATTAACGTGTCTGAATAACCCTATAAAGTTAATGTGAACGACCAGACCATAAATGTACAGTAAACACAAACCTTCTTTCCTTCCACTACATTCATCGTTACCTAGTGATATCTAGATGTCATGCTGCAGATAACAATGACACAAGAGGTCAGATGCTATTAATACACCACAGGATGACTCCGTTTATAGATAAACCTGGACAAGCTACATCTATCTGAGACAGAAGTTTTGTGCAGTGTGACTCTGCAAAAGGTGACAAATGGAAAACAAACCACCAGGACAACACCCAGATGATCACACCACTGACATTACTTCAGCCCCGAGACAGAAAATTAAATAAAGACAGTCAGGTACACAGCTAAGACACACACACAGGTACTAATAACTAAATACCAAACCCAGAAAGTAAACACACGTGACATAAGGAGATGAAGACAAACAGATGCTGAGGTGGATCTGGGACGAACACTAAAAAACAAGCAGCACAGCAAACCCAGCATTCAAACAAAAAAGGGAATGGAAAATAAAAAAATAAATGAGGATTATCACAACTAAACACTCAGCTCAGGTGTTACACACTTTTAAATTGATGCATTATTGCTTTGATTCTGAGAAGTTTTCTTTTCGTTGCATGTACAGCCACAAATTCAAATAAAGCACCTGAACTGAGTGATTTATTTGAATGGACAGTTTTTACACCAAAGTGAAAGAAATATCATGTGTGTATTTACATCTATCTCCCATTATATCCCCCAAAAATGTCCAACATGAGATGTAGTTCACGGTTTCCCTCTTATCACCATTTATGATTCATTTATGATGATTATGAGAAGAAAAAACCATGATGTAATAAAAGCAAATAATGACAGTGAGAGAAAAATGGCAGGAGATGAATAAAATACCAAACCATGCAATGATGCAATGGCACTAAACTCTGATGTTGAAAAGCTTTCCAATGTAGCATTTAGTCATGATATCTGATATAAGTCGAATATATTCATGTATATTTGTCCAGGTTTGCTATCAAAGAAGGATCAGGTTGTACTGTACCTGCATGTTGTCTGGATCCTCGCCTCGATGCTGCCCTCTGGGGATCCTGTGAGGTGACGGAGGCAGAAGTCCAACGAGCTGAGCCTGAAACGACTGGACAAAGTAATAAACAGTGAGGAGAGAATTGTAGCTAAAAGACAGTTTGAAGTAACTTTATTTAATTTAATTCAATTTCTCCTTGCAAAAATGTAGGCTGAAGGCAAGTACAAAAGCTGGAGTCACAAATAGTGAATATAAGCACATTTTACTCTAAAATCCAATAAAGTAAGAGGAGAAACTTTGAAAGAAATGTACCTCTAGCAGCTGTGTAGACAGTCGAGCCATTTGGGCTTTGAGTGCCTCATTTTCTTGCTTAAGGCTCTCCAGCTCTGTGTGTCCTTGTCCAGCTTCACAGTCCTGAAACCAATGCACATATAAAGTATTAAGAATATAGGAGAATAAAAATCACCATGAACAAAATCACCATGTTTAGTGAGGTTAAGATTTAAAACATTTAGAATTGTTTTTCCTACCTTGGTTAGTTCCTTTTGTGCCTCGAGCTCCTGCTTCAGTGCGGCGTTCTCCTGCTCCAAGGCCTTCAGCAGGGAGGACTGACTCTGTTGTTTGTGCTGCTTCAAGGAGGCAACGGTCGCATCGAGCTGACGGACCTGGAGCAGAAAATAGAGAGCTGTGAGTTCAGTGACGGGCAGATTTAACACTAATATGCCTGTAGATTTTTAAAAGTTAAGTTTTCTTTGCGGTAGGCCTCAACTCACCTTTTCTCTGGACTGCACGAGGTCTCCTTTGATGTTGCGCATTTCTGCCTGAAGCCTCTCGTTTTCCTGCCTCAGCAGCTGCTGCTCTTGCTCCATCAGCCGAGACATCTCATCTCTGTACTTCTTTTTACTCTGATTCTGCAGACCGCTTGAGTGCAAGGCCATCTCTAAAACATGGTTCTGTAATGGACAAAGGCAGAGGTCAGGGTCTACTGCAAATAAATCATTTGTACAACTGAACATCTTCAAACTTTACTTACAGATCAGGTCTAATTGTGCTTTTTCACTCTGATGTTACACTTAACTATCATTTTATGTAAGGATGCATCGATCCCATAACCTGGACTAGTATCATATGTACTGGGAGAAAAGCTTGGATTGGTGCATTCCTAATTCTATTAGTCTGTGACAAAGATCGAAAACATTTACTTTATCGTTGGCATTCTGCAGCTGTTTGTGCAAGACGGCGACTTCATGTTTGAGGGAATCCTTCTCCTTCTGCAAAACACGGACGTCTGACTTAAGACGAGCACTTTGATGGTTTCGCAGCCTGAAGAGTTTCATCCACTGTCTTGACCTAGAGAGAAAAAACAAGAGTAAATTTTGTCCTGATACACTCAGTAATAAAGTGGTAAAAATGGTAAATGAGACAATTAAAGTTTGATTTATTTTCAAACCAAAAACCACAAAACACTACTAGTTTTCTCAAGCAGCTGCTGAACTGAAAAAATAACATGAAACATCATAAACATAAAAATGATTCTGTGGTTACAGTAGGCTCTCACCCTGTCTTGAGCTTTGGCTAGCTGGCTGTGAAGGTTCTGAGTCTCCATATCCACGCTCCTCCGCTCCTCTACTAGGCGGCTGAGCTGATTCTCCACAGAGTCCAACTTGACCTCCTAAGAACAAGAAGATGACTGTAATTAAAAAAGTGATCCTTAATGATGTCTCAGTAGATCAGAGGTACCTTAAGGCTCTGGATTATTTCTGTACTTCCATCAGGTGCAGGTGCAGGTGAGATTATTCCTTCATGTTTGTCTTCACTTAAATTCACTGGGTCATTTTGTGAGTCAGGTGCAGTTAATACTTTTTTTGTGTCTGTGCCATGCTTTGATGAGGATCCATTAAAGTGTCCATGGCTTCATTCTCACCTTCTCTCTGAGGTCAGACAGCTGCTGTGACAGCTGGATATTCCTCTGCTCCAGCTGTGCAGTGTCCTCCAGAGCTTTGGTCAGCTCTGCCTCCAGAGCAGACACACAAGCTGCCAGCTAACACAAAACAGCCACCAATTAACTACCCGCTACGACCAACACAACATGATGACCATCAGTCTGTCATTAAACCACTGTACCTTGTTCTTCTCTTCAGCGGGGAATGCCTCCCTCCTCTCGTTTTCCTTTATCAGCTCTGCCAGCTGCTGTCGGAGATTCTCCATATCAGCCATATTTTGGGCATTTTTCTCCGACAGTGTCCCGTTCTCATCCTCGAGCTGCTGGCTCTGCAAACGCAGCTCTGAAATCTACAGAGGAGGAAATAAAGTAACATCTCACAACCTGCTTCTGAACAAACAAACACACAGAGCAGTTTCAAAAATGTATCACGTTACATGTAAAGTACCTGCTTCCTGGAAATTTTCTGCTGCTTTCTGAGAAGTGCTCTTCTCTTTTTTTAAGTGCTCCAAAGTTTGTCTAAAATGTAACAGTGGAGGAAAATGTCAGTTTATGGGACATAAGAAAAATGCACCAACATGATTAAGTGAAAATAACATTGGTGTGTACATCTTACATCAACTCTTCCTGGACTTCTTTCAAGTCCTCTTCTTTCAACGCAGTAATCTTTTGTCTGAGGACAAGGTTTTCTTCAGCAAGACGACTGGCCTCACATCTACAGACAGAAAAAACATGTTAGACAAAGTCAGAAAAAGAGATTTTTACAAACTACATCAAAATGTAATCCACAGATTACAGTTTAAGTTGCTTTTAATCAATATGTAGTAAAATATATTCTCTGCAATTCTGAATTCTGTACTATTTTCTACAAAATACACACACTGAACTTGCGATTTCCTTCTACTGGCGATCTACAGGGATCAAAATCTGTTACATCGCGCAAAGGTTTGGGAACATTAAGACACTAATCACAGGTACAAACAGTGCTATGAAAGGAGGAGCGCTCCTAAAAAAATCAAAGCACCACAGGGATGGGACCACGAGAAGCCACAGAGGACACAGGAGGACGGGATCCTAGTTTTCTCCACGTTACCTATGGGCCTGTGTGGTTTCATTTAATGTCTGCGACTTGTCCTGGAGCTCTGTGACAGGCTCTGCGAAGTTTGGTGTTGTGCTTCTCAAACTCTTCGCAGCAGTCCTCGAGGTCACTCGCTGCCTGAACTTTGACCTCCAGCTGACTGGTCAGATCCAGTAAATCCTCCTCTTCTGGATGGACAGCTGAGAGAGTCTCGTACTGCCTCTCCAGTTCACCGAACAGCTCTGACAGCTTGCCATTTTCTTCCCTCATCCTGCTGATCTCATCCATGAGTGAAATCTGTTGATCTTGGAAATCAGGGAAAATATTCATCCTGCTTTCAAGGCTCCAAACCCTCTGTTCAAGCTCGCTGTTTTGGTCCTTCAGTTTGGCATTTTCACACATGCAATCCTCATATCGAATCTGAAGAGCTGTCATTTTTAAGGCCTTCATCTCGAGCTCTCTCACATGCTCCATTAGCAGTATCATTTTAACTTTGAGGCTGTAGTTTTCCTCCAAAACCTGGTGGCCAGTTTTGGCTTTTTCACTGTTATGAGCCAGAAGATTCTCTAGTATTTCTGTCTTCTGTTGAAGCAGAGAAATCTTCTCATGCAGGAGGATGTTCTCCTCTGTGGCAGTGTTATACAAAGCCTGTAGTTTCGGGAGAGAGCAATCCTGGTCCTCACAATCACCATCTTCATCTAGATGTTCCGGGCTGTCATGTGCACAGTCAGCATGCTCATCCTTTATTTCAGCGGTTAAACGTTCAGAGCCTGAGTCTTGAACTTCCTGTTTATGGTGATAAGAGTTATTTGGTAAACAACTAACCTCAGCACCCTCAACACCAGGGTCACCTGTCTCCTCCAGCACTGACGGATCAACCACAGTCTCATGACATGGCTCATCTTCATGGGAAGAGCTTCCACAGTCTGAAGTTGGTACATCCTGAGGTTTGTACTCATCCTCACGATGATTCAACAGCTGTTTTATTCTCACCATCTGTTGCATCTTTGTCTGCATCCGCACCTTCAAACGCCCCAAGCGATGAGACCGCCTCATGCTGCGTCTCTGGGGAAACAGATTCTTTTTTGTTTTCAACATTTTTCAGCTCTGATTTAGTGTTTTTAAGCCCAATTTCTGTGGAACAACAGCCAACATGAGGGTCGTCTTCTGCTTTTTCTGGGCTTGAATCTCCAATCTGGCAACAATCTGAAACAATCTGATCGTCTTGTTCTTGGTTCTCAGAGTCATCTATCTTTATTTTTGGTATGTTGGTAAAAGGGTCCTCTTTATCACATTCAAGACCAATATTTCTGATATTGTCAGGGCCTCTGTCAACTGCATTAGGGGTGTCTATTATAGCTGCTACATCAACACCTTGTTCAACAAGAGGTGGTGAAAAACAAAGTAGTTCCTGATTAGAGGAATTGCTAAGAATAACAAAATCATTGATTTCAGGTGTCAAACATGTTTCCTGATCATCAGCAGACAAAGAAATACATTCACTAAATGTGTTTAGGTCATTTGAATCCTCCATTTCTTTATTCTCAACCAAAACCTGATTGAGTTCTTTCTCAGAGCTCTTTAATTCTTCTTATTAGCAGATCCCTCTCAGCTATCAGCTCTTCTCTGTCTGGATTATCTTTTAACTTCTCCTCAAGAACAGAAACATGTTCCTGTAGCTCCTTCCTCTCAAGGTCAAAATCCACTGCTGCCTGTCTGAGCAGCATCTCCAGCTCCTCAATCTTCATCTTTAAATCATCTCGCTCTGTCAACAGTTGAATCCTCTCTGTTATCTGCCTCTCTGAAATGATGAGCAGCTCGTTATATTTTGTCTCAAGCTCTGACTGTTTACTTAGAAGTTCTGCCCTCTCCTGTTTAAAATCTTCCACTGTTTGATTCAACAGGAGCTCAGACTGAAGTGCTTTGTTCTCAGACTGAGCAAGAAGCTCATCTTTGGTTTCCATGCTTTCCTGAAGACGGGTATGGAGGTCATTCAGCTGCCGACTGAGCTCTATCTCTTTAGTCTGGGCTGCACCAACAAAGTCATCCAACTCATTCTGCAGTAGCTTGTTCTTTATCATCAGTTCTTCTACTTTTTCATTGTGAATACTTTTGAGCTCATGTCGTTCTTTTGTCCACTCTTGATTCAGTCTCTCTCTTTCCTGCTCCACAGCCTCTTCTGCCATTCTTCTTTGTTCCTCTACCTCCTCAAGAGCCTTCTGTATCTGTGCCTCCCAGTGGAGCTTCTGCTCAACGTGGCTGTCAGAGAGCTCCTTCAGCTCACTTTGGTAGTGCTGCTCGAGTTTCAAAATGTCAGCCTGAAAACGCTCTGCAACAGATTCTTGATCACCTGAGAAACGATCTTCCACTTCTTTGATTCTTTGGGTGAAGTTGATCTCGATTTCCCTCCTGTACATGGTTATTCAGTGATTGTTACAGCAACAGTTTTCAACTCTGAACAAAACCAACATTTTCTTTCACGAGCTTATTTTAACAAGGAGGAACAGTTCGACATTAAGAAAATTTCCTCAAAATGTTAATTTCTGTAAATGAAGTACATTTTAAAAAGTTACTGTGAGATAAATAAAATGGAGGAAAACATCTCAAAGGTCATGTGTCTCACCTCTCCTGAGCGATGTCCTCTCGTAGTTTGTCCAGCATGCTGCTGAGAAGCGTCCCTCTCCTCAGTGTGCTTTGCAGTCAGCTCCTTCATGGCCTCTTGGTGGCTCTCCTCTAAACGAGCCCTCTCCTCTGCCATCAAGTTCTCCAGTCTCTTCTCCTCCTTCTCTGTCTCTGTCGCAAGCTTCTCCCTCTCTTCATTCAACCTGTCCTGGATCATCCCTTCGTAATCCTCCTCCAGCTGCAGTCTCTCCCTCTCCCACTCCTGCTTCAGCTTTTTCTCCCTCTCCTCAAACTGCTCCTGTAACTGCAGTCTCTCTTGGAGTATTTGTTCGAGTACAGCATCCTTGTGACGCTGCTGAAGCTGGGCTCGTTCAGTCTCCCACTGCTCTCTGAGCTTCCTCTCCTTCTCCTCTTGTTCCTTGACAAGTCTCAGCATCTCTTCCTCCAGCAACACCTGCAGAGACTCATTATTCTGCTCGTCCAGCTGAGCCCTCTCTGTCTGCCACTGCTCTGTCAGTCTCTGCACGATCTCATCCCGCTCCTTCTCAAACCTCAGTTTTGCCTCCTCTAGTTTAGCCCTCAGTTCATCCTCATGGCTTTGTTGCAATAGTTCCCTCTGCCTTTTATAATCATCTAACAACCTCCTCTCCAGCTCAGCCTTTTCTTCCTGCAGTTTATTTCTCTCCTCTTCCAATTTGGCATCAGAAAGTTCCACATGCTCCTCCTCTAGTTTCTTAATCTCAATGGCGTGTAGTTTTTTCAGCTCCTCTATCTCAGTGTGAAGGTTTTTGTCCATCTCAGCCTGTTGTTCTTCGAGGGTCTTCAGCTGCTCCTCCAGGTCTTCGGTGTAAGTGTGGGCCTGCAGCAGCTGTTGTCTGAAGGTTTCCCACTTCTTCCTCCTGCAGGTTTTCGAGCTCGTCCCTCTCCTCGGCCTGCTTCTGCTCCAGACAGGTCCGCTCCAGCTCCGCCTGCTCTAGCTGGCTCTGGAGCTCCTGTGCCTGGCTCTGGACGCTGGCCATCTCCTCCCTCAAAGCCTGGACCTCCTGCTGGTACTGGAGGGCTAAGGAAGCCTTCTGGTCCTCATGGGTCACCCTCTGCTTCTCTACCATCTTATCAAATTCATTGATCTGTAGCAATGAAAAAAAAAGAAGAGAGGAATTAAAGGAATAATTCAACACTTTGAGAGTTACATTTGAAAATTGACACCTCTCTTTTCAGTATAGTAAATATGAAGCTACAGGCAGCCGTACAGGTCATCTCAACTTAGCATAAAGACTGAAAATGGGAGAAGCAGCAAGACTACTTCTGTCCAAAGGTAATAAAAACTGTCTACCAGTATTTATTAAGTTAACTTGCTTCTGGCTTTAGCGTCATATTTACAATAGAGACACAAGAGTGGTGTTGTTTGGGAGGAAACAATTAACTGGTCATTTCTTTAATCTCAAACAGTTAAATAAGTCCAGATCTGTGATGCATTCAGGATCAAAGTGCAATATCATGCTTCAGTTCACAATACTGATATCACATCAATCTCTTTTCAGGTTGTTTTTGATAATATAATTCACAGATGTTCATGAAATGTGGAGCATACGGTACATATGACCTACTTTGCTTTCCAGTTGGTTTCGCAATTCCTCCATTTCCTGAAGGTGCTGCTCCTTCAGCTGCTCCAGCATCATCTCTGCCTCCAGGCTCATGCTGAAAGGCTGAACATCCTCTGAGCCGATGCCTGCAAAAAGTTAAGTTAGATGTTTGTGGCTTGTTTTTAATGTAAAATGTCTGTATGTCATGAACAGATACAGCTGGGGCTCTGCGATGAGTTATCTAGGGATTTGTTGAGTTTACCTGGATCAGACTCCATGCCGGGGCTTTTACTCTCCAGCTCTTCAGAGAGGGGTTTGTGGCAGGGCTGATGAACTCGACCAAGACTGTGGAACTCCTGCAACTCTGACTGCAGCTCGTCGATACGATCCTGAAGCTCCTAGAGAGAAAAAAAAAAACCAAGAATATTATGTGCTAAATTAATAAAAATAATTAATTCTATCACTGCATACAGAGCAGGACTGTATCTTTTTTGCACCTAAAACCCAGTTTGTAAAGGTGATATCACCATCACCATATCTTATATGCACAGACAGGCAAACAGCAAGAAAACATCACCCTGCACTGAGCTTCATAGCTGCTGCGTAGCTGTTTAATACGTTCCTCCTGGAGGAAGAAGTCTGCACTGCCAGGGTCCAAGTCTCCAAACTATAGAAAAAGAAAACATACGTATGTTTTTATTTCATAAAACTAGAAACAAAGAGGACAGAAACAGAAACAGCATGTTCTAACACAGATGATAGATAATGTCAACATCCACTAATGTATAGCCAGGAAATGTTGTTGTACCTTTTCTTTCATTATGTTGTCCAAACTTGTCTGGAGTTTTGTAATTTGGCTTTGTGCCTCCACTAGTTTTTCCGTGCTGTCCAGCAGCTCCATTTCAAGACGTCTATTTTCCTGAAAGACAGGGATAACAACGGCATGTTTACACAATTCAGCCAGTTATCTCAGACGATAATTTTATGTATAGAAGAAAACTGAGCCCATGCCAAGGTTTTTAATAAAACTCTTTGGTCACTGAATTCTTTGTGTGTTAATAAATATAAAACCATTTAAGCAAAGAGACGTTAAACTGCATGACAGTATCCCTTCTAGTACCTTTACAGAAATGGAGAGGTGGTCTCTGAGGAAAGACTCATCCTCCCTGATCTTCTCGATCTCTGCCTCCAGTTCCTCTCGCTGCAGGCCCGCCTGCTGGCTGGATCTGGTCCATCTCCTTCATCAGCTCTGATCGCACTGCTGCTAGCTTCTCTTTGTGATCCTGCTCAAGCTTCCTGTAGACATTCACCCACAGAGAATACAAGAATGTTAAAGCTTAAATACTGAAAAGACACAGTAAGATAACATAATGCTGACTATATGCCTCCAGCTTTTTAATCCTTAAAATCCCCATCAGTATCAGAGGGATGATAGTTACCTGAGCTTCAGGTTATTCGTGTGTTCAATGGCAGAGTGGTGCTCGTCCACCTCAGTGGCGAGCTGAGTTTTCAACTTTTCTGCTTTTTCCAGGTCCGATCGGATTTTCTCTTTTTCCCTGAGTTCCCTGTCCACACACTCTCTGACGAGAGAAAACAGGGATAAAGATGATAAATAACAATAAACAAATCATCCTGGAGGTTTTATTTATCTTGTTTTATGTCAGACGTATCTGTAATGAAATACAGTTACTCAAATATAAAGATCTGAATGAGCTGCGTTTTAGTGATGACTCATACTCACAGGAGATGTCTGATCTCAGCTTTGAAGCTCGCCAGTGCCGCTTGGTGAATCCCATTCTTAGTAACAAGCAGCTCATTTTCAAGTGCCATGGTGAGATCACTAAGACTCAGTTTTCCCTCCAGGTTGAAATTCAAAGCCTGCAAAAAAATATTTATGTATTTATCTTTTTTAATGGCCACAGTCATAATAAGAAGAATTAGTATAATGCTGTACCTGCAGGATTTCAGTGCTGTTTTCGATGCCTTCTTCTATCCAGGCATCCAGGATGTATTCAACTGGAGTGAAACCAGTACCGTCATCAAGGGAAGAGAAGAGACGCATGCCGATGGTGCTGGTCAAAGCAGAGGGGGTGGCGATCCTGCGGCCTCCCTCGTCAAAAGGCTGTATAAGAAAATTTTACCAGAGAGTTAATCTTTTTCAACCAACAATTCGCTTTAAGTGACAGAGTAAAAAACACTGTAATAAAGCTAAAAGCTGAGAACAAGGGATACAAACAAACAGCGTACCTGTGTGGAGTGATGTCGTTTAAGCTGTCTGTAGGGTGTGGAGGCTGAGGGTGTGGGGGGAGTGTTGTGGTTTACAACCCTGGATACAAACTCCTGCACATTCATCACTCCATCACCAGTTAGACTCAGGAGAACATCCCCAGTTATCTGGAAAATAACAGTGAAACTAGGTATTTTCTTAACACAGTATATACAGGTGTGTGAGTGATTTGTATCAATTGATCGCCTCATGGTGATTTGAAAGTTGTTACACTAGGAAATTGTGGAAAATTTGAAATGTAATTTTGAGGAAACTCAAGTGCTGATAATAAGATTTTAAGAGTGGCCCTGAAAGAAACAGTCCCTGCACTCGGTCTTCAACTAACCTCCAGGCCCAGATGTTCACAGAGAGCGAGTAGATCAGTGTGACCGGCACATCTGTCCCACGATATGCCCAGCTCCTCACAGGCCTCATGCAGCCTCTCCTCTAAATGGGACGACAGAGGAACGATGGATCCCCGAGGTGTGCTCGGCTCGTCTGGGTTCCAGAGATGCATCTGACCTGCACACATGATAAGAGATGGTGATAATTTACGGAAAAGCATCAGGATGAAGTCAATTTTCTGAAAAACACTGCGACTTTGACGTACCTTCTGCCTCATACTCCTCTGTGCTTGTTTCGTGAGCGTTCCAGCGCTGTTAGAGACAAAAAAACCCTGAAATTAATATCTAAAAGAGCCCATTAACAATCATCTCTTCTTTATTGTTAATCAGTCTGGCTCTTCTTTAGCATCAGTTTTAAACAATTAAAATACAAAAACTCATCTGGGACAAATATTACCATATCAATATATCCCACAGCCTCATTTTCTCCTGTGACAATCAGCCTGTTTATGAGTTCAAACATGTTTTTAAATTAGGCAAGGTTGGGACTGGGTGCAAGGAGGGGGGCTGGAGAGTCTCACAAACACAAGAGAGCTTTTGTGATGGCACGGGCCCTGAGGGACGGTCAGTGGGTAAATCAGGAATGGTGGGAATAATGGAAAAATGCGTCATGGACAGACACGCTTTTCTCCTTTCAGACACAGACACACTTCATTCCAATGTGCAGCTTAAAAAAATATTGAACAGGAAATAAAAGTGCCTCAAAAGAATGTAAATCTTAACATCTATAAATCCATGACAGCTGGACAAACTGGTGCTGATGAAGATCATGTGATGTGATCAAAAGCTCAGATATGAAATGGGATTTAATGTGAGATTGTTTTGTTGATTAGAAAAAAATCTGATTGTATTTAGTGGGAGCACACTTTGCACAAACTCTCAAAAAACTAAAAAATAATTCAGGTTTTTGAGCTTTTTAAGACATACGAAAGGAGGAGGGGCTTTGTTAGGTGTGCCCCACTGTTCTCCAACACAATCCCAGCGTGGCCGTCTATTGTTTGGGAAGCAAACAGTGAGGGAATGAAGAACAGATGGGATCCTGCGAGTGGCGTTTTGATACATGGTGTATAGGCATCCAGGAGGGTGGGGGGTGGCGGGGCTCATTGTTCCCTTGTCACAGCCAAACTCCCTCCTCCTCCCAAAGCACCAGGCCTGCAGTCTCTGTGACGGAGCACCCCTGACCCAGCCCCATCTGCTGGTCCCTGGGCCGGACATTGTAGCATTGTTGCAACCTAGATTAGTCAATATCAAGACACGCTTCAGTTCAATGTCTCGAATAGTGTTTGTCTTGGCGCTCAGGCATCTGTGGTGGAGTCACAGACAACACACAGAATATTAACACATCCATCCAGGCCATTATTATGACGTTTTCAGCGAGCAGTTGGGGACTTTTCTTTGTTAAAATTTATTCAGCACGTCCATGCTTGCAACCTGGCTTTACTCCATCATAAGGCTGCATCTAACCACTGCTTTCATCGTTTATTAATCTGTTTATATTTTTTTCAACCAATTTAATCTATAAAATGTCAGAAGATTGTTTCATAGAGACCACGATGATGTCTACTAAACATTTTACCAACAATTTACAGTCATACAAAACAGAGAAAAATGGCAAATCTCTCCATTTCAGAAGCCAGAACTAGTGAATGTTTGCCCTTTTTCTTGATAAATTACAGACTACAGATTATCAAAACTGTTGAGTGAACAGTGAAACTGGAGACCAAACAAACAAAAAAAATTCACTCATTGTTTCAGTGCTACTTAACTTTACCGGCCAACTTGATTTTCAGGACAGAATGGGACTTGTTCCATCTTAACCTCCTCTGCAGGTCATGGATACTCAGACAAAGTGTGAGCTTAGGCCTCCTTACATATGTCAAACAACTCTCTCTGTGTCAGCAGCGAGAGCAGGATTATCCGAGAAAAGGAATAGAAAAGAAGATCAACCAGAGGAACCACGCAGAGAGCTCAGCTGTGCATGGCCACGGCTGAACTAATGCTATACAACGCTCCACTCCAAAACCTGTTGCACTGAAGCCACCTCAGTCTTTTGTAGGCTTAGGGAGGCATCTAATGTCAATGTTAAATAAAGACGACACCAAAGCAACTGCTGGAGATATTCACGTTCATAACGACAAACACTACAACACGCACCTGTCTCTCTTTTTGTCTGCTGAAAACTCTGATGTGTTTGGACATGATGTAAATACCTGGATCGCTGTGCTGTTGTTTACCACATCACAGCCAGCGTACAGACTCAGGACAAAGTTCAACTTGACACTGAACACTTATCAACTCACAGAATCCCATCATGAAATATTAAACTGACAACACTGCATGACGCTACACAAACACTGTTGTTACATCTTAATTACCAAGCTTATTAACAGTAATTATGCTCAGTGTTATTTACAGACAGCGTTATTATGCAATGTACAGAGCTGTGTGAATCCACTGTGGAGTAGCTATATTACATTTCAGGATCTGCCTCACATGCCGCTAAGCTGATTAGCTAAGAATAACGCCTCGCTATCGGTCTGTGGCTGCTGAGAAGCACAGTACATGCAAGGACAGGAGGCGATAAGGATGGCATCCGAGCGTCTGGAGGTTCAGAGCTGAGCTGGAAAAACTCAAAGGACATCAGAATTAGCCTTTTACCTCACGCTTCCTGGGAACAGCTGAGTCATAGTTGTCCTCCAGATCCTCTCCCTCCGCCGGGTTTCCATTGGTAGCTTCAGATAAGTCTGAAATAGGCTCTATGAACTCCGGTGTGGAGCGGCGGCCGTAACGTTTACTGCCCTTCACAAACTTTGGTTGGATCTCTGGAGACTCTGAAGAGAAATGACAAGGAACTGTAAAATCATAAGAGCAGTGTCACATTTACAAAACATTTTAAAAAGTATATATGTGGACCACTGATAACTATTTTAAATAGGGGTTCGCATTTTATGACCTTTTTAATAACATGCAATTTATACCCGTTTTACAGTCATGACCAAAAGAAATGAAACCAGAAATAATATAGCCTATAATAATTTCAGTGCTTTACACCTTTTCAAAACCTACAGATACCCTGTAAGATGCAATACAAAAATGTACAATGAGTAATACTTTCCGCAGTCTTCAGCTGCTACTTCTGTAAAAGTAGTTACTTCTCTAAAAGCGGTAACCAAAGAATCTTTTAAACCTGTATGTTCCCATTTGTCTGAATAAAACAGAAACTACAGGTTGACAATGTTTGAGGTGCAAACTTCTGAGAAATTCAAGGGAACTTGGGTTTAGTGCACTTTGTGTTTCACTGACAGTGAGACAACACACAGACAGGAAAGTAGTAACTTTGATAAAGATCAGATATTATCTCATATCTTGTACGAGACAGTCTGCTAATGTAAACAACGCTCATGCAAAAAGATGGATCACGATGTTCAGCAACTTGGAAACATCCACATACTTTTCCAAGAAATTTCTCAGTATATATGCACTCAGTGTGTCAGCTATACTGATAAAATAACAAGCCATGCCAGTGGTCCAAACCATGACGATGCAAACAGTTCAACTGTCAGCTAATTGGCTTTGGGCCTGCACCTTTGGCTCTGTGCCTCTGTATGTAGATTTAGAGCTGAATCAGCATGGGGTTGTTCTACTTACTGAGCTTACACAGTCACCTTCTCCGCTTGGACAACTTGGTAAATGGGAAAGGTCCCCTTAAAGTTCAATATTAAACTGATACGGACATAAAACACAGATTAAGGTTAATGATTCAGCGTCACGCTCTGTACTTGGGTTTCATGCTAACACCGCAGGAGTTTTAAAGACTTTTTTGAATCTAGACTTTACCTGGTTTTGGCAAGGTTTCCTGTTCTGCTTGAGGTGGCTCAATGTTTGAAGGACAAAACCAGAATCAGTGCATTCTTGAATTGGTCAAAGTCAACCTGCAACAAGAATTAAAGAAGAGATTACACACTGAAGTATAGTCTTAGATAAATGTGAGACTTCTTGTTGTAAAATGCAAGCAATGTTTTGCAAGCAAAAGTTCATGAAATTCCTCAGACTGGGTGTAATTCCCTGTGTGCTGGGTGGAGGCTGGGTGTCCCTGGGTGTCTGGGTGGAGGAGGGTTCGTCAGAGCCGGAGCAGGGAGGTCACACTTCAACAATCAACAGCTGCTAACCCTGAGTATGGTGATTTTCTTTGTGCTTCGGAGGCTGGCGGCTGGCAGCTTTAGGGTGGGGGTTATTCTTTTTGACTTTATTGTTGGATGCCATGGGTAGGCAATCAGTTCACTGGCCCCTCTGCTAACACTGACCCCGCCCACGCACACCCGCACTTGCGAGACAATAGCCACCCGTCTGTGCACACGCTTATACATAAACAAAACTTGATGCAAAAGCGCAGAGGTAAGCAGTTTGTAATTTATCTCATCTTTCTACTTGAGGCTGAAAAGACAAAAACTACATACTGGACATACAATGCACTGTACGGTTTCAAGTCTAATTGGACACATCTGACCAGTGTCCTCCCTGTTTCATACATTTCCACATGGAGTACCCTCAAACAAATGCATCTGTGAATGCTGATTAGCCGGCCTGGTTGTCCTGACGACAGACACCTGGGTTGAGGGCTGATGGAGGCACATTTTCTCCTCAACAAGACGGCTAACAAAGCGCCAAAAAGCCCAGAGACACAAAGACCTGAAAGCTGGAGTGGCTCCCAGGCATCTGTCAAAATCAAAGGACGCAGAGGACCCTACACACAGGAAAGCCAAAAGGCCACAACTCACGTGTACATCAGAAAAGGAACAATATATGCCAGAAACATAACAGCCACGCAGAGACCATAAACGCACCCTGGCAGTGAGGCGGTCCTGGTTCTGCAGCAGCGTATGGAGGAGAGCTGGTGTGGCATCATCCAGGTGCAGCGACTGGCAGAGGTCAGAGAGTTCCTCTGGGCACAGAGAGCCGCAGCCGCTGGTGTCGAAACTGTTAAAGACTTCTTTCAGGCGCTCCTCGTAGTGGTCCTGCTCTTGGGCGTCATCCATCCCACAGGACAGCACCCTGCCCTGAAAAAACAAACAAAAAAAGCAATGAAAATCCTTGTTTTGTCACATTTTCCATGAGATTTTAGCCGATGAGTTTCTCCACAGTGATAGAACAGAGCATTAGCGCCATTTAGCTTCCCTGTTACAAAATCAAAACAGAGACAAGAGGTCAAATCTCTTCACTCTACATTAACAGCACAGTTTATCAAATCACTAATAAAAAATACTCACAAATAGAGTGGAAACATCTATCTCAACAGCATGCATTCCTAACAGCACCTTCATCTGTGTGCCACTGAGCGACTGAGCTACCAACACACCGCTCCAGCGAAGCATTTGTAGCAAAGGCTTTGGCTAATCCTATTACAATGATTAGACAATCAGGTAAATTGATAGACATGGACAAGTCTGATACTGACCATGACTCTCTTTACACTGAGCTGGAAAACACACACACCTTTTATGTAGTTTACAGTTACTGTGGTTTAAACACATTTCTACTTTTCTTATAATTAGTATCAGTGAATATGTTGAGATGTAAAGGTATTTGAGTTTTAAAGGCTGACAAAATAAAAAGTATGAAGTTGATAGTGATAAAAATGAGGCTAAATGTCATGTATAAAGACCAACCAGACACCAAATTGGCAGTGAACCAAGTGGAACAAGCAGCCAGGGACTAATTCAGAGGGTTACACCAAAGACTTATGCCAACAGTTATTGGCTGGTGGAAGCATCAGTTACAGACACAAGGAGAAAGTTTATGTTCTTTCTATTTGGATGCATCATCTCTGCAACTTAAAATCAATAAGGACAAGCCTAAAGAGTGGTTCTAATGATTCTTGGGTAATTAAATAAGAGGGTAATTGCTTAAAAAGGTCATCATGGGTCAAAAGAAAGAAAGAAAGGTAAAGTGTGTAACTGACTTTAGCAATGACATAACTCATAGACGCAACAGTCCAGGTCAGCCACCTGAAGCTTAAGGAAGGAAATAGCAGCAGAGAGCTGAGTAAAGTAAAGCATTCATCAACTGTACTTCTATTTTTACTGACAATACTTTCCACAAATGTTATATCTGACTGTTGCACCTTATGTACTTGTATTATAAACTTGATCACAGTTCCTGCTCATTTTGTTCCTACATAAACGCTACACATAAGCTGCATATAAAACTATGTAGAACTGCGTGTGAATCTGAGAGCATACTACTATATTTAATGAGTTAAAACTTCCCAATTTGTGCCTATATATCTATACAATGAGCACCCGTCTGACCCTCTGCTTTTCCAGCTGCTCTCAGTGGGATCATCAAGCGCTCGGCCAGGTGTCCCCACACCCCAGACTCGGGGTACCCATTCACCGCAGACAATAGGCTGTCCACAAAAACCAAATCAGTATTCTGCATCTGCACATTTGAGTGGCTTATGAAATGCAAGAAGATCATGGCTCAGCAGCAGCAGCTTCTCTAAAGCTATCATGTTTTGTGAAGTATGCAAAGAATGTGCAACAAAAACAAGAAATTATCAAAACAAATGCAGGGAAATGGAAGTGCACAGCAGATCGATTCTGACCATAATTTTAAATTTTTAGAAAATAAGACTCTCTCCACACACTTTGCTCATGTTGTCGCACTAATTCAGCTTGCTTTATGCAGGCAGCTTCTGAGCCAATTATCCCGGTAGCCCGCCTGCTCGGCCCGGTCACACAGTGACTCTCGGTGGCCCCAGGTTGACAGCTGCTGCAGCCAAAGACTCACGCCGGTCCAGGTCACAAGAAGGGGGTTAATCCTCACAACATCCCAGCATTCACTGGTACTGATGAGACGCGTAATTATCGCTAGAAAGATTTCACAACTTTTCCTCTTTGATGTCAGCCTGGTGAAAACACTGAGGGTCTTCTTTCAGATGGAACAAAGAGGTTTCCTGCTTTTAAAGGCCTGATCTTAATATTGTCTTTCAGTAGAATAATACTGGAAGAAATAATGCCACTGAGCTATTGCCATATGCAGATTCCCTTTGTTCCCTAATTTTATTTTTTGATCTGGAACAAGTGTGCACATATTGAAGTATCTTTATAGATGTTATATTCATTTTGTTCTAGGTTTTCCTTTGGTCTGTTTGTTTTATCATTCTTGGTACAAACCTCCTCTTCCTGCTGTTTGTCAAACTATTCAAAATATCTTTTGCATTACTTGTCCACTAAATCTGCACAAAGTAGCTGAAATCTTAAGTTACTTTTACTCTCATCGATCTTCAAGTAAATCAATATTTTTTTTACTGTTGTTAAGTTTACTTGGCATCAACTACAGCTGCAACAACTAGTCGATTAATTGATAAGTTAGTGGGTATCAAGTATTTTGATAAAGATATAATACTTTTAGAAGGTTTGTAAGAAAATAATGTCAAATATTTGATATTAAATCTTCTAAAAATGTGAGGGTTTGATGCTTTTCTTTGTCATACATGATAGTAAACTGAATATTTTGGGATTATGGACTGTTGGTCAGACAAAGCACCACATCTGAAGAGGTCACCTTAGTCTGTGTGGCATTTCTATAATTGTTCTCTAATTAATTTACATTTCAACAGCTTTCACATACTCCATGAAGTGACACTGAAAGAAAACACTGCATGATATGAATGATTTGGATCGAAGCTGAGCATCACAAATGACTCATTTTCTGATCAATAAATCTTGGTGAGATCATTTTGCACAAGACTGCACAGTCACAGTTTTCTACACTACAGTATGTTTTAGTTTAAAATAAACTGTTTACAAGACCATGGATAAAAAACTTTAACGGCTTTGTCACACATCAACTAACTTTTAAGGATGTTTAACTTGTAGAGAGGAAAAACAAAGCGAAAAACGACAAGAAAAAGTGAAAATAAGATCTAATTTAACCACTTGCTGAGTAATCCTGTAGCATCGCTCATTAGAAACACTGTCAGCAGTCGCCTTAGTAACTTACAGGCACATGTGTAAAGATTAAAAAGTCAGTTTATGGGCATGATAAAAGTCTTAACCAGCTGTGAAGTGGTTTATCTGGTTATACGAGTCAAACAGGACGCTCATAGGAAAGTGATGGGCTATGCTAACCGGGCTAATTTCTCCACGGGCGTGTTGGGAGTCAACGGTTAGCCGTTGGCTCTGACTTCACTTCATCCCAAAATTTGACGTTAGAAACAGCGGTGAACACAGAAGAGGAAGCAGCCGACAAACAAACATTTACTTTAAAATGGTCAGCTAAAACCCCACTCACCAAAGTCTCTGAACTTGGGGCGATTAGTTGGCTCCTTTTCCAGCTGAAATCTGGTGATAAAACGCGGGTATAAAACAAAACTTTTACAACATTTCTCCCCGCAGGTCGCGTCGCGGTTCCCTTATCCTCTCCACAAAAACCAACGAGCCGTTACCGGTGGTTTGGCTTATTGAGGCTTGTTAGAGACGTTTTATTCCAGCACAACACCGGTGAGTGTGTTGTCTCCGCAGGGTTCGGTGGCTGCTTTGTGCCCCCCGGCTCTATCATCCTCCTCTGGGTTGTAGCGGATTTTGAAAAGCGGCTGAGAGAGGAAGGGGCGGTGACCGAGAGCCTGCGACGGCCTGAGTGGACACAGCCTGGCCCCCTGTGGACCAAACCAACACTGACACTAATTAAACACGTCCCTGATTTAAAAGATAATGAAAAGTTCCTGTTAATATTGATATTATTGAATCTGTCTGGCTGTTAAGTTTTTATTTGACCATATTCAGGAAGCTTTTTCTAGTTTTTAACTAGTTGGTTGGACTAAGATCTACTCATCATTAGACCCAGTTAGATGTTTTGCATTATTTTGTATAAGGAAAATATGTGGTCCAGTGTGTCAGAGCACCATGTGAACACTCAACAACAACTCACAGACAAATCCAGCAAAAAATATTTAAGAAAAAAGTTCAGTTTACAGTGGTGGAAAGTAACTAAACACAAGTCCTGTACTTAATTGCAGTTTTGAGGTCCCTGTACTTTAAGTACTTCCATTTTATGCTACTTCATACTTCAACTACATTGTACTTTCCACTCCAGTACAGTTATTTGACAGCTTTAGTTGCTAGTTACTTTTTAAATGAAGATTTTACACCATGGATAATTTAGCAAGCTTTTAAAATACAACTTGAGATTAAACCTTTTTTGGCTTCTGACGTCTTACAGAAACATTTCAGAAGTCTCTGAGTTGTTAACAGCTTCACCAAACAGTGATTTATTCCCTCTAAACCTCTCATAAGGTTGGTCTGCAGCAGGCGTTACAGAGGCACCCTGAAGTCCAGTGGTACTGTGTAACTAAGTACATTTACTCAGCTACTGTAACTCTTCAGATATCACAGGTGGGTAAGAAATACAAACCCAAACATATATGAACCTGTTAGTTTATTGACTTTATAAGAAAATATCACCATTTTAACATATTTCATGTTGAATATCAAAGAACTTCAATACCCATGATGCCTTGCAGTGCACTGTGGTGAACTGTCAGCTGGGTGTGTTCTGTTTTGTTTTTGGAGTGTCACTATATACATGGTAGGGGCATTTTTATCACTAAATGTTTGTTCATATGTTTGATTTTACAACACTTAATGCTACTTTGAGGAGTTTATAGACTGTTGGGTTGATTTTAATCACATGCATGGACTTTTTCAACAGACTTGTGTTCTTTGTTGTCATTGTTCAAGGCTCTCACTTCCTCAGGCATTCTTCATACGTGTATGAGTAGCCTAAGAAGCTGACACTGTTTCTCCTGACATGTTTGAAACACATGTGAACCAATAGCAGCGGAGAATACAATTAGTCTCTGTTGAACATTGACCTTGTTTCTCTGTCTTTCACAATACTCATGTTGTCAGGAAGAGAGCTCTGCTGGATTCTCCCTCAGTTCACGACTGAAGCGAGCAAAAAGCAAAAAGGGAATACACTGATTTTGACAGTGGATTTTGTTGCTGCAGACAGGGAAACTAATTTCACCTGTGGCAGGGATGAAGAGAGCTGTGTCATTTCTGATCACTGTCTACATCACAGTGCCTCTTGTTCTCGACCAGTTCCCCTGGATACTGGGCTATGCCATATTCTCTCACTTGTGTAAGTAACATTTGTCTCCAGGCCAGAGTGTTAATTCGATTTATAGGCATGTTAGATCACTATGAGTCAATATGGTGACCATGTAGTCTGTTGTAGCTGCAGAGGAGAAGACATTTGGTCATGTCACAGAGAAAAAACAGAAGTGTTAAATAATAGAATAGTGATGGCTGAATTCCATCTAGCTGCTTCAGTTTGACACAGTTGTTCACAGTTTGATGTACCACTATATTACAGTGATGTTAGCAGTTAGGTGTTTTAAATGCAGCCAAAATAATGGATGATAATGTGCACTGGGTTTCTAAAATAAGAAATAAATAAATGAAATATGAAACTAGAATTTTGCTTCATTATTAGTAGTTTCTCAGCAGCAAAACAAAACATAATAACAGTGCTTTACAATAGAAAACAACACCCAGATGTAGTGACAGATCTATGACTGTAGCACTGAGTTGTTCAACAACTTTGAATTAACTTAAATTAACTTAAAACTCATAAACTCACACAATACGACACCATGTGATATGATACTAGCTCAAAATTGCATTGTAAAGAACTGTGTAATGTAATATTTTAGACAAGACTCTTCGCACATAAACAAACAAAACTAGTATCTACACAACATCCTGTCACTCATTGACTGGGGCAAACTAAATTGCATCAAAAAGTTGAGTTTTGTATGTTCTGAATAAATAATATAATAAAGTGAAATCACTGCATGGATCTAAGTGTGCAGAGATCTTTTAATATCATTTTGTAAAGTAGCAACACAAAATGATCACTATCAGTATGACTCCACTGAAAGTAATAAATGATAACACCAAAGTATTGCCCAAGCAGCTGAGGATTTGATACAATATGATAAAACAATATAATACTATGTAATACATAATGATGAGATATGATATTATAAAATATACAGTACACAAAAATCATACTGACCTTGTGTTTTCTTGGTTGCTGCAGTGAGGTTTCCATTCTTCGTGGACCTTGGCAGACCTGAAATTGTTGTGAGCCACACGTGCAACTTTTACCTCAACACAGAAGAGGGTGTCTCAGTGGGAATATGGTAGGTCTTTTGTTGGTTCCCTTTGTGTCCATTTGAGTGCACCAGCACTTGAACATACCACGACCATGTGCACATTTGGTACAGGTGGCACCTGAGTGAATAGGACCGCAATCTACTCATTTAGCAGCGCAAGACCACTCAAAAACCTACTGTACGTCTGAAAACACAAGCGTGTTTGTTTGTTTCTTCATCTCCCCTCTCTCTATCTTTGTATCTCATAGGCATACGCTCCCCGCCAGCCAATGGGAGGAGGCCGCGGGGAGAGGCCCTGAGTGGTACCGGGAGGCTCTGGGAGACGGCCATCCTGTTATTATCTATCTCCATGGCAACGTAGGAACCAGGTGGGATGAGAGTGGTGCGATAGAAACCCTTGAATTGATCCTAATGGAGTCTAGTGGGTATTACGCGACTGCTCAGGCCCCTGGGTTTATCCACACGCAATGAGCTGTGGATGAAAGTATATGAGGGTGAAAGCCAATTGTTTGTATTCACTGCTCTCGTGTCATTTCTGCAGGGCCATAAATCACAGAGTACAGCTGGTGAAGGTAAGGTTCATGTTTTAAAACTAATTTTCAGTGTCAGTGAATGATTTTTGACTTTAAACTTTAAAGATCAAATTCTGATTTTTATTTGTTTCAGATCTTAAGCGCTGCAGGATATCATGTCTTATCCTTAGACTACAGAGGTAAGATGCTTATTGTTGCTCTTGTGTTTATTTAGGTGTAAAACATTACTATTGTATTTCCAGTGAATATACTGTACTGGATACAATTATAATTTCAAGGTTGTAACGTGTTTTAATGAGGTTTTGGAGACTCCAGTGGAGAGCCAAGTGAAGCTGGACTGACCAGTGACGCCCTCTACCTGTACCAGTGGGTAAAGAAACAAAGCAGACAGAGTCTTGTCTGTTTGTGGGGACACTCACTCGGCTCTGGGTCAGTTTCTCTCCCCACACTTTGACCAGTAACATCCACTGTCTCGTCATTAAAATATTTGTGTAAGAAATGTAGTTGCATATGTCTAAAACCTTCCTTTTTCATTTATTGTGTAGGGTGGCAACTAATGCTGCTGTGAAACTGAAAGAGCAAGGTGGGTTACAGTCTTTAAAGGCCCTGCACACTCATGATAAACCCACACAGGTGATTTTAATCATCTGTTTTAGCTGATTTAACTTGACATATAACAACAGGAGAGCACAATAAAAAAAAATTAAGCAGAAAAAGTATTGTATCATTTCACAGTACTGTATATAGTAGGGAGCTGGGATATGATCTTGTTACGGCTTACTGGGAAATTTAAATACAACAGAGCCATTGTTAATGTCATTAGAACTGTAATGACAGTCAGAATACCTGCTGTGAATAAGATCTATTTCACCCAGTATCAGACAGAGTAAGAGCAGGTGACTGAAAGAGGAAAAAACTACTTAATATTTTTAACTATAAACTGCATTTTCTGTGTAAATTACTCCACAATTCAACGTTAAACCAATTCTTATTCTTTGGTATAATTTTTGTTCCTGTCTGATATCAGGCTCTGATGTTGATGCTTTGGTCCTTGAAGCTCCGTACACAAGAATCGGAGAGGTCGTAGCCATTCATCCGCTCACTAAGGTGAGGCCAGTTGTTACATATTTGTCTGGAGCTCCTCAGGGTGTTTACACCATTGGTTTCTGAAGAATAACACATGGCAACACTGAGACAACAACAGCTTTATCACTGCTACAACAAACGTCTGTGAGACAATTAAAAAACTTTTTTAATTAGACAATCAAGGCACCACAGCTCATGTTTTACTTTACAAGCGTGATATAAACTCACAGCTGCCACAACTGAGGCCCAAAGTTCAGCTATATTAATAAATAAATCCACATTCCACCATCGCCAATTTGGTAAAATGAACATGCTCAGTTTTATCCATTACAGACAATACTGTCAGACCAAGCATCAATTTCTCCTCTGCAACTATTTGTGTGTGTGTGTGTGACAATAGACAGGATATGGCTAAAGTATTTAAATGTTATTTTACTGCTGTATCTTGTAGATGTACATGTTCCTTCCAGGATTTGAGAGGTTGCTGTGGAAAATCCTGGAAAGAAACAACATCGTATTTGCAAATGATAAAAAGTGAGTATGGTAGAAAAAAAGGTTTCTTCTGTTAGAAAGCATCATGTTTTATTTTACTTATTGGTTCATTAGTTTCTATTGAGCAACAGTGTGCAGAAGAATATTGTTTTTGAATATTGTATGTGTTTGATATTTTTAAAAATCCATTTCTATCTCTGAATATGTTCAACCCCAAACCCTACACAGTTTACAGACGTTGACCAGTCCACTTCTCATTCTGCATTCAGAGGACGACGATGTTGTACCGTATCACATGGGTCTGAAGGTACAGTAAATCTTCATTTTGTGCTTTTCCCTGTCTATTCAGATATTAATTTCCGAGTGGATGTGGCTGCTTCCTCGCTGAATTACTTTGCATTTTTTACCATCTCCAGCTGTACCAGATATCGCTCCAGGCTCAGAAGAAACACAACACAGATGTTCAGGTTGAAATGATCTCCTACGCTGCAAATCGCAGATTCTCCCACAGCAACATCTACTTAGATCCAAATCTGTCAAATGTGGTCAGGTAGGTTTATGGTTTTTAATTGACTTCTTGCAGATAATCCAGACACATAACGTTTGTCTATGGCATATGTTGTACTTCTCATTAACATGTATTTGCAAACGTTTACTATGTTGTTCCTGCAGCAGACACTGTCCATAAACCACATTTCCCTCAGGAAATCTGAATAAATTTAATATTCCATCTGCTTCTTGTTGCAGGGGATTTCTACAAAAGCTGAGACAGTAGAGTGGCTCCAGGGAAGTGCGTCTGTTGAGCAGAGTTTTGTCATTTTGTTGATTCTGTACAGATTTATTTCAATGGACTTCTAAAAAATTAAATAAAAGCACTTAATATGAAATTACACATGATGTTTTTATTCCAACTCTAGAAAGAAGTAGGTTTGTATCTTCCCTTAACCAAGTTATCCTGATACAGACACAAATAAATCTTAGAAATAGTTTCAATCTGCCTGGAGTTTAGGCTTTGTCACTCAGTACACAGTATAAACTTACAGGAATGTCATTATAAATTAAGTTTAGTCAGCTGCTCTGTGACTGACATCCTACTGAATTCCTGAATTGCAGAAGCCTCCTCCCATCCTGTGCACTGGGAATGTTAAATATGAGCAAATCATTCGCAAATATCTGACCTCGCTCTCCACATTTACTGTTGTGTTGGTGCTAAAGGACTGTAACAGACAATGCTAGTGCTTTGACTCAGGTGCTTCGACAGTGAAAATACTCAGAAAACAAAAACACGTGCAGATGTGATTTCTGGAACAGAACAGAAGAACAGTGAACATGTTGTAAACATAAAGGCAGGCGTTCGGTCGTGAACCAGCCTCACATTTTCTTCAGAGCTCTGACCGTTTCTTCGATGGCCTCTCTCGGCTCGTTTGGTGGCGGTATTTTCAGGTCAGTCGGTTTGACGCCCCACACCTCAGTGGCGTACTCTGTGATGGTTCTGTCGCTGGAGAACTTTCCTGTGGCTGCGATGTTCTTGATCACCATTTTCGTCCACTCTGTTGGATTCTGTTAGAGAGAAATAAAACATGTTAATGTGGGTCATTTGTAATTTTGACTCTTTCTTGTTCTACACTCTTTTTTGAAGAAATGTTACCTGGTAGAGCTTGCTGACTTTCTCTTGACATTTCATGTAGGCTTCAAAGTCTGCAAACACTTTGAAACTGAAGAAAGACAAGAGAGAATAAAAACTCATCACAAATCTACCCTTAGGAAAAGATGGGAAATGCTTTTGGAGGTTGTTATTTACTGCATAAAAATGAAAGCATCTGAGTTTATGTTGCTTACCGGTCATATTTGAAGAGCATGTTGGTGAGGTCTTTGAAAAGCTCTGGATTTTTGGGGCTGAAAAATCCACTCGTGATCTGATCCATCACCTCTTTCAGCTCAGGGATCTTCTTGTAGTACGACATGGCATCATATCTAACAAAGAACAAATGAAAGGTAGTTTAATTACATTTTAAAAAATCCAGAAAGGATCAGATAAATCTCCTTTACTTACCCCTTTTTGTCCAGTTCAGCCACGTCCTCTACCCTCATGCCGAAGATGAACAGGTTCTCCTCTCCGGCCTCCTCGGCCATCTCCACGTTGGCGCCATCCATGGTGCCGATGGTCAGAGCTCCATTCAGCATGAACTTCATGTTTCCTGTTCCTGAGGCCTCAGTGCCGGCAGTGGAGATCTGCTCGGACAGATCTGTGGCAGGTATCACTGAGAAAAAAAAACAGATACTGTAAAATCACAGAAGAAACTGTACTTTTGGTGAATTATCCTTTTGATTTAAGGTAGTATTTTGGAATAAATCCCTCCAAATGACTCACTGACATATAAAACCAAGACCGTTTTTGTTGTAGACACTTATAATAATGTCCAGGTGTTAAAGGAAGTTGTCCACGTGGTACCTTTCTCTGCCAGAGACACCCTGTAGTTCTCCAGAAAGATGACCTTCAGCTTGTTTCCCACCACAGGGTCGTTGTTCACCACCTCACCCACTGAAGTGATCAGCTTGATGATCATTTTGGCCATGTGATACCCTGGAGCAGCCTGCAGAGGGCGACAGTGGATGACTTACTGAGAAACAGGAATTTCACACCAGCCTCTCTCTGCCTGTTTGTTCATCTGTGTTGTTTGTTGTGTTTGTGTTGGCTGAGCTGCTACCTTTCCTCCGATGATCACCGTTCGTGGTACAAAAGGTGCAGTGGGGTTCTTTCTGATGCCTTTGAAACAAAACAGGAGGACACAAACTCATTATCAATGATGCAAGTTTAACGTATTATGACAAATCACTCGATGGCTTTACACGGTCATGTGACATGGACAGTGCACTGCTCCTACACTGCACTTACAAACACACATTTTGTCACCACCCTAAACATACATGGAATAATCTTCAGCCATGATTTTTCTCCACTCTGAAACATCTCATCAATGGTTCAGTGGATTGGCGTTAATTTTGTTACAGATATTCATGGTTCCCAGATGATAAACCCTAATGACTCTGGTGATCTTATTACTTTATGTAGCACCACCACCAGGTCAAAATGTGTACTTATCCATTACTTTTTCAATGATACACCCCAACATTTACCATACTGACTGATGTTTTATACAGATATTCATGGTTCACAGAAGTTGTATCCCACTACCTACTACTCATGATCCTGTGGCTTTTCCTCCACCAGGAGATTAACATTTTGAGTGAAATGTCTCAGAACTGCACAGCATTTGCTTCACAACTGGAAGCACTGGCAACTACAGGATAAAAATGTAATTAAAAAAACTAACAACAAATGTTTGTGGTATAGATACAGCACATTCAATAACACTGAGCAACACTCAAACTCCAGGAAAATGGCGGGTGGGCCAAAAGGTTGTGTAGTGATTAGTGTGGGTGTGGTTTGTTTTTTTTCTGCTAGCACTGTCATTGTGAGCATGCTAACATGTTGATGTTAGCATTTAACTGTTACAGCCTCACTTGCATGGTTGTTTTCTAATCGATCTATCCTTACTTATTAATGAATCTGTCTTATTCTATTGTACTTTTTAATACAATTTACAGACACTGAATCACCAGCATGTGTGAAATCACATTAGCTGTATTTTTTGTGTTGCAGAGGAGATCTGGAGCCTATCCCAGCTGACATGCCATAGAGATGCAATCTGTGGCATATTTACTGAGGTATACCAGATGGAAGGAAAATTTGGATGCAGGGAAAACATTAAATTAAACTGCTGATGAAGCCACTTTCATGTTTATCCCAGCCTGATACTGAATGGAAAATTTCTACGCCTGATTTACACGGCAGATGCATGCTGTTCTCTGTGTTTGTTTTAACTTGCTTGAGCACCAGTCAGGTGGGAAATCTGCCACATCAGGACATGTCAGACTGTGTCATGTAACTCATCACTCACAGAGAGTCAGACCTATGATGACTTGTGCAACTGTCTGGCACTTAATAATTAAACATGAGCGATTACACATACGGTTGTACATGGTGATGATGTGCAGGCAGTTGAGGAGTTGACGCTTGTACTCGTGGATTCTCTTCACATGGACGTCGAACATGGAGGAGGGGTTTATCTTCACCCTGTATTCATTCTCCAGGTACTGAGCGAACTTCAACTTGTTGTCCTGTGAGAAAAATCAGAAATATACGTGACTGAGGCAACAAAGGAGTCATTCAGTGTGTGGTGAAGCACTGAATCAGAGGTGCAGCCTGTCCAGGCACGTTCTGAGTTTACAGCAGTGAAATGCAATGTTGCAACACACAGATTAATCAGATGGTAAAGTCTCTGCCTGCTATGATGTGCAGAAAAAAATCAAGAAGTGAGAGTATGTTGCCATTCATGTTCATATGCAATGGTTCATGGTGCAACAGGACATTTAGAACAAAGCGACCACACTGTGCAGGTATGGCAACATCATGCAATCAGTAGAGAAATATCAACACATGCACTAGTATGCTATGGAAGATTTTAGCAGTTTATCAGTACAAGTTAACAGCTATCATGTCAGATGAAGCAGCTACATGTATTTATATGGCTTTTTTGTTTAAGTGTTTTGAAGCTGATAACATCTGCCTGTGCAGAGTGAAAATACAGAACCAAACAACTTGATGTTACTGAGTTTTAAAAATGTTTTTTTTTTTTTTTTATCTTGTATTTTTTTCTATACTTATTTATTTTGATTTGATAAAGCAGTACAATAAGATTTTTTTTAAGTAGGACATTCCCTTCATATGAAGGTTAAAATGGAAATGTATGAATGAAGTACCTCAGAATTGTAATTAAGTAAATGCTTTTTTCCACCACTGCTCTGGACTTTACCTGTTTGACCTTAGAGACATCACGGATGAAGGCAGCATCGTCAACAAAGTCATTCAGCTTCTCCAGCTGGCCGAGGTCCTTCACATAATCCTCCCCGATGACCTGAAACACATTTTAAAAGGTCACAGTAAAACTGACTGTTTACAACACTTCACCTCATATATATGTGGAAACACAGGCTGTAAAGAGTCAGGAGAGAAAAGCTCTGCTAAGATTCGATCATACGACAGCTGGGGAATATACTGTAGAGGATTCAGGGGCCTTAGCTGCTAAACTATGTCTTGGCACTGGATCATTTATTTTCTGCTGCGGCGGCTCACACAGACCTCGGCTATAAGCTCAGCCAGGCCGGGGTTGCAGAGCAGCAGCCAGCGTCTGGGAGTGATGCCGTTGGTTTTGTTCTGAAACTTCTCCGGTTCCAGTTCACTGAAATCACGAAATCTGGGGAAGGAAAATAAGAAATGAGGAGCAGCTAAATTTGGTCTGACACGAACAAAATAATAGAAACAATAGAAACAGTATGTGGATCGAGTGGTTAAAGGAGCAGACCGATGTATTTGCTGACCAGTTTAGAATATGTGCTACAGTTTTTAGATTCTTGTTTCCATGTGGTTTTCCTGATATTCTACTCAGCTGCTGATTTCCATTCATTTAAAAAAATCAATTAGCAGGTGTTGAAATTTACTTGAGTTGAGAAAAATCAAGTCTTAAAGTGCAGATTGATATGAAAAGTCTACACTACACTGACAAAAAACAACGCAGACTTCATATCTAACTCAAGAAAAACAAAAAAGCTAGAAAAAGACTTAACTCTAACTCATCAGAAGTTTCTTATTGTTTATTCCAGGTTCTGAACATTGGTGCTGCCTTTCAAGTTCCCACTGTACAGTTTTAGTTGAGAAAGTGTAACAGAGGTGATGATTCAATCCTGTGGTGATTCATGAGGCCATACTCATACGGCAACTATCATGTTTGTGGTCTGTTTGTCTGAATTCCTGTTTTGTGTTATTTGTTAATGTGATTTTGAAAAATGTCTGTTCCTTCCTGAGGACTATTGGAGCTATGGTTTGTGCCTAACTTAGATATTTTTTGATTTATCCATTATTCTGTCCACAGCTGTCTGTTTTGAAGCTGTGTGTCGTCTGCAGGAGGCTTACACTTCAGTCTTGATGATGTTGGAGTGTATCTCAGCGACTCCATTAACGGCGTGAGAGCCCACGATGCACAGGTGAGCCATGTTCACCCTCTTGCATCCGTCCTCTTCGATCAGAGACATTTTCCTCAGTTTGTCGATGTTGTTTGGAAAGAGAGCTGAGATCCTCTGAGGTGAAAAAACAGACACAGGCAAAGTTAGTCAGTAATAGATGCATTATTTTCTTTTTCTTATTGCAGACTTAAAGACGACTTTTCCTTGTCATCAGTTTGTGTTTCATGGTTTCATAGGATTAAAAAAAAAAAAGGAGTTGAGAAAGAGGAAATGGAGACTCTGACTGCTGGATGACCGGGGGTTTCTGGAAAGGTCACATCAGCTTTGTGTGGTTTCAGAATGAGCTTTAGATTTTTATAAATGAAAAAACATTAAAGTTGACTGCCTTAAAGCCACAGTACGTACATCCAGGTGGCTCTGGTTGATCTGGTAGATGATCTGCAGGTGTCTGGGCAGGAGCGTCTCCAGCAGCTCCACAGGCCAGCGCTCCAGAGCCTCGGGGAGGACTGTGTGGTTGGTGTAGGCGAACGTGCGCCTGGTGAGATCCCAGGCCTGCACAGGAAGGACGAGTTCATTTTTTGTCTCATTTAACGTCACATTTGAGCTCATTAAGATTCTTCACATCATGAACTTCAACAGCATCAGCAGACGACATCAGCCTGTCTGGATTTTGTTTCTTAACCTGGCTGACAACTCTTCTGTTGCACATGAACATTATGCAACACAGAAATATCTGTTTCATTTCTCATTCTCTGTGGTTTTCACCTCCTTTGCGTTCACCTCCTTGATTTCCTAATTTAAGCCTGGGGTAAGTCACTCTCAACAAGGAATTCAAATCACACCCACCGTGTCCCAGTCGAGCTTCTCAATGTCCACAAAGATTCTCATCAGCTCGGGGATGGCCATGGCCGGATGAGTGTCATTCAGTTGGATGGCGACCTGGAAAACATGACATTCTCCAGTAAGGCTGCTGTCGCCTCATTATTGACTTGTTATGTCCTATAAAAAGTGTGTTGTGTGACATATTGGCTCCATGATTTTAATATGTTGGCCACAGTGAAACTTTTAGTTTGTCCTCAGTATTATGAAAGAACCAGCTGTGAAACACTGGCAGACAGGAAAAACACTGGGTTGTTTATGTGAATCATAATATCATATCTGCAGGGTTTCTGTCTTGGCAGTGATTTCTCTCCTGGTGTTATAAAACATTCAGTCTGCTCCTGCTTTAATAGATTTTGTTTTCTGGCTAACAATGCATCCTACACAGCAGTGCAACAGGATTTTTCATGGGGTCCTCAGCAGATGTTTCTGTTGGATCTCTGCTCTGCTTCAGTCTGCAAACACCACAAGCTGAGGGCAGCTTAACTCAGGACGACAGGCTGAGCTACAGAAAAAGCTTTAAATATCTTGCTGCAATTTGCACCTTGCTGCTGGCCCAATGATCAACGTTAGGAAATGAAATGAAGTAATCGCTGAAAGAGGCTCTAACACTTTGCTCTCTGCACTCATGAGTATAAGACAGATTCTGAAGCTCACTTTGTCTGGGAAGCTTTCGAAGGAGGTGCGACCAGGTGTGCCTTTCTTGGTGGTCTTGAAGCGGCGGATGATGTCTTGGAGTGTGGCTGCCACGACAAAATACTCCTGCTTCAGACGGAGTTCTTTTCCTTCAAAGAACTAAAACATATAAGAGGGAAGAAGATGATAAGGCATCACTGGCCTCATCCATCAGTATCAGCCCAAAAGATATTCACTGCAATCATACATGCACCAGTACATGAGCTTAATGACTACATCTCGAACTTACGTTGTCGTTGGGGTAGAGCACACGGGAGATGTTCTCTGCCAGATTTCTGTCCAGCACAGCCTGGATGTAATCTCCAACATTAACTACAGACAGTTGAATGCATTTTAGTCACACTGGTACTATGTTATATGCATATTGTGATTTAACTCTGCAGCAGAGTAAAAAAACTACAGCATTTGAGCCATTTAGCAACCCGTACATCTCATTGCATGTTACCAGTGTTGCAGCAGTTTCCGTTTTTCTTGCAAAGGTTTTCTGTCGAAAAGCTAAAATGAAATGCGATGAGTCTGGTTTGCAAAAGTAAAACTGGCTTTAGGACTCACAGTCTCTCAGGTTGAAGTCATTGGGGGCACGAGCAGACCACAGCCTCATGGTGTTTACAGTGTTGTTCATGTATCCAGGGATGGGTGTGTCGTAAGGCATCGCCAAAACCACCTGCACAGAGGAAAGTGAAAACAGTTTGAGTCAGGAGCACAGTGAAGGTGGACTGAGAAAATACTAGGGATTAAAAATGTGTGTATGCCTCAATGACTTATTCTAAAGTGAAAAATTCAGTAAAATCTACCTGAGTGTCGACCCATTTGGAGCCGTCTCTCGTCTCCTCTACTCGTCCAGTAGAAGTGAACTGGCAGCATGTACTCAGGACGAGCTTTCTCCCAGGGGTTTCCATGTCTCAGCCAATCATCTGCCTCCTCCACCTACAGCAGGTCAGTCCAGGGCAAAGATAAAAAAGCTTTAAAATGATATAACATGTTGGGGTAGCAGAGACTGAGAGGGAAAGAAGACTCATTGACACTACTCACTAAACCTGACCTCTGAAATCAAAATCGATTAGCTGCATTATTTGATTATATTTTGTGTCAGCTGCTGGATGAAATACACCACCTCCTGCTACATCTACTATCCACCTGCAGCAGGGATTAGAGGCACGGGTTCATCCACCTCAGTGAAAAAAAACACTGACGTTAAGTCCTGTCCAGTGTCCTGAAGTGCATGTTTACACTGAGAGTTTGAACTGCAAATAACCAGCAGAACTCAAAAGGGCAAAAGCCTTCAGTTTTGGAATCTTATCACTGTAGTATTTTGCTTGTTTCTGTCGTCTAAAACCAACCTCCGTCACATTCTGCAGGTTGCTCCACTTCAGTGACACTAAAGGCAGGGTGCAGACCATGAGCTATGTTACTATTAATGATTAGCTTGTGATGTATTCTGACCTAATTTGTGTCTACTTTGGCCCCGGTTAACTTTGACTCCCAGCAGCATGAACATGGGCCAACAGGAGAATCCTGGATTTCAAAGTAAAAGATAAGAAAGATATGTATGGAGAAGCTTAATCATTGCCCAGTCGGTTTAGGGAAAATTAAGCATATAAGATTCTAATTTGAAAATTAAAGACAGCTGATAGAGCTGTGCAGCTGCAGTTACCTGCCAGCCGTCTCTTATCTTCTGGTTAAAGATCCCATATTCATATCGAATGCCGTAACCGTACGCTGCAAGACCCAAGGTGGCCATGGAATCCAGGAAGCATGCTGTGTGCAGAAAAGTCAATCACAATTACACATAAAACAATCAAAAAATTCAAGCTCTTCAGTGTTGAAATGAGAAATTAAATTCTGGTTCATGGTGCTGGTGAGGAAGGTTCAGTGTTCATTTGTTCATTTAGACAATATGTTGCAACATTTCTGCGTCTGCAAGTTGCTTCACGCGATCAATAGACACACAAAGGTGTTTGATGGACTACTGCCAAAACAGGCAAGAAATACAGTGGAGTTTGGTGGAGAGAAGTGTTTACATGCAACGATGACTGGACTTTAATACGCTTGCTTTCTGTTTTCTATCATTTCCTGGATCTTTGGGCTGTTTATAGGGGTGGGGATGCAATAAAACACTTCCTCTCTTTCTCTTCTGTTTCCGTCCAATCATCTGCAGCCTTTTACCTGCCAGTCTGCCCAGACCTCCGTTCCCCAGACCTGCATCCTCCTCCATCTCCTCCAGCTCCTCCATGTCCAGGCCGAGCTGCAGCGCAGAGGGAAACATTTAACTAAGTTAAAGGTCATCAGAAATGCCACAGATGTTATAATGTGCGTTCAACATGTGTGTTTGTGGTTGTTGCAGCTTCTGTTTTCTATAAACTTCAGTCAGACCTGGTAGATGGCTTCATCGCAGGCGTTCTGCAGCCCCAGGTTGATCATCGTGTTCTGGAGCGTCCTGCCCATGTAGAATTCCAGAGACAGATAATACACCCTCTAGGCGAAGAAAAAAAAAACATTTTGTGTCTTTACACATCTTTTCAGAGACTGTACAGATCCAAGATTAAGTACAAATGAATATTTATGATCTGTTTTGGTTGATTATGGCACGGAGGTGAAGAAGTGCAGCACAAGGCTGAGCAGCAAATGAATAAAATTGGAACAGGCAAACATTTTCCTGCACAAAATAGCTGTGTAAATATGATGCAATGACCTAAAAAAAAATACAGTGAGAAGCTTTATGCAACAGTAAAACACTGCACACAGCCTGCTTCCTGTAAGAATGTAAAAACATGCCACAGAATATACTCCTTCAAAAGACACACACCCTTTTGAATTTTACTCTGAGGTGTGTGTGGACTGTGTTTTTACAGTGTGAGATTGCAGTAGTTTAGTTTCCTCTTGGTTTTTACCTTTGGATCTGCTTCATAGTAAAACTGCTGTGTTCTGATCCACCTCCCCACCAGGTGATCTCTCACAGTGTGGGCCAGGGCAAAGTAATAATCCCGGGGAGTTGCAATGTTCCTGTCTTTCACCAGGGTGAAGTGCAGGTGTCGGTTGAAGCTCTTCTTCAGCTCTGCGACATTCTCCACCCCCACGATCCCCCTGATGCTTATCTGCTTGCGCTTCTCCTGGTCGGTGAGCGGCGTCGCCATGCTGGGAGGGCAGCAGGTCGGTGTTTTAGTTTCAAGAGTGAGAGGTCCTGGGCTGGAAGTGAAGTTGACAGGAAGCACGGTGGCAGCTTTCATGCAGCAGTCTCCGCCTTCAGCTTGCTTGTCATTGGTGAGTGCAGGGGGAGGGTGTTTCCCTGTCCGGCCCCTGCTGAGCTGCAGAGCTGAGCTGCAGGAGGGAAGGTGAACAGGAATACTAATGATATAAAGGACTGGAAATATGGTGAAGTTTAGGTTGGCACAAATCTATAATTTACATTTATAGGTCACATTTTATCATAAGTTCAAGCACACTGACGTTAGTTATATGAAAACAGAAGAATCAGTGTTATTCTGAAAATAAAACCCACTTTAATATTTCCTGTTTTAAAGATAGATAGATAGATAGATAGATAGATAGATAGATAGATAGATAGATAGATAGAGACTGAAATCAGCTGGGAGAAGTTTCTCTTCAAAACCGAGCATTTTCAAAAGTCATCTGACTAAATGTCATGTAGCCATGAAGCACGGTGTTGGCAGCATTACACTGTGGAGGGTGGAGGGTAAAATGAATCAGCAGAACACAGAAAAATCCTGGAGGAGAGCCATTTAAACAGTCAGCAAGAAACCAGTGACTTGGGAGAAGATTTGTCTTCCAGAAAGACATTAACCTGCGCTGCACAGGAACAGCTTCAAAATAACTGATAATGTTCATCAGATCTCAGCCTCATTGAAACTTTGTGTCCGGACTCAAAAAAGACACATTTTGCACAGAAGGACGGAGAAAAAACTCGCAGTGTCCAGGTGCACAAAGCTGATAAATCCACACAGGCTCAGGTTGCATCTCCTAAATACTGACTTGGATAATTGTTTTTAAAGCAATCGGCTTTCACTCTGACATTAAAGGATTGTTTTCTGTTGATCAGAGACATTAACTTGACTTTAATTTGCTGCTGTTAAAAACATAAAACATGAAAACTTCCAGTGGCAGATAAATATTCCAGGCAACATTGTTGACACCTATTTATTGAATATTCACACATACAGAAAACACAGAGCCTCATATTACACTTCAAATCATCATAATAATAGCAGTAATATGGTCATGATAGACATATAACAATCATAGTAATCATACTGGGTTAAAATCAAAGTAGTAACAATGTTCATTTTATATTCATAAAATTCTCCATAGACATATTTCAGTATCACTGTAACTAATAATATTGAGTGATGACATTCCACCTCGGATCAAACAGGGCAAAAAGAACCACTTTGGAGTTAAAATGAGGTTATAATGCAGGTAACACACACTCACACACACTCAGTCACACACACATACACATATGTATGTACATTTGGAGATATAACACCCAGTGTCGCCCAGCGACTGTGTGTACGTTTTTAATAATTCATAAAAGTTTGAAGGCTGTAATGATAGACTTCAAATCATCCCCCCGGGTCTGTTTTAATATCATTAAAGTGTATTTGGCTGGTTTAGAAATAATAAATGTTACAATCACACACTTTTTCTTTTATGTCAGCACCCTCATGTGTTCAGTACAGAAACACACATTTGTCATTTTTCAATCAAAGAAATTCACATTTTCACACAGGTTATGTTAAAATAGTATTTATCTCATGTTAAAAAGTAACAAAAGCATGTGTGTTTGTCGTCTCATACTGGACATATGGAGCTTTAATAAACTGTTGTTGCTGAATTAAAGTTGTTGTTGTTGATTTGTCCTGGAATCTGAGGTTGTGTAATGCTGTGATAATGGCTGCACTTGTCTGCGTATGAGTCAAAGGCAGCTCTGGCTGCCTGGTGACCCACCGCTGAACGAGCTGCTTTTGTACTGTAGTGTTAATTACGGCCAGGACAAAAGGCTAACCTTGAAAAACAGCCAATTGAATGTTGCATAAATGAAAGCTTGGGTTCAGCCTCACATCACAGGCTGTGCAACTTGCTGAAAGCTGTAGTAGCTGGGTTTAGGTTTGTCACTGTAAGCACACATGCATGTATCATACTGGAAATTGTAAAGTTTACTGTGTGCAGCCATTTCAGCAGCCGTGTGGAATCAGTCCCAGATGATTTACAATCAGTGTAATCCAAGGGGAAAAAAAGAGGGAAGGGAATTTAAAAAGTTAAGAAAACACACCTCACCATTCCTGACTGGTAATATTCCCTTCAATACTGTGGTAATTATATCCACTGCAAACATGACTACTGTTGGATTTTGCCCTTTTACGATAGAAAAAATATGTAGCAGCAGGTGAAGTCAGGCATCACAGATGTTACAGTCGACTCTGCTGAAGCAATTAAATCTAGTTTGTAGCAAAGTTTCATAGATCTTTTGGGTAGGGGGGGGAAGGCACACCCATGAAGCTCAAACACAGGATAGCACCTTATGTAAATGCTAGACAAGGACTAAATGTCTCAGGGCTACGATGCACAGGGAAACTTTTTGGGCAACTTTAACAGGCAACAGTTCCCTCAAACTGACCCCTAAATAACAGGTAGGAAACATTTTTAGCAGTGCTAGCTGCTTTGTTAAGTAGTCCACCATTCTGAAAACCTTTTCGTTTGTCAGGGACATTCGTGGTTCCCAGAGGATGAATCCTAATGACTTTTCTGATTCTTAACTTAACAGCAGATTAAACTTGTTACTTGTCCTCTGAAATATCTTGATATCATCAGGTGGATCAGCACAAAATTTTGTACAGACATTCGTGGTCCGCAGAGGATGAATCCTAATGACTTTGGTGATTCCCTGACTTGTCCTCTAGCTCCACCATGAGGTTTATATTTGTGGTTTTGAGTGTAATCACAACAACTACTGGATGGAGGGCCATAATATCTGGTACACACATTCATGTGCTCCTGAGGATGAATTCTAACAACTTTGGTGATCCCTTGATTCTTTTTCCTCTTGTGCCATCATCAATTTCAAGTCAAGTACTTTGGTTTATGACCAAATACCTGCAAAACGAATGACATTCCCATCAGCCATCACTGTACTGATGCTAAACTAGGATGGTAAACATTATCCTGCCATCTATCAGCAGCATTGTCACTGTGGCCATGTTAGCGTTAGCATTTAGCTTAAAGTGCAGCCTCCTAAGGGCTGTTGAGGGGCTGTTGCCCGGATGTGATGCCACAAAAAACATCCCAGTGCATTGTAACCAGTACCTGTTGCTTTTGCAGGACATAAACTGGTTCGAAACTACTTTTTAAAGCGACAAAATGATTCTGTATCTTCCTCTCTGTAATAACTAGACATCAAATAAAGGAACAATGATGAATTCTCATTGAAAAACTCTGAACATCAATAACTTATTTAGCTATACACCTCTTTGCAATAGATCATTTCAATAACAATATTACAAAACTACCAGGATTCAGTCACCTACGGTAAAAAAAGCCAGAACTAAGCGAGCTGCTGTAGCACCTTATTCAAACAGCTTCACAGTCATCATCTTTAACTCACTTCAACACACAGAATCGTCTGCTTTTATGATACATTAAACCAAAAATCCCTTCTGTTTTGTTCTGAGAGCTGCACTGGCAGAGAAGGCCTCGCTTCCAGTATCATTTTACAAGCTGATGCTGTGTTTTTTTTTTTTTTTTTTTTTTTAAATTTTACAGACGATACAGAAGGTTCACATGAGCGAAGCCACTAAGAAAAGCGTCTCATTTACACGGACGAGGATACGACAGTGACGCGGCTGAGAGTCGGGCTATTGCTCTCGTCCAGGTATCATTGCAGCTGCTGACTAGTCTCAACCCACCCACCCTAACACTCTCATACACTCACGCAAACGCACAGAACAGACGACCTCTTGTACTCCCCCTGGTATTTTAAATGTGTGGAGATCTTCATGACTGATGGCAGGAAAAGATATACAAGATACTATGTGTGTGCTTTTGCAGAAAGAGGAAAGATAAGGGTGAAGGATAAGAAATACTGAACTGTAAGTTGATGGGATGACGGGGGCTCCATTTTTCTAAGTCAACTCATTTACAAAACAACCTCCTTCCTTTAAAGGGATTGTTGACAATTCGGAAAACATTTGTTTAGATTGAAACCACTCTCATGCAAATAAAAATTATATGTGAAGCTACAGCTGGCTAACTTAGCTTAGCATCAACACAGGAAACAACTAGCTCTGTCTGTCTCGTCCAAAGGTGACAAAATCCGCCTACCAGCACCTGACATGTAGTGGCTGAACTTTGGACAAAGCCAGGCTAGCAGTTTCCCTCTGTTTCCAGTCTTTGTGCTAAGCTAAGCTAACCAGCTGTTTGCTGTTGCAACATATTCCCCAGACAGACATGAGAGTGGTATCAAGTGTCTCCTCTAACTCTTGTCAAACTTCTCCTTTAAACACATATCATTATCGCTGTACATAAATTTAAAACATTCCAGATCCATCAGTTTGAGATCATTTTAACCTTCTTTGACAATCTGCATCACGTCAAACTACACGGTACAGACGGCAAAGCACCGTCCGGTCTGACAGTGTTGTGCAGATGGTTCATGTGTCCAAGGTTTAGGCATGATAAAGGCATGGCTCAGCGCTGGATGGGCCCTGAAACAGAGCGTCACGGGGTCAGTCGGTCAGGGGGACGAGAGGAGGAGGAGGTTGGGAACATAGTTATTGACTGGCAGAATGAACCCTGGGAAATCCTGGAGAGGTGTTCCCTTAACTGGTTGGTGGTGAGTCTTTAGCACACAGAGCCAGTCGGATCTGCCTCCCCAGGGGTGTAGAAATCAGGGATGGGTAGACCAGTGTGTAGAGTGACCTGCAGAAAAACACATTAACATACAAATATGTGGGTTAGTAAATGATGGTTTTAAAAAACAAAAGCTTTAATTCATCTCTCTGCCTGCAGGTGGAGCTGTTGAACTGTTTGCTCAGTGAGTGTTTTGTCTTGGAGGCAGTTTGCTTTCATCACCCAGAAACAGCGCTTAAAATGAGAAAACTGGCTGAGAGCAATAAGAAATTCAAAGCTACTAACTGTTGTTAGGCTCTTTGAAGCTTCCTCTTTCAAGGTTTAATCCTCTGAGCCCATATTTGTAAAACTTGGAAGAGCAGTTTTAATGAATAATATCTGTGCTCGTGTGATACTTTATTGATCTACAAGTAAAAACCTTCTGTTTTTGCTTGCAGCATCAGTCGGTGCGCTCAGAGAGGGCGAATCTTTTGCATTAAGAGTGAGGACCTGCTATAAAAGAAGCTCCAGGAGTTTGATCAGTCAGTGTAAATCAAATATAACTCTGGATGGTTTATTTAAGATCGTATAGTACTGAGACTACATTATAATGCTAATTTTATTGATAAATAATGCAATAAAAATAACTTGAAACACTTTATCAAATATGCAGTGACTCCTTTGATTCTCATTTTTACTCATCATTAATAGTACTCTGTACAATATCACTCCAGAGGAGCTTTTTAAAGTCTAAGAGACTTGCAGCTTAGGCAAGAAGATATCAACTAACCACAAATGCTGATGAGTTGCATTGTGGGATAGTCCCCCCATAAGTCCACTAACTCCACTAAACAGTGTTCCTTTATATGGTACATGTTTAAATAGATGATCCAACATCATATTATTGGAGTTTCTAGTGCTTGTATAAAGTAATCTTGTTTTATAAGGTGCAGTATGTTTTCTGGGCCAGAAATCTCTTAAAACTTCTTAAAAATCTCTGGCCTGTCATTTTAAACTCATACTGTGCAGCCACAGCGCTCTCTTTAAACCCACACAACTTTTTCTTAAATCCTAATGGAGAAAAACTTCCAAAGATACCAAATATATCAGGCTGAATTTTGGGGGAAATGACATGTAACTAGACAAAACATAAGAAAATAGGTTTCTTTACTTGCTTCTGTTTTGTGTATTTGCACTTGTCAGACTGTGTATAAAACACAGCTTGATAAACCCTTAATTAAAACATGTAGAGTCTCGCACTAAGAATAATCTATTTTCTATCTATTTTTTAAAGAATATTCCACTTAAGTGAAGTTGTTGAAATTAATTTTGTTGATACAGATTCTGTCTGTACCTGGACATTTCGGTTGAGGCTGATAGCGGGGTAATAGACGCCCTCTAGCCCTTCGAATGCCACCGGACCCTGCTGCTCATCATTGATGAGGAAGATAACGATCCTGCGTGTGAAGTCAAGCAGCACTCCTATTGTAGATCCTTTACTGATGCCGCCGTCCGTCCTGCATGGTCACACGGAGAGAAATTAATGATCCATTCTTGGCACTGATAGACATTTGCACACACATCATTTTGTTCTGTTACCTGTTGGTGTGTGAGTTGTTGTGCATGAACCAGGAGCGGTTGTTGTCCACGTACATGGCCCAGGCCTTGTCGTCCTTCCCCAGCATCACGTCCTTCAAGACGTCGCCACGAGCGATCCCGAAGGCCGGGTCGGGGTGGTTGTCGTAACGATCGACGGTCATCTCCCAGTAGTGCACGCCGCGGGAGAAAGCGGTGTTGCCCATGACCACTCTGTCGTCGTAGCTGTTGCACGTCACCGTCAGGTTGTCGTTGGAGAAGATGATGTCGGGGTGGGCGGAGGCCGGGTCGAAGGTGAACCAAGCGACTGTGCACGAGAACAGGTGCACATGCTGTTGTTTAGCATCAATAAAATCTCTAATATGATAATCACAAGCGTGTTGAACAGACTTTACAAAGGTGACATGGATCTATAAGTTCAGGTCAGATGAGGTGAAGTTACACTGTAAAAATATCTAAATGAAGGATGAGAAATGATGAGAAGACTTACTATCACTATACTGCTGCCCTGTGATTAAAAATCCTTAGCATTATACTATATAACTTAACATATAACTTAACCCTACTTATCTTAATTATCTTAATAATCTTAACTAATATCACACCTGTGTCAGACAGGCTGCAAGTAATAGTTGGCGTTTGTTTTCACCTGCTTGGTGCACCAGATGGGTGGTGTTTATCTAGATAATTCAGCCACAGCTAAGTTCTTAGTCAGAAAAATTAAAGTAAATTGACTTTAAAACATATTTTTAATAATTTTATAATGGGTAAAGTGACTCCAAATACAAAAAAAGAGTGTGAACCAGTAACAGAGCATTCTGCAAAGATACTCCATTTTAAAGCTGCACTTGTTAATATTTAATAGGGTCAAAAGGGTCAAATGTAATGGTAGGGTGTCACTCACAGTAACAAACCCACCTCACCGCTTTGTTTCACTCTCACCGCCACTGTTCACTAAATACTTGTGAACATGGTGGAATATTTAGCAGGTAAAGAGACAAACATGTCTCTTAGCAACAAAAGTTAAAGGAGAGTGAATATCAGACTTTAAGTTGCCTGGTTGCTAGAAACACAGCTGCATATGAATAATATCGCCAAATCAACTTTAAGGAGAGAGTATGTCAGAGTCGCACTGCCCCCATGTGACCAAATAATGGTGGTGTAGATCTAAAAATACGAGCAAAAACACCTGTCTGCACAGCTTGATCCCTCTGGCTGTTAGTTGGAAATTATGCTTTATGATCATTTAACTGTTCCTTTAACTTCCTGTGGTCTGTCGCTGCCCATTACACTCCAAGCAGGTTAAATCAAATTCTAACAATAATTTTGCAAACTGTTTGACTCAGGGTTGAAAATACAGAACCACAGCTCTTTACTCTATACAGAGAAATGTGGGAGATTAACAGGCGGGTGGTTGCACTTTATATGGGCTCCACCGGACTTTGGTTGTCCTCAGCTTTTCACTGGTGTCACTATGTGCAGTAAAGTTTCATTACAACATTTTATTTCCCAAAGGAAATAAAACAGAGGCATTTATTAGAAGCCTGTATTGGACGTTTAATAAGTGCAGCCCACAGAGCAGCAAACTGCCCACCTGCTGGGTTGAGAGTGAGGACTGAACTGATGAAACAGGCAATGACCAGGAGAGGGAGATTAGAGAGGGAACAGTCAGCATTGAGAGCCGTCCATACCTGTGCCTATAGACTGAATATCACATGGAGGGAGTCCAGCTGAAATGTGAAATGAAAGGGGGAGGAAAAAGAGGGAGGGAGAAAGAAATAGAGGGGAGGAGGAGGAGAGCAAAGCAAAGCGTTGAAGCAGACAGTGTAGAGGGGGTCAGGAGGGGTGGCGGAGAGGGTAAAAAAAAAAAAAAAAGCAGGTTTGATCAGGGAAGCTGGTTTAACTCAGTGGCCTAAAAAAAAAAAAAAAAAAAAAACAGAGAGGAGATCCAGAAAAACAAGAGAGCTCCTAGAGATGAACCGAGGTGGGGAGACTTGAAAGGAGGAAGCATGACAACAAAGAAAGACTATTCTGACTGGTCGAGAAACTTTTCCTTCTTTCCGTGAGGGAAACAAAACTGACAAAATCAAAGCGCAGTCCAGGACAGGGTGAGGAATGTCTCTGCAGAAAAAAAGCTGAAAACGTCTGAGTGGTTAGATCACTTCGTACAGGCTCCCCGACAGCTGCTGAGTGCTCTCTCTGTCAGGTAGGGAGGCTGTCGGGGGCCTTTGAGGTCCACTGATGGATGACAAGCTTCCCCATCTATGCAGAGCGGCATTAAACTAATGGGAAAGCAAGCACATGGGTGGATTACACACGAACGGACCGCTACTGGATGTACCTGGTTTAAAAGCTCAAACACCCTCTCAAACAGAACGTACATCCTGTTGCTGCTTTTAAAAACCTTGCAACAGATATTTTTTGAAGCTTTTACTGTTATTATTTTTGTGCCACATGAAAGATAAAAGTGGTTTCAGAAGTTTGACGCCCCTGCGGTCTTTAAAATTCCTTTGAAACTCATAATTAAACACTCAAAATTCATGAATTTAGATCAGAAATCTGAAGAAAATTGCCAATGAAGTGGCTGAATAAGTTAGAATTTCCCCTTAAATTTCTGAGAAGTTGACTTTCTGGAGATGCAAGGCTTTAATCTGGCAGCAACAATTTATTATTCTTAAGATCTTGTGGAGTTCAGTCAGGATTAATTTGCTGCAAAATGAAACTGAGCCGAGACTCTGGTCTGTGATCTTATCAAGTGACAAAAACAAGAAAACTTTTCCATTACTCTGAATTATTAGAAGTGTGATAAAACACCTGCCAGCTGTTTGCTAAAGTACAAAATCGTGATGGCACGATCAGATTATATGTGGCTTTGTTTATTAGTCTCCCCTGTCTCCCACAGCAGCAGTTACTCTTCTTGGGTTCACACAAAACAATCACAGTTAAAATCCAACATAATATCAACAGGAATGTATCATGCAAAAAATACTGAGGAGTACGCTATGCTTTCAATGGACCTTCAACAACTGGGAAACAAAAAACTGGAGTAAATCCACCTGGGAAACAAAGGTGTGCAGTAGCAAACGTGACAGGTAGCTGGTATAACAAATGTTTTAAAAATAGTTATCAGACGTCAGAAACATGGAATAATAAAGAGTGACGATCTGATTTCTATGTTCTCAGTAGAGAGAGAGAGATTTTTTTCAACAACTGTCGGATAGATTTGGTGATTCCCTGACTTTTACTCCACTGTGACCATGTGACCAAACATCAGCATGTTGTCACTGTGAGCCTGTTACAGCCTCACAGAGCCACTAGCATGATATTTTCCTCCTTTTTCTCTCTCCCTCCTGTAAATCACTGCTGTTTTCATGCTGTGTAAATAATGTTTGCTTGTTTGGCAACAAATATTTGAGGTTGGTTTGTGAGTCCAGCTGAGATCAGCTCTGCAAAGTGAAGAAGCTCTAGAGAAGTTTATTTCACAGACCTGAGTCTCGGCAGTTTCTGGGCATGAACTTAACTTAATCGCAAATACTGGATGAATTATGTTTTAAGAGTGTATCTATCTTTATTAAGTCAGATAAGTAGGAGGAGGAGCTGGTGCTTAACGTACTTTCAGATGTCTGCATGATCAGAGTCTTGCTGTACTGGCCCACTCCGCTGGCGTTGAAGGCCTTCACTCTGGACTTGTAAGTGCTGTTGAAATGAAGCCCGTCCACCGTGCAGATGGTCTCCGTCCCCACGTATACTTCCTGTAAAGACACAGCGACTTCCTGTTAAACTGGCAGATACATCAAGTGCGTAATTATGACACCAAACAGACACACACACACACACACACACACACGAGTCCTGCTTTTGTCCCGCTTCAGAGGGAGTGTCCCGTTCGGATTTGGCGGTGAGTGTAATAAATGAGAGTGTGAGTTTGTACAACTGAGCGTGGGCGAGGCAGCCCACACTGGAGTATAAATAGACATGGGGACACAACTTGCCAGGCTCAGCGTGGCGCTGCGTTGGCGAGCCTCAATGAGTCAGAGAGGAAGAGAAAACTTCCCTCGCAATTTGGGTAAAAGTTGTTTGGCAAAGTGCAGGTACGACATAAGATGAGTCGAAAACATGTTTGACATTTTGAAACACACAAAAAACATTTTAAAAAACACAATATCATATAAAGCTCTTAAGATGCTATTTCTGTCGTAAATCTCAGACTCAACAATAAAAACTGCAACAAAATATCTCTGAGCTATAACACAATTTGGCATCAAGTGCCTACCAATTAGCAGTTAGCGGATACAGTTGGTGGATCTGTTGGCAGACTGGATGTAAATGATCACCCTCTCATGGAACAGCTGTAATTAAGAGCGAGCGATGAAGGCTCGTACAAACAGGCATTTGCAGAACACAGAATGAAACATAAAGGGTGCAAGATTACAGCCAGCTGGCTTTAGCTACCAGCAAACTGACTTAAGGTCACTGCCTGCTTTTCCTAAATTAAAACACAGGATGCCTCAACAAACAGCTGCTGGACCTTTTCTGCATTAACACGGGGAGTGTTTAGCCGATCAGCAACTGCAGTCCCATTTCAGCCTCCTCACAAACCACCAAGGTCACCAGGGTCATGTATTTATGGTTATAAGAAGCGTAAAAAGTCTAAAGTGCATGGTTATAAAAACAGAATATGGCAGCTGAACTGTGAACCTCATGAACCAAAAACCCCAATATCCAGATTATTATCTTATGTTTTGGGATCTCTCAGTGGCTCTGGTTACCACTGCTGGGTGTGATGAGAGCATTAAAACCAAATCAAACCAGTTTAATTATGCTGCACCAGATGTTCAGAAGAATCTGATGGAGTTATGAAAGGATGGCAATAATTTGAGAGATGAGAAATGGATAAATCTCTTTTTTTCTTTATTTAGAAGCTTATGGCATTACCAGGCATGGTGTATATTTTCTTTTTAAAGGACCTGATAACTTCTTCATTTTAAACACCTAAGGATCCTACATGAACACAGTCACAAACCCTTCTATTCCAGGTGCTGGGTCTGAAACTCTACGGTACCTCTGCTTTACAACACGGTGGAATGCTTTACTGTATTATATTTACAAAGAGTATGATTCAGGCCCATGTTGGCGATCATTTTATAGCTTCCTAGATGTTTTATCTTCAGGCTACAAGAGTGGGAAATGAGGAACAACAATTTGTCTCCCTTCATTTACTCTCATTACATGGAGAAGCATATCAAAATAAAAAAGTTTTTTTCTCCCTTTAGTAGCACACATCACTTTCTTCTTCTCCTCTGTGTGCTGAGTCTGAAAAGTAACATTTTACTTTACTTTTATTAAAGTTTGACACCGATTTAAGAAGCTGCACAGATCTTCCAGATTGTTATGAGAGTCAACATAGAGAGTGTACTGTATAGAGGAAGTTGCTTTTTAAAGGTTTAAAGGTCAGACATAGATATCCTTTGCTATTGTGCTGAGAGAATGGTTCAGGAGCTATAAGTTGTCATTATAACAAAGCAGAGGCCTGGATGTATGGAGAGCTGGGGAGGGTCTTATGAGGATTGATTACATGGTGAACCTCTGTGAGGGTATGAACGCTGCTTTGATCCCAGATCACACTTCCTGCGGGATCATCCCAGCGAACAGCTGCATTACGGACCTTTTTTCCTGACGCCGTGTCATTCAGTGCCTCACTACCATGAGTCACATGACCCTGCTCTCATATCACTCGGAGCTGTGCGGTGCGGCCGTCACACATCGACTCCAGGGAGTTCAGCGACAAAGCGCTGCTTTCACATTCCCCCCTGGCTGAGCTGGTGTCCTCCCTGGCACCAAATGAAGGGGTCTTTGTTGAGACAGAAGAGGGGTAGTGTTCTGCAAAGGTGAATTATTACTCTAAGTGGTCCTGTTTCTCACTTTTTGTTTTGTAATCTAAATGTAAATCCAACAAAAGTTCCCATTTAAAGGGAAAAGTGATGTTGACATCTATTAAAGTTGGAGGATAAATCCCAACAGAGTACGTGCAGAGGGAAACCTACCCTGAACGGCCCCCCGTTTCCATCGTCCAGCTCCAGGATGTATCCGTCCACAGTGATGGTGGAGAGCGGTGGCTGTTTCCATGACAACGTGGCGCTGTTGTTCTGAGTGCAACATTCCTCCAGCTGGAGCATTGGAGCAGCTGGGACTGAGGAGGGGAGGGGGGGGAGACCAGGCCAGATTACAGCCCACTGAGATATGGAAAGATGCCTGCACGTGCACCAACACACACTCACATACTAACACACACACCCCTCGCAACTGGATCTGACTCTGCAGTGCATGAAGTCCTGTTTGATATTTATCATTTTGAATTTTCACAATGAATTCATAACACATTAATCAAAGGCTTCTAACTTATAAAAATTAACAAACCAAAGTGCTTTACCATTTTGGTTAATTTATAGGATATTAAAGCAAACACCCACAGTTTCTCTGTGTAAAACAGGTACAAAATACACAAACGCATCCCTAATTACTTCACCCACTCACATTACTTGAGAATTCATTCTTATGTTTACCAGGAAAATAAATAGTGATCTCAAAATATAAAGAGGTCATACGCAAGAACAAGTTGTCTTTAAATCGCTACTGTAAACCCAAGGGATTGTTGTCACCGAGAAAGGAGGACACTCCTTTACAGAGAAAGAACATTTTAGGACGATACTACAGCAGGAATATAACAATGACTTGTCATAAGAAAGAGCAGTGAGTTGAGTTTAAAAAAATCTCCCCTGTGCTGCCATCCCTCCTCTAGCCTCTATCCTCTATCCTCTATCCTGTATAAATCCCTCGGGTGACTCTGCCCATCATCTCCTCTCTGTTACCTTTCATCTGGACGAAGTCCAGCTGGTGGATCGTCTGCAGGAGGGGCCCGCTGTCCAGAGTGAGGTCAAAGTCGCTGGTCATCCTCGGGGTGAGGGTTCCTTTCCCCCACTGGCTCTCTGTCATGTGGACCCTCCGGATCAAAGCGTCAGAGATCTGAGAGCAACACAGGACAAATTGATCAACATTAAAACTCACAGATGTTTATCTTCTCTCTGTATCATCATCTACACAGACAAGACATCAATTTTGGATTTTAATCATATATAATTATTTAATTATCAAAAAATTTCAATCAGTAACCTTTCAATGATTGAATTCTAATTAATTGAAAGGGTAATTGAGAGAGCTGATTTGTTATATACGTCTCAAAAATCATGTATCACAGATTCACCTCCAATGGCTTTACAGTCTGTACAGCATGCATTGGTTTGGATGAGGAAAAACTGTCCCATAAAACCCTTTAATGGGGAAATAAAGTTAAGTCACAAAGTCAGCCGAACATGCAAAGATGTGAAATTTATCTACAGACAGGCAAACAATTCAACATATATAAAACATAATATCTAGCTTGGTATAATTGGAGCGGTTTTGTCAAAGAATACTCATTTCCCTACACCTACTGCAAATTTACAGGAAATTTCCAAGGAAATTATCTCAGAATTATGGACCTGTTAAATAAAATGTTAGTATTTACTATTTAAATTTGTGGTAACATTTAAATAAATGCAACCGTATTTCTCCTAGAAATATTTACCATGATGGGTAAAATGGGTAAAACAATTTAAATGTAATTTTAAAAGGTCTGCTCCATGTCGTTGACTCTGGTGCTTGCCACTGTTGAGCATATATAAAACTGTAGCTTTACTGCATCCATCAGTTCAGTTTTGGTTTTAGTTATTTTTCATTTGGATGTAAAGTAAAACTTTATCTAAAATGCACTGAGTCTGAGTCACATCTATAGCTAGTAATTTACTGGTTTCTCTGTGAGAAATGTCACTAAACCTTCCTCTACAAGAGGGAAAATGTGTGAAAATTACAGCTTTAAAAGCACAAAACTCAAGAGCTCCACGAGGGGATCTCAAGGTAAAACTGGTAAACAACATCATGTTTATTTGCCAGACTTTTTTTCTTTTCTTTTCTTCTAGATTCATGGGTGATTTCTCTTCTTTACACGTTCAAATATAGCAACAGCAAGGAGAATCGCCTTTTGGTTGAACTGCTCATGTGCTGATGAGAAGCTGTAGTTGCGGCTGAATTAAACATTGCTTCATTTTAAGGGGTCACGGAAGCTGGTGCTCTATTTACCGTAATCTGGGACATAAAAAAGCGAGGGAGCTGTAGCTTCCAGCAGAGAAAGAATCTCACCTGGAGGAAGCCACTGGGGTCGTTCTCCTTGATGACCTCCAAACAGTACTCCATCAGCCCTGTGGTCTGACGCAGCTTCACCGTACAGTGGGAGATCTGATCCCGAACCACCTGGAGAAAAAAGGAGTGAAAAGAGGCAAAAAAAAATTGTACAGAAAAAAGGGAGAGGAAAGAAGAATGAACCACAAGGGAATCAGGCTTTGCAAGTACAATACACTTATACAACAACAAGAAGCATAAGGAAAGATAATTACATGTTAATCATCTCCCTCTTCCTGTGGAACATGAAGGAAATGCAGGTTTAATGAAGTAGGTGTGGGTGGTGGAGCATTAATAGGGCGGAGAAGATGGGGGGAGACTGGAGATGCAAAGAAAGTATTAAAGGAATAAATAAGGTGAGGAGGGGGGATGGAAATGATGAATGAGGGAAGGAGAGAGACAAAGGAGAGTAGAGGAGAGAGAGAAAATCAATGTGATAACGAAGGGGACAAAAAAAAGACATGAAAGGACAGAGAAACAGAAGATGTCGTATGGAGGAAAAAGGCTGCAAAACACAGATTAAACAAGGTTGTTAATGGATGAAGAGAAGCTGAATGAGACGACCACCAGGAATACCAATAATGAGATTACGAGCAGGATTGTCAAAGTGATTGATTGAGGCTTGAGACTTAGAAGCACAGATTGAGAGAGAGGAAGAGGAGGCTGTTATTGACGTTAATGGAAGGAAAGTGACATTTTGTTTTCACGCGAAGAGCAGTGCAAACTGTCGTCAGCATCGCCGGTTACATCAGAGACTGGGATGAGGAGACGCTGCTCTGTAATGTTCTTTCTGGCCTCTTAAGAGAAAATAATTTACTCTAAAGTTGACACATGAATCAGATGTTTTTCAATTTTCTGAACACAGCTGCTGATGATTTTTGTCTCTGAAAACACATTTGATATCAGAAAAAAACTAAAATTCTCATTGTTTAGCCCCAATTAATCACTATACATCCTTCCCATAACATGATCTGATCACATACACAACATAAACTCCCGTTGTTGCACATACAATCAGATAACTTATTGCTTTGATTTGGTGTTTGATAGAAATGACTTGGGAGATTCCCCCTCTCTCTGTCTCTCTCTCTCTTGCTGACACTACAGATGTCCACAGAGCCTCCCCTGCAACAGTGTGAAATAAAACGAAGGTGCTGGACCGACGGTTGCTAGGTAACAGAAACTTCACTGCTGCTATCCAAGGAGCTCCAAGGCTGAACGGAGAGGAAAATCCTTCCTGCAGCCGCTCGGAGACTGACAGACTGTACCACATGAAGATGATTTACTGACAACTGCAGTCACAGAGCATCAGCATGCAAGTATTGTACCACTGATACAAACAGTAAAGACCTATATATGATTATAAATGACTGTTATTTCAGTTTAGTGCACTTTCTAACATGCAATCGGCCTGGGAAATAAATATTCACATATTGTTTACTACAATTAAACTTGCAGTATGTGTAGCATTAAGACCTGCACTCAAACACACTTACAGTCTGCTTTGTCCCTTTCTAATATATTCATAGGATGAAATAATTTAGTACAATACATAATATTTCATATTATATTGGCAATATATATTGTGATAAACTCAATTTTCTGGAAATCTAATGTAGAATTGAGACACATAACTTCCACATATTATTCTTGTGCAAAAATTTACAGCAGCACAAAGCTTCAAATCATGTTTGTTTTGTGCAGTTTGTGAGGTAAGTGAATGTGCAAATGAGTAAAACATTTCAACCGTCCTCTCTGCTAGACAGACTTTTTAATCACATTATCAATTTAGTGTTTAAGTTTTAATTTGTCCTGACAACTGGTTCTTAAAATGTAAGATCAGAATGAGCTGTTGTTGGGGTGAAGTGGAGGCACCCGGGGAAGTTATAAAACTTGAATTATTGACAAACTGGAAAACACAGTTACAGATAGATAACATCAACACTGCTGGAACTTCAGATAGCAAATTTGAAAGTGGAGCTAGCAGCGCCACAGCTGCTGTGATTGAAAAGAATGAATTATTCTTGGCAGCTAATGTTACATGTCAGCCGATGTTTATGCTACAGCTGAAGCTTTTCCTCAGGGATGACATATCACATAACAAAATCTGATACACAAAAAATACCACATGATGCTGAAAGTTGAGTATTTTGAAACAATTCTTGAGGACAAAGCTAGGAAATAAGCTAAAGAAGGAGAGACTGAGGAGTGTAGCATGCTTTATTCAAACCTCACAGCTTCTGTTTCACTTCGGTTTGTTTGGCCATCTGAAAACAATCTTAACCGACCTTGGACGTCTTCCAACAAACTGCAAAAACACACTTAAAAAAATGCAGATTTCAGTTCTGAATCTGCTTCAGCTTTTTACACATGTACTCTTATCTGCTGTGAACACCAGGGAAGGTAAATAAGTCAATCATGTTCGGCTTGAAGTTACTGAGTCTGGAATCACGTTTGTTTTGACCCTTTTCCGTCTGCCAAAATATCTGTGGTTTTACATCCCGCTGAGATGACAGGCTGCAAGAATGACTGGATACGTGCTAAGGCTCAGTCCATTCTTACTCGAGCAGTGTGAACTTAAGTGAACCAAACATAAAAAATGCAGCTTCTCTTTAAAGGTTTGAACCAAAGCAAACAAACTGTAGGTCTGACTGCCCTTTATGGGGATTAAATATTAAGCTCAAACTGAATATTTTCAGCCAAATTAATATTTACGGAGACGCGGCTAATCATATTCTAATTACTCCCCCTTTTCAGTGCAGTAATCAGTCAGCCACAGGACTGTGTTTAACCTCTTTCCCCATACAGTGAAAGGAGATCTCACCCCAGCTCTGATGACTCGGTCTATATTTCTCTGGCTCAGGGCCAAACCATTGCTGCTGTGTCAAGCCCGGAACATCCACACCCCTGCAGTGGCCTGGCAAGGCTCCAGGAAGAGTTTGCCACTGCTGTCACTGCCTGTTAACAATCAGACCTGGCTGTCTGTCCTCCGTACGCAGCTGGAATTTCAATCTCTTAATTCATAGAGTAAAATACATGTGGGGGAATTTGAGCTGAAGGTGCAGAGAAATGCCAACATGTTTCATCATAACTCTTCCTTTTCCCCCGGCCCTTCCTCTCAGACTCGACACTCCCCGCTGCTTCCTGAGCAGATTCTCTCGACGTTCCAGTCAACTTTCCTGAAATCTGCTTTGGAATCAGCTTCAGAATGAGATATAAAAAGCTGCCACCGGCGATACCGCTCTGCCAGATGATCAGCAGATAATCAGCGTGAGGGAGATTCATTCATCTGAATTTAACACAGAAGGGACAGCAGCAGCTAGAGGTGGGTGGAGGGAAATTTTGCATCTTGACGAGAGGAGTGGAAGAAACGGACTGAGACGGAAAGAAAGAGAAAGAGAGAGGTGTGCGTGACATGAACAAAGTGCAGGACGGTGGTAGAGGGCAGAGCTGGCTGTGTAAGTGGGCCACAGTTTTTGCAGCAGCAGAGATGAACAGAGCTCACGGGTCGTCTCTCCAACATACAGTATATGGCTGTCATGGTGATTAAGCGCGTCGTCACACAGGGACGCAGCAGCACAACAGCACTGCTAAAACAATCCCAGACAGAGGGAGGGAAAGTATATGAGGAAATTAGCACTCAGAGTGCTGAAACAAACAGTAATACATCCCTTAACAGTCATCAGTCATGTTAGGCGAAGCAGGTTTCCTTTAACTTCTTCCTCTCAGGAGCCAAATGAGAAACGTATTCTGTTGCCGTGGGACACAAACTCATTAAAGCATGTTACTACTCTCGGTGTACAAGGAGATGCTAATATCAAGTGCACTCTGGACGAGCAACATCAGTTTAAAATGGCCTCACAACTGATTTTAACATTTAAAGCTGCAATAATCACTTTTTTCACCACTAGGGGGCAGAGGAAACAAACAGTAAACATAACATATTGTGACATATTGCCACCTTTTAGGTTCGTATGGGAGACTTAGCTGCTCATTAACACATCCAGCAGACACACTATGTTTCATATGAAGTTTGTGTCCATCTGATGCATCCATTATTCAGTCTATTTTAGCTCTGTTTTTGTTCTCCACCGACTCCTCAAGGAGATATTTGGCTCTTTAGCTGCTAATTGCCCCACTATGTTCACCAGCTAGATTCTAACATCGTCTATCTGTTTTTTGGTGCTGAGCAGGTAGTGTGCAATGGGTTTTTTAAGCTATGAGAAGAGTGAGTATGAACCAAAACAGTAAAGCTGCAGCTCAGAAAACAAAAACACAATGCTAGCTCCATAGACTTGGTGATATTTCAGAACAGGTTTGTCGCTACAAGCTACTCCTTTCATAAATCTCATGGTCATTTGCTCCATTGTTAACATAAAAATATTGATTACAGCTGCTTTAAAGAGATTTACACAAACACAAATATTGTCCAGCAGCACCGACAACAACCAAAGACGGCAGGATTTATTATATTATATTATATGATATCGCATCAGCTGCACATACTGTTCTCTGAGTGAATCTGCTGGACCTGCTGCCTCTTTGAGAAATAAATTACCTCCTTCTATCTGTTTCTGTTGTAATTATTAGGCCACTGCGGCACTCTTGGCCTTGCAAGATACTGTGGCTGCAGTCTAGTAACCTGATCCCTTATAGCCTGTACAGTACAGTCAGGACCTGGGCATTAAATCTGTAGCAGTTTGACATTATGGAAGTCCATGAATATGATTTAATGATACTGAGAATCACACAGGGAAGTGGATGCAGAGAGAGGAGGGGTTAGATGAGGTGAAAGATTGAGAGTAAAGTAAAAGATGTTACAGTAGAAAAGAGCAGAGGGATGAGACGAGTGATGGATTGAGACATAAGAGGAGATGGAGAAAGGAGGTGACAGAGACAGTAAGAGAGGGGAGGGAAATACATGAGGGATAAAAGGAAGATGAATAAAGGGGATTAGAGAGGCCTTCTGCTCTGACCTGTGTGTTACAAGCTGGAGTGACAGTCAGAGAAAGTGACAAGTGCCAGCTCCACTGACGCTCAGCTGTCAGCGAGGATCGAGGCGCTGCCCGCACGGCATTAATGTATCTCTTACTCAGGCAGCATGATAGGCTTCACTTTCTTAATGCAAACACGACAGAACTCTGATGGTGACTTTCATTATCAACTTAAACGAATAAATGAATCGTTTAGTCGATGAAATGTCAGAAATTCCTGAAAATTACTAATCACAATTTTTCATTGCCCAAGGTGACATTGTTCAGTTTGCTTGTTTAGTCTGACCAAGAGTTAAAAAAGTAAATCTGAGAAAAAACACAAGAATATTTTGTAGGTTTGCTGAATAAATGACTAAAAGGATTAGACGTGAAACAATTAGCAGATTAATAAACGAGTCAATAGACAGAAAAATAATCAGCAACTATTTCCAGTCACGTCTTAAGCAAAGTGGCCAAAAAAATCCCCAGTTACAGCTCCTCAACTGTGAATATTTTCTGCTTTTCTCTGCTTTATGAGGCTATAAACTAAATATGTTTGGGTTTTGGACTGCTGCTCAGACAAAACAAGACAAAGACAAAACTGGAATGGACATTTTAAAACTATTTTCTAGAACAAATTAATGAATCAAGACAATAATTAGTGATGCATCTTTAATGAAAATAGTCATTAGCTGCAGCCCTAAAAACTATTGTTGATTAGTTTTCTGTTGATCGCTTGCGCATTAAGAAAGCATTAATGTAGTGGTGAACGATACCATCACACTGGATTCAGCAGCAGTCTTAATCTTCCATGTTCATCTTCCCATAACACACTGAAAAACAGCCTGTGCTGCAGATCCCACTGCAGCAATAAAAACTGCCGTTAAGTGTCAGAGAATTAACCATCTGATATTTGCCTCCAGTGTTCTTAATATTTCCTGAGTTCATCTGTGAGCTAGCATACAGTCCAAACTCTCTCATGTTTGAATGTTTGAAAGCAGAGGAGCCCGGGGAGCAGGGATCCCCTGGAGCAAAACACTCTGTCAGATGACGAGGAGTCAACAGGGAGGACAGCAAATCACTACAGTAATGAAAGAAACAAAAATAGCTTGAGCGCGACTGTACTCATTAAAACGACCCCGGCTGCACGTCCAGGGGATGAAGCATCCTGTGGCAAACTTTGCATCGAGCGGAAGAAGACGCAGACTGACTTAGTTTCTGATTCACTTTGTGTTGCTCTAATCAGCCCTCATCAGTTCACTGCTGAGCCTCTGAGCTCCCCGATGAAATGCAGAGAAAGGGACTGACAGTAGAGGCAGTGCAGCTCGGTTTGATCATATTTAATACATCCTCCTCCATGTTATATTAAAGGACTTTATTGAAAAGAGTGATTTATCATGGTAGATCTAATTACATTCATGGCTTTGTCAAAGTTACATTTTTCATTGGAGACTGTTTTAAATTCTCCTTTGTGGTGTGTTCAAGAGCAAGAGCAGGATTTCTTATTACCTGAAATGTCAAAAGTCTCAGTTTCTTTTCACACTGATGATCTTGCTGTATGTGCTTGTTTTTCTGACAGGAAAGAAAAGTTGTTCTTTGCTGCAAACTTTTAACAAAAAAAGCAGCTTATAAAATGCTCACTGTGATGGATTATCATTTAAATAAGTTTAAAGCCTTTTGTAAGTGAATTTTCATATCTTACTGACAGAAATTGTAAAAATTGCTGCCTGGAAGGAAAGAAAACAGTCATAAAACTCTGGAAATTGTTGCCAGTATAAGATTGCATTTGCAATTTTCAGTTAAGGGTCTAAAACATGATGATTTAAGCTATGAAGAGGGCGGCAGCTGCCATTAAGTTGTGTGTTATGTCTGGTGGAATTTTGGAGTTTTAATGACCTGAGGAGGAGTTTACATTCAACTGTTTCACAAATATTATACATGATAGGCATTAAAGCTGGATCCCTGTGTTTTTTTATAGCGCATAGGCCAGTTCAACACCAATATTTTAATAATAAATATATAGTTTAATTAATATTTTGCTGTTAGTGTCAAGCAAAACTGAACCCTGAACCCGACCACTGGAGTTATATATAAGTTTTCTCTGCCGCTGCATGTTGTTTCTTGCCAGGAGTGGGTGGTGGTGATGGTCGTTTGCCAAGATGTTATGATATGCCCTCTGAGCAGTGCTGACTTCTTCAGGGCAGTCTGGGTGCTACAGTGAGATGCTATCGGAAAGTAACGAGACTGTCTAGGGTCAGTGCTAGCTGGTGGGCATGCTAACTTGAGTAGAAGAAAAGAAGTTATATAGTTAAACAGAAGCAAAACAAAGATTAATACTGCTGCTTTCCACAGCTGGAGACAGCTTGTGATCAGTAAAAGAATTAATGGACGCTGGACTTGCAATGTTTCCTCGAGACTAGCAAGAAAAGGGCTGTTTATGCTAATGCTGGTGATGTAGTGATAGTAAAAATTTAAAGCTCCTTTAAATCAATGAATAAACTGATAAAACTATTTAAATAAACAGAGTTTTTTTGTTGGGTTTTGGTGGTTGGTCACAATTATTTTCATGGGGTGCATTTATAAAATCCTGGTTACAGCTCTGTCCACGAACCCTTAACACACCACTGTAGGAGTGTTTGAGAGCGACTGAGTAAAGGGGCTTTTGTAACGACTCATTGTGACAAACCACCATAAAACAACCTTCCGCCTCTGCGGTGTCTCTACACAAACACATGGGTCAGTCCGCCTGATGTGCAGACAAAAAAAATGGACCTGACTCATGTTATTGAAGGACTACTTCTCGCCTCCACAGCTTCAAACAACAAGCTCAACGTGTCCCGGTCACCATGGTGACCATGGGAGCAGCAGGAAGCTCCATAGGAGATGCCAAGTCAGCTGCAGGAGCCTCTGTTTAAACAGGTTTTATGATTTTTATGCTTTTTATGGCTTTTATGGCAAGCTTCATGTGTCTGAATCAGCAGGATTAATCAGGGCGCTTCATTAGTGTCTTAATTGGACACGTATAAAATGCATAGCTAGCATTCTGTTTTATGCAGCAATCTGCTTTTATTATGCGAAATAAATCCTATCGGAGATGCTACATCTGGAAAACACAAAAAGGGCTCCATTGTCATCAGGAGTGCACTGGGACAGAAATGCGTCTCATTCAATTACAGCTGCAGGATGAACTCCTCTACTGAGCCACATGCTAATGAAGCAGAAAGCATCCCATTGACTGTCCATGTCAGAGGGGCTCCAATTACTGGAGATGCACTTCGGGAAACAAGCAATGTCCCCGGTGATCCCTCTCTTCCTCCCTTTACTCTGGGTGATATCTACCTAAAGTGAACTACGATGCCCTTCAGGAGCAAATGAGAAATGGAAAAAAACAAACCAAAAAAACATGTGAAACAGAGGGAAATTTCTTGCATCACAGACCCTGTGGGAATCTCAGATGATGGAGGCCGTGTACCTGAGTAAGTGAGCAGCACAGATTCACATGAGCGCTCGACACTGAAAACGCAAGAAGAATATCAGATCTGTCATGGAGGAATGTGTGTTTCTTGCATTAAGATTCAGTGAACACATGGAGCCACCGATCTGTTGGTTGACAGGAGGGATCAAATCTTCACTGAGCCACATTAAAATTCCTCCATCTTGGAGGTGCGAATGTGTCCAATATCTCTCTGCCCCTCAATAAACACATCCATCATTTTAGAGCCATCAATCATTGATGGAACACATTTTGCATTTTAAGTATGCACTTTGCCACCCAAAACCAGGCACTGAATCTTTGCAACACTTCTGCTTTCAGAACTGGCAGTTCCTGTCCAAACTGTGCCACCTACAGGCAATAAAAATATATAAACATGTCGCTGTGTGCTCCATCTACAGGCAAAATAAGGAACAGGTCCTGTAATTTTGACACTTGTGCTACCTGCAAACAATGAGTGTTACAAAATGCTTTTGCAGCTGCTGTGAGTGAGCGTTTTATATTTTAACCTGCAAATGTAAGGTTATGTTGCAGACATATTTTCAGTTAAGGAATGGAAGAGTACACACTGTTCAGGTGTCACTGTGTGTTCTCCAGGACTGTTTTTTTCCCCTTTTTCATCGTTAAAATTGGCCACAATTGTCTGATGGTCAGATGCCAGATGAAGCTTAAAAGAATAGTTTGATATTTTAGGAAATATGTTTATTTTCTTTCTTAGAGGAAAGTTAGATAAGATGGTTAATTCCACTGTTATCTATACAGTAATAGGAGCCAGTTAGCTTAGCTTAGCATGACATGAGAGTGATACTGAATAAGCATATTCCCTAAAATCACAAACTAACACTTAAATGTTTCGCCAGGTTCATAAACGTTAAAGAAAAATAAATGACACATTCACTTCAAGAGCCACAAGAGACAAAAAATAAACCTTATAACATGAAAAAAGGGGAAAAAAGCAGCCATAAAAAATTCAGGTGTAACACTCATTGCCTGCAGGTGGCGCATAATTACAACAGCTATTACCATTCTTTCCTATAGGTGGTTCAGATTTATGAGTATAGAACCGATGATGACTGAATAGCAGATTTGTAATCCATATCCATGAGGTGCATCACATGTAAGCCTTTTATATTTGAAGAAAAGACAGGAAACAGAGTGTGTGTGTATATAAGTGTATGCTCGCATGTTGCCATGCACAGGCTGTGTTTCTCAAACCACCTACACGTGTGAAACCTTGATTCTACAGATCGTTCAAGTGTGAAATTGGATGCTGTACAGCACAAATGTATCTCTCCCTCCTCCTCATCCTGCTCTCCTGTCAACTCCATCTCTCAGTTATGTCCCTTGTTCAATGTGTCGCAGATGGTCTAAAGAAAAATGTGGCGCTTTGTGCCTCTAAAATCACTGGAATGGAGTTTCATTTCTCATGAATCTTGATTAAATCTTTATGATTACTGACCGATAACAAAAAATGTGATTGTCTTTAAACTGAAAATGCAACTAGAAACATTTTCATTTTACTCATTCTTTGCCTTTTTAGTTAGACTTCCCAACACCAAACTATAACTCATGAATAAATACACCACTACAGAGGGCGGTGACCTGTAGCGTGACGTCCGACTGACACATTCAGCTGGATATTCAGAGCGTGTAAGCCGTCCCAGGATGGATCTCGTCATGCTCACTCACCTTCAGCTTGTGTTCGTGCTCCTTGTTTACTCGAGCCAGCAGCTGGGCCTTGCGTCGGTTCAGGGCGTCGATGAGGGCGTCGCACTGAGCCACCAAACACGCCTCGAACTCCACTCCATTCTCCTGCAGAACAAACGAGTGTAAAGCATTTTGAATACTGAAAATATATATTGATGTTGACCAGAACCAAAAAGAAGAGAGATAATATTTCATGGCCGATCTAATAGCCCATGAATATATAGAGATTTTAAGATTTATATGTAATGTTGCTTTAAAAAAAAACAAGTTAAATGAGGGAAGGATGGTTTGCTGTGAGTGCCTTTAAAATGCATCTAAATTCACACTTTCTACTCCAGTTGCATCATCCATCAGACGAAGTGGGTGGGTAAAATCAACATGAAAAATCAGCACGAGGGGATGACTGATTAAGGCACATACAATTACGCCCAGCACTGTTCATTCTCACACATCCAAAACTTCCACGCCTGCTCCTCCTCCCTCTTCACCTCCACTCCCTCTCCCTCTCACTTATCTTCACCGTCTCCCTCCCTCCTGTCTCAGGGTCCTCCTCGAGCGTCATCTTGCCGTGTGACGATAATCAGCGAGGGCATTTAATCCCACCTGCCTCCCTCTAATCAGCCTCTTTAAGCTTTGTCTCCTTACACAGCAGAAGGTTGTGAGCATCTAAGTCTATTCCTGGTCCACACGTAAAAGCGCAGAGTCTGAATGGAGGGACATTTCCACTCAAAACGATATCCTCGCCCACACACGCACAAAAACTTTACAAAGACTGAAACCTGCGGCAGAAATATGGTCTCCTGTTACCATGGCAATGCATCAGTTTTATTGAAAGTAACTGCCTTTATTGATTCCAGTCTTTCATACATCCTCACAGTCTGGGGCTAATGCACTGTCCACATATAAAATAAAAACAAATTTCATCATATACATATTCTAGAGTTTAATCTAAAACACATGAAAACATCTATTATTTATTTTATGATGCTAATTAGCATGCTAGATGCTAATTAGAGGGTAGAGTCAGAATCTATCAAAACATAGCTCAACTTTAAGTTTTGCTGTTAAGTGAGTTTTGTTGTTTTAACTGAATAATGTCAGACACAATGCTGTAGCTGGACATAGCTCGAGCAGTGCAGGGATTATAAAATGTTAACAGTGACACTTGAAATAATAGGATAAGCCTTTTTGTCTCTGTCAGTTACTGTTGTGATGTGCTGTGGTGGACAGTCTGGGGTCACAGCAGGGGTTTGGTAATAAAATGTCAACGCAGATCAGAGGGGTATTACTGGGATTCAAGCATCTTATCCAAGTTTATGGCTGGTCGCAGTTGAGAAAAGTGATGGGTTTCTGCATGTATGTGTGTGTTTGTGTGTGTGTTAGAGTACCTGGATGTGCTGCACCATGTTCCTCAGCTGGACCAGGAACTCCTTGGCCTCAGTGGCCCGGTCTGATAGGCCGTTGAGAGCCTGGGACAGCTGACCCTGAGGAGAGCACAGAGAGGATGTTAATGATACAGCAGCAGCAGCACTGCAGTTATATGGGTTTGTACTCACATATTCAAAAAACAACACATCAAAACACTCGGCTCCGCAGCTGCAAACTAGCCACAATATTACAGTCATACATCATGAAACACAACAATATGGCCGAAAACATGCTGTGGTGACGTTGTAACTCTTTATCCATGCTGCCCCTGTAAGTACATCTGGGAGCCTTCCTGGCATTTTTCTGTCCCTCACTTCCTGTTATTTCACTGCAGTAATAGCGAAATTATACATGCCTACAACACTCTTTTAAAAATTATGTTATTAAATGTCACATGAAATGAAAAAGAGACAGTTCTGTGTTGTACAAACATATCCCAAAGTTTGCTATTCTTCTATTGATTACTAAGAAATCAATTTGCAGTTTGAAACACTTAAGTTCTCCTCAGTGTTTTCTCCTGCCCCAACATCCTGTGTCATGCAGAAACACATTAAACCAAAGAAAATCGGTAATCTCTATTAACTGTTCTTTGGGAACTTTACAACTGACAGGAAAGACACATGCAGAGATTCCCAGCAGTTATTTTTGATGCAGACTCCCTGTGGTTTCTTGATGACATGACATGACTATGTACATATGGTATTTTCATTGTATACAGCTGTCACCCTGTGAAAATCTCTCGTTTTTGAAGTTTATTAAAGTTTTGGATGAACTCAAAAGAGAACGATAGCCAGTCTGGGAACAAAGCTGCCTTATAGCTGCTGAGAAGCTGACATTTTGAAGTGTCAGAGTTTTCACCCCTGAGACAAAGTGCACTGTCAGCCTCATTCTCACACACACAAAATGACATTTCCCGCTAAAACTAAGATGATTTATGTACAATACAGCACTTAACTGTTGCATGGTTTTATTATTGGATTATAGCTCCTGGGCTGACGGGAAATGCCATTGCTTTGGATGTGTGCGATGACACACAAATGCTTCTGTTTGGATAGTGTGGAAAACGGATGGGTTGTTCATGTATGTGAAGCGGGACTGTGTGAACAAGGGGGTGACGGAGCGAGAGGACGAGGCCTGACCCTGTGGGAACCTCAGCTCGGTTGAGTGAACCAGACAACCGTCAACTTGGGGAGTGCATTGTCTTCTGGGAGGAAAAGAGGGTACTGGGCGTTATCTGGCCAAAAGGGAAAAAATCACTTCAACTCCGGAAGACAGCAATAAAACCAGCAACTAGCTGATACAGTGGAAAAGGCTGTGAAAACAACCCATCACAGGCAATCCGCTCCTCTGTTTCAACCCAGCTCTTGGTATCTGACGTTGCCTGGTCAAATGGGAATCTGTCTGCGTGGGCCGATAGCTGACCTTTGACCTCAGCGTTTGGGAAACCATGACAGCTGCCGCTAACATGAGTCTACTGCACCAAGGGACAGTCTGAGCTGGTAACAGCTGAGCAAAGACTGAAATGTAAACTTTCCAGGATTGTGTAGGACTTCAAGAAACTTCCTTGTTGTTAACTTGGGAATCACATTCCAGCATCCCAGGAGACCAACATGGATGAAAAGACATTAAGTGTATGTTTTCTCCCATGTTAAATTATAGGCTTGTAAGTTCATCCTCGACCTTTGGCAACCTAAGATCTGCTTATAGGAATAGTTATCTATTTTATCTTTATTTGCTTTCCTGCCAAGCGTTTACATTAGAAGATTAATACTCTCATGTCTGTAGAGTAGACATGAAGCCACAGCCAGCAGTTGTTTAACGTAGCTTAGCATTAATACTGCAAACAGGAGTTACCAGCTCCTGTGCTGTTTAATGTTAGAAAAGCAAACCCATGAAAGTGGAGGTGTAAAAATGACAAATTGTGGTTTTTATGTGCCAGGCTATTTCTTGGCCAGACACAGGGGCTTCTTTTAAAGCAGAATTTGCTGTTTTTAACTTTGTTTTCTTTGTACAGATAAAACAAACAAGATATAGAGTGTTAATTAGTGACTTTAGAGGTGCTGCTGGGCAGATTTTGTAGCATTTCAACAGATCCAGGCTAACTATTTCCCCTGTTTCCAGTCTTTAATATGATAAGTTAAGCTTCCAACTTCATATTTACTGTACAGACATGAGAGTAGTACCAATTTTCTTGTGTAATTCATGGCAAGAAAGCTAATAAGTGTGTTTCTCAGATTAGAAGGTAAGAAAAGATGGAATTAAACTTAAAATATTAGTTGAATTCAGATCCTCAAAAGTAAAAACAAAAGTATAAAGTACATATTCTTGCCTCCTTATGTGTAGAACAGTCTTTTTAAGGTATCCTTCTGTATCTCTGAAATCAATCAGCTCCCTTTAACTTGGATCACTAAGCTGCCACCATCATTTTAAGATCCTGCCAGTCACACTCAGTCCGTCCACGCTGTTCACTCAGGTTCTGGTGGTTTCATTAGAGATCAGCCGGGTCCCCACACCTGCCCCTCGGCTGTCCTAAATTGGCGTTCATTTTTTCTCTCTGAGATTTTCTCATTTTCCTCTCTGATAACAGTGATGGACGCTGAGGGATCTCCTGCTTCTCCTCGCCCGGTTAACAGTCAGCATGCATTCAGCGACGGAGCAGATGAAATGAAAAGCACTTGATTGTCTGGAGGCGTTTTTCCGCAGCGTCTGTTTCGAGAGCCTGCAGAGCTCAGTCCTCAAAACCAGGTCAAAACGTGCCATGAAAGTAAAGGCTGTTTTATTTCTGCACAGCTTACGGCTGCTTCCTGCTCAGTAAAGACCACAGTGCCACAGCCGGCAGGTCAGCACATGGAAAGACAGACTGTAGCGACAAATGTGTTGAAGAGCAAGATGTGACTGAGACCAGAGCTTCACAGTTTGAGATTTGGAAATAGAGGGGCTACTTCTCCTACTGTTTATTGAATTAGTTTCTGTTGCTAGAGCTGTCAGACTGTTTTCTTGTGCAGCACGAATGCAAAAGAACAAGCAAGTACTAGCTAAGTTACAGACAGCTGACTGAAAACGCCACCGCAAATCAACGTTTTAATTTCTGGCTTATTCAATTTAAAATGAGAACCCAGTGCAATGTGGACAACAGAGGTTAAATCAATCCCTAGGCAAAAAATTTGCATCCTCACCTGATTCATCAGAAGACCACACAGTGTCTTTTAGCTCTTACTACAGCCTGGGGCTTTTTGTGAAGTTAACTCTAACCTTATAAAATAATGTAGTTAGCTAATGATCTGCTTTGTGGAAAGAACACCTGGTTTGTCGCTACTGTAGTTAGTAATTTAATTAGCCAGACATGCTAATGACTGCAATGACATTTTTCCTCTTCTGGTTTTGGTTTTGGAAAGGCTAAAAAAAAACACACACACACACACACACACACAAAACCCTCCAACCTCAAATGGTCATTGTGGGCAACAAGATGAGATTTCCATCATTTTCAGGATGATAGATGAGAGCTATTAGTCAAAACTTATCATGCATGATATTTACATCTCATCATACTTGAATTTCCATTTTCATTTCTTGCCATGGGAATAAATTTCACTGTCATGACTCTTGTAATTTTAGCTCTGGCTGATGCACACACTGTATCCTCAGAGAGAGACAGAGGAGGGCTTCTTTAAGTTTTTGCTCAACAATCCTCCTACTTACATTAATGCAACACGACTTCAAGCTGGCCCCAGGGATAAAATACATCTTGTTCAGGGACAGTTGAAATAAAAGCATCATGCAACATTAGGGCGGAGAGGAGGATGCTGGAATGTTTGCAATGAGCTTTGGAGGGTTTGTTGAGGTGGTAGGGGGGCTTAGGATGTCCCCGCTATTTGGGAGCACTAATCATCTCAGTAATTAAGCCGAGTGGGAACACGTGCATGAAATGAATAATTCACCAGCAGCTCCAGGGCCACGCTGCGTGTTTCATTTCTCTCCGTGGCCGAGCGAACTGGCCAATCTGTCACAGGAAAGCGCGGATGTCACAGAGGCGTCACAGCCAATTTGGATTAAAGCCCCCACTTGGAAGTGGGAAGTGCAAGGTCAGGAGGAGGTAGGTGTAATGTCATTGCTAAGCTCTTAAAGCCACAGCAAAATAAAAAGTACTCCTCTCCAAGCTAAATATAAAACACACACATATACCCAGAAAATGTTCCATCACTTCCACGGCAAAGATAGCTTTTGAGTTCCCGTAACCTACTTTGAAAAAGCTGCGATGTTTAAGTACCCTGCTCCTTCTCAGAGCTTGAGGGGTAAGTACTTTCTCTGGTGTTCTTTAAACAGTCTCTTTAGGGCTCACTTAATCCTCTGTGTAATATGCAGTCATTTAGTTACACACTGTAAACACATGTAATGCTGAGGGTAAGGTCAACTTCTGGTGAAAGAAAACACCAAACAAACAGAAAAACACACTTCTACCAAATCTCTACGATGAAAGAAATTGAAATGAATGTTATTTCTGCACAGCTTGATTACTGATTGTGTTTCCCCCTTCAGTATCAGTAACCAGAGACGCTAACATGAAAGGTTGCGGTTGTTTACATGTACTGCCACAGCCCTCGGAGAATACATTTTGAAACATTAAGCAGGCGACTTGACTTATTTACTGTCTTGGGAACCTTTCTGTTGTTAAATATTAAGCTCTTACATCTTCCAACACGTTGGAAGAGTTAAGACTTGGCCAGATTGTGACGCTCCTCCATGCTTAACAAGATCCCATATGAAACCATCTTCCACAAGCAGAACCTAAGTGGCTGGTGCATTATTCATCTCTTATATCTGCCGTCATCAATAATGCAGAAGAAGTCGTTAGCTATCCACACACAAGAAAAATAAAAAAAAGTCAAGAAATCCCCCGATAATAACAATGAGGGCTTTTGAAAGGCCGGAGTTTCTTCACGCGAGAAACAGAGTCCTTATTTGACGGACACCTGGGACAGCACAGCAGGAAATGGGGCAGAAGTGATCTATTCTCGTCAGCGCCGGATTTATCTGCTGAGGGCGTTGTCTCCGTCAAGTCGCCTACCTGCCGATCTAGAATGACTGTGTCAAATAGATGACACCTGGTCAGGAAAAACCTCAAGAACACAGGAATAGTGAAGTGGAGAGAGCTGATGCTGCTAAACCTCTATAAGAGGAGGAGGACAGGGCTCGTCACATCTGGGGCCAAATCAGGTCAGTCAGTCCTCTGTTGATACGTTCTTCTTTCACCAGATCACATCTGATGGTAATTAGACACTATCTACTTCACATGTTAATTGCAAAACTTCAAATGCTGCAATCTTCATCTCCTCTTCTGAAGTTTTTCTCAAGCAGCTTCTTGCAGAAATTCCCACTTTTTTTGGATGTGTATTGGAGCGACAATGGGATATAAGCTGATCTGTCAAAATAACATGAAATCAATCCTCTTTTGCAACAATAGGAATGTTAGCCATAAGATCCCCAGGTCAGACACTAACGGTAGACTCAAGTGTCACAAATACATGTAGGGTTGAAAAACTGAAAGTTTAAAAACTGGTGAGACACGGATGTTCGTGCTCTCAAGGTCTGCAAGTTGGACTGACCCCAAAATAAGGAAACTACAAGCAGTCCCAGAGGAAATTAAGATGCAAATTAATAATAGGAGGAACAAAAAACAGATGCTACTTTTTTCATGTCTGTACACAGAATTTTAAAAGATAATTGTGAGCAGTAAATGACAAGGTGAGCAGGTTATCCTGAGCTCGGACAATGCCACTTACTTTGTGGTCACAGGGCCTGGTACTGTAGCTGGTATGTTCATGGAGTGGCCCTGTGGAGCATCTGGACACAGGCTGGGATAAGGAGGAATGCACAATCATCATTAAATGTCATAAGGGGAGAGATCCCAGTCGGGATGACTGAGCAGGTCATTTACTTTTGGTCAATTTTGGTCATTTAAGAATAAATGTTTTTAAAGCATCTGTAATGTTGCTATGGTTACGTGCAGCCTGACGAACAATATTGATGGATTCCTGAGGTGCTCTCGCTTGAAATGCCTATGTTCTTTCAACCTTTTCTCACCTTTCAAGCTTACTGAACTGCTCCCTGAAACCCTGGGTTTCTGACAACCAAAAAGCTTTTTTCCTGGTAACACTCTGTATTAACTGTGTGATAATTATGGTGATGATGTTGATAAAAACAGGGTCACTGCCAGCTTTAACCTGTCCTGAGCCAGATTTCAGGTTGAGCCCACTTTCTTATGCAACCGGTGTCCTCATTTAATGTGGGCTGACTGTGATAGAGCAGCCAGATGTAACGGAGCGCAATAAATTATTCTGTTTTAAAATGTGGAAAAGCTCCTAAAGAAAATTTGACAACTTGTTTTGGTCGTGACTCATTTATACACAGAAAAGAAAACATTTCTTTCATTTTTTTCTTTACTAGTCAGACCACAAAAGAAAATTGGCACAGTAGAGTTTTGAAGCATTTATCTCTCTCCAGTCCCACGCCTGGAGCGAGTTGAAATATTCAGCCGGGTTTGAGTCTCCACCCAGAGAAGTTATATAAAAATATGTCAAAACAAAGACACCTTCAGTGCGTCGGCTAGTGTTTTCTGTGTAGACCCAAGATGCAGACTGGACATGAAATATTCTGTTGAGCATCTCATCAAACTTTTACCCAGCGATGCGACATTCAACCTCCCTCCGCTCGTCTTTCCTGCTCAGTCTTTGTTTCACTTCCTCTTTGGGCATTCTGGGTCATTCTGTCACTCTCATTTTCCCATTCTTGATCTCCTTCTTTCATTAACATTTACACAGCTAATCTCTTTACATGGCAGCTCGAGGGGTAAATATCACCGCCTGTAATGGAGCCATGTCAGCCTGAACGGCTTTGAAACATCCAAGCCCCCCCACTGTCTGTGAAATTTCAGTCTCTATAGACCTCAGTCCCGCCTTTGTCCTCCGTCTCATCCCCTTATCAGTGAGTTACAGTCTGCTATCATGAGCAGTCAAGCAACTGTGTCTTTTATCTGCACAGAATCACTTATAGGGGAGATGACATACTTAAAGATTTAGTCCACAGTCTCACCACAGGTCGCTGGGCCTTAATTGATTTGTCATTAACAATGTAGGACTCAGGAGGGAGCAAACGAGGACATTCAGGAATGTCTCTTCTCACAGGAAGTGAACACAACTGGATGGTGGGCACTTTGCCGACTGGGAACAGATCCAAAATGGAACCAGTAATTGGAAGCCAAATCTATTGTTTGGTGTCTTTTAATGTTATTATCAATATATTTTCAGTCAGAATACTCACTGCTATCATGCAGTTGTCATTTATCATGCTAAACACCTTTGGATTGAGACATTTGTCTAATAAATAACTGTTCTGCATCCATAAGTAGCGCCACGTTTCTTCTCTAATGAAGTTCATATATCCTGTGTATGGGACAGTTTCCTGCTGGTCTTTGTGTGGATGTCCTGAGTGTTGTGCAGTCACACAGCAGGACTGACTGTGGATACAATGGATGCAGACTGACAGTCAGTCTCATTACTGAGGGTTAAAGCAGGAGAGAGGGACAGGGATCCTGCTGCTTGTGTCTGACTTTTAAAGGCTTTTCCTTTGCTCCCACTGAGACCAGGCAGGACGGCAGGTGGTTGGTAGCTCATCCAGAAATGAATCAACCGCTGGTGACAACATCGACCCCGAGACTGAGATGAGACTTTTAATATTCTTCCGAGTACCTGCTCTGTCTGTCCTCATTAGCTCAGTTTTTGGGGCATCTTGAGAGTCCATCTGTGTTAACTTTGGGTCAGGGTGTGCAGGCCGTCTGTTTATGTCAGGAGGATCAAACACATAGTGATGTTAAATGGTAGCACATGTGCACAGTAGAGGTGAATAATTCCTTAAATCACTTATGAATTCCTCAATTTACCCACTTGTTTTCTGCCTGCGTGCAGAGTTCAAAGAGAACGTTCAGGGTTGTCTGGGTTAAAATCTCCTCCGCTGCCTGTTATTTATCTCCCCTCCCGTGGCAAGAGGGTAAATTGCTAATTTTCTGCTACAATCTGCGACTTATTTTCTGCACACCCACGCATCTTCTTGTACTTAAGCTCCCATTTGATTAATCACCTTTAATTGCCACTAAACAGAACGAGCGTGACCTAGATTGCATTCAGGGGTCCTGCGCGACCTCTTATGACATCCGTGAAAAGACGAGGACCCCTCACTATGTAGAGATTTAACACTCTGACGATGCCCCTTTACTTGTTCTAATGTGATTTTCTGAGATTAACACAGACATCCTGTCAACACATAAAACCTCCTGACACAAATCTGCAGAGGCAGAACCAGAGCTGGACGAGTCACTCCATGTAGCTCTTAAATGTCTGCTCGTCTTTTGTAACTGAAATTGACTTTGGAGACATGAAATTGATTGCCGTCGCTGTTTAGACACAGTCACGCAACCCAAAAGGAGGGTAGGGGATGGGTCAGAGATATAACACGGTGGTTTTTATTGCCTTGGAGATCAGCGGAGAAGTCAAGGGAGGAGATGCGTGAGCAAATGGCAGAGAAGGGGCATGAAGAGCAGGGATAATGATCTGAAGCAGCATTTACTTTAAAACAGGCAAACACATACTGTAGAAGAAGGAGGGGAAGGCTGAAAAGCATCTGGGATGGATTCCTCGTGGGGTCCAGTATCTTAGAGACCTCTGCTGCTCTGCAAGACATCAAGAGGGATTTGGTTGCCATGGCTGCAGGTGGTTCAACTCTTTCTCCATAAAGAGAGAAATCTTTCACAAAGATAGAGAGAGCACAGTTTGTCCCAGTGTACCAGAGCGACGACGATGATGGTGCAGATTAAAAAACTTGAATAAAATCCCAGATGGAAAATAGATGAGATCTTATTAAATGATAGAAGCATAGAAGAGTGTGCTGCCAATTTTCATTGCTCTGAAATGTAAATGCTGCAGGTGTTGGTTTAAGGTATGTCACTGAGAGACAAGGTTTAAGTGTGGTACTTCCTGCATCAACATTAAGACAGCGAGGCTGGAAAATGCATCAGCCCGGTTACAAATGCTCACGGCTCAAACAACCACCAGCTTTGATCAGAGTGACTATAAAGGGAAAAGCAAGATGTTTGTGTTTGTGTTCACTTGTGCATTTTTTGTAGTTGTATGAGTATTTGGAGGACAGCATGAATAGTGTCTGTATTTGAATACTGGATGGTTTTGCATGTGGCCAAAGCCAAACTCTGAAGCAGCACTGTCCCCTTTTTTCCATTACTGGTTCAAACTGTCAATGTCAAAGCTGCAGCTTCAGCCTCACATTTTAGCATCTTTCAGCTCAGTGTTTTGGTTTTATGATCCACAACTTCAACAACTTTTCAACAAAAAAGACTCCAAAAATCCACCACCCAGCATCTACAAAAGATAGAGATACAGGTAGCAACTATCTGGTGACACACTGAGGAGCTGAACAGCCAGATTTAACTTCTTAAAAGTTGGTGGAGACCAAAGCAGAGCTAGAAGGAATATGAGTACTGGACTTCCATTTGTCAGGTGGCCAGAAACGCAACTCTGAATGAATGCTAATGTCAAAAGATAAACAAAATAAAATGCAATATACTTTGCTTTGAATCAATTATGTGAAACCCAAGATTAGGGAAATGAGTTTGAAAATATCCAGACTATGAATTATTGCAGATTCTTCGATTCTTTTAATCTGATTATTATTTATGTGAAAAGCAGATAATAACAGCACTGTGAAAGATCTTAAAAACACTAAAGTATGCCAGCGTGCATTACACATCTTCTACCCACTTGAAACTGGCGCTGAATCAATTTGGAGATTAATTTATAAACCAACTGACAGAAAACTGAGCAAAAATTTGCTGGTTCCAGCTTTCAAAGTGGGGATTTGCTGTTTTTTCTGTTTTGTTTGATTGTGAATACTCAGTCAAAATCAACAATCTGAAGATGTCACCAGCCATTTTAAGACAACAAGATCTCACATTTACTCACATTTACATTTTTTATCTTGCATCAGCTTTCAGAAGCAACAGTGCCACCACTCTGGCTACATCCTCGAGTTTCTACACTGTATTCATTATGCATAAGTACAACTGATGCATGAGAACCTACAGTATATCTGCAGGACATGGAATACAGCCTCATTTTGTTCCCTGATGAACTATGTGAGGAACACCCCGAAGCTTCAAAAGATGCCCATCCTCAATACTGCCAGCTCCGAGCTCTCAGCCATCTGTTACAGCTCTGTAGGCAGCAGCTTCAGATGACAGGTCAGAAATAAGCAGGTGCCATGATGGAAGCCAAAAACAGGGCGACAGGCAGGATATTGGCACCAATGGTACCATTGATTGGTTTCTAAAAATACTCCTTTAGATCTTTTTTCCCATTTTAGATCCAAGAAAGAAGAAGGAGAAGAGGTTGGCAACTTTTCAAGTGATGGCAATTTGATGTGAGTGAAATGTTCAACCCCCCTCTGATTTTTCCATCAATTTTACAATTGCCCCCTTGCATCTGAGGTGACACACTATCACACCCTCATCTAGAAGAGATGATTGGACTGGAGGTCTCTTAAATGGCTGTTTTGGAGACATACATGACCAACTCTGGCGGTAAAAGACGAGGATGGCTTATCTACACCTGCAGGGAGGCAGGTGTAGATGTGTGTGTTGCTTGAGCAGAAATTCTCAATGCACTGGTTTTCTCATGGAAAGCAGGAGACACCGTCACTACACATCACACTCCCCCGGTGCGTGTGGGTGAGTACAGAAGAGCGTCTATATCTAGCTCTACATCCTCCCTCTTCACTGGAAGCTGGAGTGTGGAGGTGAGGGTTGCTGGTGCAGAGGCGTAGATATAAACTCGGCTCTGCCTTCTGAGGCCCATGCCTCGCTGCCCACAACAACTCCATCTTCCAAAATAGCACCTCAGTCCACACTAAAGGCCTGCATGTGCTTCACTGCTGGATCTTATTAAAGCATAGCTCCAATATTAGCCGTGTCTAATGGTCTCTGGGGCACCTGTGAGCTGTCGAAGCACAGAGGGGAGTGGAACATATAAAGAGTGGAGAAGTTCAGTGTATAGAGGCTCGGGAGACAAATGGCCAATAGCTGAAATCATGCCAGAATCTCTGTGTGACTTAAGCTTATCATTGAAACGAGAAAAGCAGATGTGATAGGAGCAGTTTCCTGTTGATAAATGAGGCCTGCTGCTGGATGTCCACTCGTGAACAGAATTACAAACAGAGCTGCCTCCTGATACCTCTGCGCACCAAACACAGTGGAGATCCCAGTTTGGAGATGTGCGCATTTCTCCTCCATGCCTTAAGAAGTGTGACTGAAATGTGAGCTGGAGGTTCATATGCTATATAACTCATCAAGTTACTATATACAGTACAAAGCTTTCATTTAAATCCAATGTGACGGAATCAACATCCCCACAGCTGTGTGTGTCTGCTGGATGCAAAGCAGAGCTGACAAGATAGAGAAAAATATTTTCAAGGCGTACTTGTTGCTCAGCTCAGAGGATGATGAATCATGGTGAATAAAGGCTAAACACACACACATACACACAAACACGCAGAGCGAGAAGACGCACCAGTAAAGAACAAACTGAGATTTTGCAGCTTAATAAATTTTTACGCACGTACCTTGTGCAGTTTCCACATTGCGCCTAAAGCTTTGACTTCATGTGTGCCGTGTTTTCCTTCTTCCAAACACTGATAACACACAGGCATCTTACACTGTACACAGTACATGCTTAGATTCTCCAGTTCGTGCTCTGTGCAAGTGGAGATTTTGCGGGGACTCGCGCGGCGACTTATCCGCCCCTGCGCTGGGGGCACCAGGCGATGCTTGGCGAGAGGACCGCGGGGAGGATGGCACCGCAGGCGGCACGGGTCGCAGTAGAAGACGTCGCACTGCTCGCACATTACGGTGGCCTCCTTCGGGCTCTTCTCGCAGAGCTGGCACTTGAGAGCGGCCGCTTTGCTCTGCTGATACCTGTCCACGACCCCTTCGAGCACCCGGTTCTTGGGGAATCCGCGGAGACCCCGGTCGTCCAGGATGAGGCTGCGGTGACACTGCGGGCAGGTGATGCAGGAGTTGCGGGGGATCGGGGGTAAAGAGCCGGGCTGCGGTAGCAGGTGCTGTTGCGGAGGAGGTTGGGGACAGTCGGGGGGAAAACCCGCACCCCGTTTGGTGATTTTTGGCAAGGGGTGGTCGGAGCGCTGACGAAGCCCCCATAGGAACCGTATCCACTGTCCGCCTCGCTGTACAGACTCATTTTATCCAAATCCAGGTAATCATAATCGGAGACGCCGGATCCGGAGGCTCGGCTGCTCTGAGGAGACTCAGCATCGGGGGTTTGTACAAGAATATTCCGAGCACAAGCCAAGCAAATGTTGTGGGAGCACGGCAGTATGATGGGCTCCCGGAAAAAAGAGCCGCAAACAGGGCATTTTAACTCTTCCTCCATCTCATCCATGGCTGCTGCCGCTGTGAGGTGAGAGATTCCTCTGTGGCGTGTAAACACAAACAGAAGTTAGAGCAGAGCCTCGGCTGATCAGTCTGCTGCTCTGCTGCTCTGCGCGTAAACGGAGCTCCAGTCGCGTCCGACTGCGATCACTGCAAGTGCAACCTTGACCAGAGGAAAGGCATCAGCACCGGGGGAGGCAGACTAACCGATACGGCACACTCTTCACCAATAAGCAAACAGCGTCAGCTCAGACCGGTTACCATTGGATAACCAGTGGATTCCAAACAACCATTGGACAACTCGACTGTCAGTGTGGAGAGGCTCCGTTAATGAGCTTCACAGAGAGATTTAACAACAGACACTTGTGTCTGAACATTGCTTAACACTTAATAGCAACCTAATTGTTTAGGGGGATTATAGGGAACAATGTAAGAATGTAATCTTTTTGGTACCGAACAATTAATAAAATGCTATCATGCAGATATAATAGATCATCTGCATATTCTTTGTCTAAATGCTTTTATGAAGACGAACAAACCAAAGACAATATCTTATAAGAGGCTCACTTAAGCTGATTAGTCTAGTGGTGGAATAAGTATTCACTTAATAAAGAGCAGTATCACAGTGTAAACATATATTAAGTATAAAAGTGTGAATTATCTGATTTCAGAATGATACATGATTATATATCATATCATTGTATTATCACTGATTCATTATGTACCAGGCAACATTTTACTGTTGTAGTAGCATTTTAACCTCTTTATATACTGCTGGGTAGCTTGATTTACAGAAATACAATATTTTCCAAAAGCTCATTACATATCCTTTATGCAAAATCCTCATTAGCAGAGCAACTTGGGTCACTACAGGGCAGCAGCCTACACCTAATGATTATTTCTTATTAGCATTTTTACTGTATTGATTAATCTATTGGCTGTTTTGTCTATAAAATGTCAAAAAATAATGGAAAAATCCTTTTGCAAGCTTAAACCCCAGGATGGTATTGTTTTGTTTTGTCCAAACAACAGTCCAAAAACTCAAATATATTTAATTCATACTGATGTGAAATAAAGAAAAGTAATAAAACATAATATTTGATAACCTGGAACTGGAGAATGTGCTGCATTTTGTTTGACTGATTTGTTTTCTGTCGACAGACGTCAGATTAATTGACTAATCACTTCAACACTATACAACTGTCTAATACATAACATGGAGTATAAGAAATGTGGTGGGGTAGAATGATAAAGGAGCATGAGAAGGACAGACTGACAGGGACAGGACAGACCGTCTTAAGCTTATTTAAACTAGGATCTGCATATAAAGCCTCGCACAGTAAAGCATTGCTGCTGCACAGCATAAACTTGCAGGATTTGGGTTGTTTGTTATTTGAAAAGCTTCTCCTCTCAGCTGCTGTGGGAGCAAAGATCACTCCTGGGGGAGATTGAAAACATGGAAACTGACACCTTGTGAGATAAGATAAAGCAACGACTCTCCACTGCACTCAAAAGAGGTTTTTCTTTTTGCTATCCACAGCCTCTCCATTTCCATGGCCACATACCTCAGTCATCTCTGAGACATCCATGGCAACGTAAACTCCCCATTTTAGTCTTCAGTGAGGCTGTTGATAGGGAAATTAAATGAAATAATCCCATTTAACGGAATGCCTGTTTCTCAGATCCACAGAGGGCAATGTGAGGCCACTCAGTGCAATTACATTTGCATATTTTCTAAAGCAGTTAAGAATGGGAAGAGCATTAATATGGACGTTTTTGTCTAATAAAGAGAATCAGTCTGGTTGAGTAATGTGCCCCAGCTGCTGACAAACATATTAAAATGGAGATATGAATAATCTACTTGAGATCAGTAGAAACGTTGATTCAAATACAGTTGTAACACAGCCAAATAACCCTACAGTATTTATCTCCATGACTCTCATGCATTTAAAATTGTCAGTACGTATAATAATCACCTGAAAAAAGGAACTGTGCTTGAGCCTCCTGTGCTGATAATGTTTCTGCTCATTATTCGCTAAAATCTGTGGAGATATACAACAAATGGCAAGTTTATCCATGTAAATATTCCCCTGAATTAAACCAAATACAGTGTTGATTCAAGTCAAATGTTTGTAATGAGACCATCGGCTATTTTTGGATGCGTGCTTTGCTGACGCCTCCATCATGATGACATTGTTCTCTATGTAATCTCCTCAGTTTGGAGGCCACTCTGCATCTTCCTGTTTGCCGTCTTTGAGTAGACAAGTGGCCAATCCTGTTAAATCTCTATTTCGTCTTTTTTGTTTCAGCGCCAACTCTCTCTTGCTGCCAGGAGAGGCAGACCGGGCAGATCTGAGAAGAAAATCTTCACAGATTTCTTTTTACTCCTCAGTGATCACAGCCCTAAGCACAGCACAGCTCCTAAGTCTGGGCTTAAGCTCCTGTTTTTGGTGACCTCCTGTGCAGTAACATAAGAGAGGAGGTAACATGAGGACAAGTAGAGATAGCTGTTGATTAACTGGATTGTGACAATGCAACAGTATAAATGGACACAGATGTCAAAATTAAAGGAAAAGTGACATTTTCTCCAACTAACAAAACGAAAAATGTCATAAACATCCCATTACATTTGGGCTACCTCCTAAAAACATCTGTACAGTTGGTAATTGACTGTCCCCCATTAAGTTGCATTTATTGTTTATTACTAAACAGTATTTTTCAGTTTTAATGTTACAAGAGAAAAGGCTAATCAACACTTTAAAAGTAATGTTAACTGGATATGCTAACAGTTGCAGCGTATGTTAGAGCAGATAAAAAGATTGTTTAGTGCATTCCTTACAGTCTTGTAGTTTTGTTTTGTAAAGGCAAAGAGTGAGGCTCTCTGAATACAGAGTGTCAGATTTACTGCAAACTGCTTCAGTCACAGCCATGATGTACAGGGCAGGTTTTAGCAAGTGTCATTTGCCTATTATATCAGCAAACAAATCTGCCCCTGCTAGAGAAATAAAGCTGCCTCTCCTGTTGGTTTGTACTTTTGAATGATCTTTCCCTGTATTGTGTCCCACCTTAACACAGGAAATCACAAAAGAACTACTATATATTGTAGCTTTAAATAAATCATCCCAGCTGTTCGTTAAAGCAGTATTCAGCTCAAAGTTCAATCATCCTGCCCAGAGCTCATATAATTCATTGGAGTCTGCCCCTCCATCGATAAGGGATACAGTCTCCTCTGTGTGTTGCACTGAGTCTATTAACTCCTCTTACCACGGACTCCCTCTGCAGCCCCAGAGGCATCAAGCCATCTGTGTAAAGAAGTACACAGACTGCAGGAGCTTCATGTACACAGCTCAGGCTAGATAGGAATCTCTGAGGGACACGGCGGAGATATTGTCAAGATATGAATAGAAGCGCCTGGTGTTTTTGTTACTAAGATCTAGCTTAAGAAAAGTTGTGGTTTTATAACTCTTTAAAGGATGAAGTTACTGTAATTTTGGGAGAATGGATGGTTATACTTGTTCCAAAATTACACGGGGGAGCTCTAAACAACCTTTGAAGTTTCTATTGTTTTGAGTTTAAGATAAAGAAGTAGAATTGACATCGTCTTATTCTCCAAGTATAGCAAATGAGAACTGTCGGCAGCATGCTGCTAAGAGCGGATGTTAATTTGCAGGTCAAAGATGTCTAGACATTTTGATCCAAATTGGGCTGTTGCAGTGGTTAGAGAACCCAGTTCTGTCCAGTTAACTAAGGTCCAACACTTAGGCTACTGTATGTTGGATGATAAAGCCTGGATCTCAGTTGGCGTTCAGGGCTCTGTGCAGGCCAGTCAAATTCTTCCACACCAACGATTTCTTTATGTATTTCTTCACCCCAAACTGCTGCCACACAGCTGTCAGCACACCATTGTCTAAAATATCAGTAAGATTTTTCCTAATTGGAACTAAGGGGACTAGACTAAACCATGAAAAACAGCACCAGACCATGTGGACAGATGTATCCTGTGTATTTACATATATAGTGCAACCTTACAGCCAGACAAGAATATCAGATTACGCATAACCTATAGTTACATGGACCTAGTTGCTGATGCTGTTGTTCTCCGTGGGAAGAAAGCCTCTAAATGAAATGTGGTAAAGGTCAGGGAAAAGACTGTAAGACGCTAAAAGACTTGGTTAAGATTTGGGAAAGATCATGGTTATGTAATTGCAGTTCTTTGACAGGAAGTCAATTTCAGTGTCCTGCATTAAAATTGGACTTGGCACATGCCCATCCACCACCTCAACCCACAAACCATTTCTCTCCATAGCATGCATATGACACACTACCTCTAACCTTAACACTAAGTGATAGCATTGGATTTAAATGGTGACATGCAGAATCGTCCAACATGGCAGTAATCCCTATGGACTGGGCTAGTAAAGTTCATGGCCTTTGTAACCTTCACAAACTACTGAATCCAACTTCAAACTCTGCTTCCTAAAGATCATTTGCACATTCACCTCCAGTAACCCTCCCCTTATGCAACAGGTCTTACATTCTAACCATCTGCTATTATGGTTCTCTGCAGCAGAACGGGCACCTTGGGTGACAAACGCCCAGCGTCACTCTGCAGACTTCCTGGCATCTCTGTTCAATTCAGCATCTTCAGCTACCTCAAATGAACTCATGTTTATGGATTCGCTACCATCTGTGCCCTTCACAGTGACCTGAAAAATGCATTTTCCTGATACAATATTTGCAAATTAGGCCTTCAGGGAGAAACTGGGAATGGTGCCTTGTATTTATGATTTTTATTTCTGAATTCAATTTGCTCCAGAATTAATGACAGTAAACACAATGTTGAGATGTTTTTTTTCTGTGGTTACTTGGCTGTAATTCTGGCCTCGAGATCAAAACATCCTGAGGAAGGAGTGGGAGGGCAGGTGAATGTAAAACAGAGGTACAAACATGGCTTACAGAAAAATGCAAAGTTGCAGAGGTCACAATGATGTTTTGCATTACGCCGCCTGTCCTGACCTGACTTTAATTCAAAGGTGCTACATGTAAGTTTTAGCTGTGACTACATAGCCAACATTAGCATTAACAGCTGTTTACCTGGATGACTGGATGCAACAGTGGCTCACTATTGCAAAGTGGTGTTAAGGGATGAGCCGTGGCTAAGCAGGTTAGCATCGCTAACTTCAGCAAAAGAAAAGAAATGATAGAAATAGAAGCAAAACAAGAATAACAACCGCTGGAGACAGCTCTTGGCGAGGAAAGGCATGAAGTTTAATGCTGAACTTACCAGGTTTCTTTTGTACTGGTACGTAAACAGCTGTTAATGCTAATGTTAGCTACATAGCAATAGCAAAAACTTACATATAGCTCCTTTAAATAGAATATGGAGTAGAACCATTTTACAGCTTGTTGTGTATTACTTCAGAAATTTTGACAAACAGCAGGCAGAGCAATGAGATTATTCAAATTTTCCTTTCAGTCCATGGACAGGAGACTTTTTGAAAACAAGATCATGTCACTGCTCTGATGCAAATTAAATGGAAAGAAAACCAGGGATCATAGAGCACAGGTTCACATTCATTTACCCAAACAAATTAATAATACTTACTGTCAAGACAAGCAACATTACTGACATCAAGAAAGTTTAAAGGAAAAATGGTGTCTTGGTGTTTGTTCATCTTTCTGCATGCTGTGTTTGAATATTGCAGTTTTGTGGAGGGAATCAGCACAAGAGGAATGCCATAATGATGTGTTTCTTAGCCACTGATTTGGATTGGCGCTTTGCCTCTCAGTGCCATGTTGTCACTGAAAATACACAAGCTGAAGCTGAAACTGCAACTGAAATACATTTAAGTGCTCCATTGTGTGCTGGATGGTTATTTCTCTCTGCCTGCTTGCTGCACATAGTCTTTCTATAAGAGGGGCCAAGGTCAGAGTTATTGTGAATTTCCACAAAACTAGCAATCGACTGCACGCTGCTGCATCACTAATGGAGAGCAACATGAGAGAAAGTGCAATCGTCATATTACTGTACAGTGTATGTGTGGGCTGCCTGAAGAGACATGTGAGCGGGGAAAGGCCTACACGTGCGCCATCACTTTCCATGTCTGCCTGTGCAAACCTCCCAGGCTTTGCAGGGAATCTGTGCAGCAATTAATAGCCTAATGATTTTTTTTTTTCTAAGTGGGTTGGGGATTTGCTACTAAACCCAATTCTCCTGTTGCACAGGGATTCATACAATGTTCTCTGAATCCAAAGCAACCTGAGGAATTGAGCACAGAACAGAAACATATTGATTCTTTTCACTGTCTTTAAACATGCAATCAGTCAAATCTAAGTGTTCCTGATTTGCTGAGGGCTACAGCATACAGATTGTGTGACATGTAGTTTGAGATTAGTTGAGCCACAAACAAATCAATGTGTCTGTGGCCATCACTTATTTGAATAATATTGCTGCATTGTTTAGCGTCTAGTCATTTTTTATTGACCGGTTCCCATGTTCTCCTTCTCCTCAGAGGACTGACTCAGACTAAATACTCTCAATAACCCAGAAATGTCAAGAAAGTTAAGGGTTAGTGTTGGGAAGTGTTCAAATAGACTCCCATATGAATAGCACATTGTTTTCTCTATCCTCTCTTCTCCTTCAATTAGGGCCAGCACCTTCAACACCACAGTTGCAATGTGCCTCAAAAAGCCTCAATCCATACATTCAGTCCCTCTCCCAACCCCCACCCAGCATCCAGCAGGGACTCCCAGCTAATGGAGCAGGCTCTTGTTACTGGCGGCTTGTTACTGGCCTGAGGACTCCTTTGTTTACCTTCCAGTATAGTGAAAGCAGGACAGGTACAGAAAAATGGAGCACAAGAATACAATAAACGACTGTATGATGTTACAGCCAATGCTACTTGACTGGGAGGAAGATGCCAGGTAACTAAAGGAGGTACTGTACGCTGCTTTTACAGCCCATGTTTTTAAAAAAAAAGTTAGAAAAGGAGAAAAAATAAACTCTGTTGCAATGAAACTTTGATGGCGATTTCCATCAGTGGACATAAAGCAGGGGAACTCCATCGGGAGCTGTGAAAAATGGAGGAAGGGCCCTCCTCCTACAGCCAGAGATTCAAACCCATTAAACACTTCATAGCAGTCAGTGAAACAAAGCTCCCTTCAATCTCCACACTGTAAACCCTCAGGGATTATAACTCATAATGATGTGATGTTATTTCAAATCTCAGAGTGATGGAGGAGGCAGTTTTACTGTTTAGGTGAAGTTACTGAACATATATAATGTGATTTAAAGTCCAAACTGTGCTGTGTTACCCGCCATTGTTAAATAACTTTGCTCTTTCACTCTGAAGTCTCCATTACTGATGTATTCTCATAACTGATTTACAATACCTTGCATAAATCTTTGGCTAGGTTTTGTGTCATTTTTCATTTCAAAACAAAGACATTATAAATGTCTGTACAATATTTCTTGGTAATCCTTTCAATAACTTTTGAGTTTCAGTATTCAGTCTCTACAAATTTGATGTCCAAAAATAGTCTGAGGAAATCCATACAGTCAGCATTTGAGTGAAAGTATAAAATAATTAAAAATTTGCAACAATATTAGGCTTCTAATATTTTTCAGATTTATTTCTTTGCCCAGTCCATCCTCCCTTTTCCTTGTTTCTTTGTTTCCTGTCTCCTCTCCACCTCTCCATAAATGTCTCTCTGTTTCATAACCAGTCACGCCCAGGTCTCCCTGTAAATCTCTCCTCTCTGCCATACTGAGAGTTGACCTCCCGCAGGCACTAGATGAGGACAGAGAGGTTGGCCTGGTGACCATTGATCCATTGGTTTGCTCATTGATGCCACCCCCACCTCAGCAGCAGCAGCAGAAACCCCCTGGGGAGCAATAAGAGGCTCAGCGGTGAACACCACCGCCAACAGCAAAGGACATCAGAAAGCCAACAGTTAAGTGTGAGCATTGGCCTTGTTGAATAAATGAAGATATGGAACCCTATAGTATAATTATATATTAAATGAATAAAGGACATTATAAAATAAATCAGATGTTGATTTAGCCAGGTAGCTCCTGTTAATTAGAAAAACAATATCAAAGTTACGATTTGTCTCTGGGCTCTATTGTTTCCCCCAGTGCAGTCATCTGTCATACTCCATCTGCCCATCAGGTGTCCCTGGACTTTCTTCCTGTCTCCATATTCACCTGCTCACCTGTTTTCCATTCTAAATCACCTGAGTGTCACTGCCCACTGACACACCTGTTCCTTATTTCCCATTTCTGTTTTTGTGTTTTTTGTTTTTGTTTTTTTAAACTTTCAGCCCCCTGGAATTGAACTGAAAGACAGAGCTCACAAATATCTGTTCAAATATCTCAGGGAGTAAGGAGACCTCTTTGGAGATGTGAGGTCCTGGGTTCAATCCTTAGGAACTGCAGTGATTTCTGAAGTACAACACCCAAAGTAAATATTCAAAGGCTCTGGGAAATAAATCTCTGTTGTCTCACCAAATAGAGTATGTTGTAAGAGGACTGCCTGTACAATTGGAGGTTAAAAGTTCAATCAGTGAATTTTGAAGTCCAAGACTCAAAGTGAAGATTGAAAAGTGCTCAGAGAAAGCTCCTAGCATGGCTGGAACTTGGCAGCGACTTGGTTGCGATTGTAAAGCATCAGTGGTGCAATATCAGGTTAGAAATCCTTCTCAATTTGGTTGCCTTTCCTGTAGTTATTTTCAAAAAGTGGAGAGATCTCTGACTTGGAATTACAACTACAAGCCAGTTTTTGTAAATACTTTATGATGTGAAGCGGCGTATGACCTACGTTGGAAAATATAATCTTTAACACGCCGAGCTACAGACCTTTAACAGGCTTCCTGCCCTGAGTAAAGTACATGAGTACACTTTACCTTTAAAAACAAAAGGTGCTTTTCCTGGCCTTTCTGAGGGGAAATGTGTTCAAAAATAGCAGCTTTAAATGGGCCAAAGGCAGTTAGGTTTGTTGGAAGACCTCCCTGTTAATGCACTACAATCTACAACACAGAGCATCACTGAAAGCTTTAAAATGTCACCGTACAGTAGGTCTCCACTGGACTAATATTAGATCCCTCACACTGTACTACAGAGAGACACTGAAAACCTCTAATGGCCATTGAGGGCTTTTTATTTTGTTAATGCGAGTAAACTACTCTCATTCATATCTCACTTGCTCCTCTTGATTGACGCTGCTGACCTGTATCTGCATGATTGTCTGGATCACCCTGCTGCCATGATTGGCTGATGGGATGGGCAGGTGCTCAGGTGTTCTTAATAGAGCTCAGTAAATGTATACTGATACTGAGGTTTCCTCAAGTCATCTGTCCTTTCCCACTGGGCTCAGTCCAACTAAAGGGCGATAAATTCACAATCTGTGAATCAGAAAACGCTACCATGACAACACTCAGATGGTCCATCATGATATTTTAAAACTTTACAGTTGAGTTTGACTCTGTGATAAACTGGAATTGCAACAGATTGCAGCAAAGAGGGAAAAAAAGAGAAAAGAAAAGAAATGACAGACTGTGGCAGCCTCATGTTAGATTTGGCTTAACTATTCGGTGCATTTTGTCATGCTAGAGAAGGACTCTGGGAGTTTTTCTGTGGGTAATTGCGGTCAAGTTCATAAAAATGGCACCAGACATGATTTTCTATGATTAGTAAGATAAGACTGTCACAAAAATACATACTGTTGAAATTAGAAAGATAATTTGTAATAATATTGTGACATTATTGTGTCTCAGTTTGAAATGAGAAAAGTAATGCAGAAGGACAGGTGTGCATCATTTTTGGAGTACAGTACAGTTTGTCTTTCTTGTATACTATAATTAAATATTCTACTAAAATATGTACTAAAGCACTTTACTGTATTAGTACATACAGTATATGTATGCTGTGTAGAACATAGAATTGGAGTTTGCATTTTGTTTTTCTAATTATTTCTGAATCTTTTGCTATAAGCTGATGATTAAGTAGGAAGCTGGCTGGTTCATTTTAGAACATTCAAGTTTTAATTTTAGGATTTTAAGAAAAGTCTGCGGAGGAAAACAAATTTTCCTCCACAAAGCCATTGGCTTAAAAAGTGGGTGGACATGTTTCAGGCAGAGGCAGAGCTCCGAACCTCTGCACCACAGACTGTATCATTGTTAGTCCAACGAGGCATCTTCATAAATAGACAAATTACTTAATGTGACTGCCAGCTTCAGTGCACAATTCGTTTGGCATCTAGACAGCAGCGTAACGCTCAAAATACTGAGAGGTACAACATGACAAGAGAAACCTTTTACGTCACATCCGAGAGAAGTGTCTGTTTCAAAAGGACGTGTCTATTTTTGTAAAGGAATTGGATTTACTCATGTACTTTGCTCAGGGCAGGAAGCTTGTTAAGGTTTTGATGAGTGTGTGTCTGCGTGGGTGTCTGTCCGTGAATGATATGCCATTGTGTGCCTCCCACCTCTTGCTATTCAGGCTGTTTCCTCACACTTGCCTATCCTGTCCTCCCACTGCTTCCGACAATCCTTCCTCCCTCTCAGACACCAGCCAAGGCTTGTATGAGCATCATCTGTCACTGAGTCATGAATGATTGTACTTACATGGGCACTGGGCATTCTTAGAAACAAGGAAATCCACCTTATATAAGAGTCTCTTTCTGTTTATGGATGAATAAGAGCAGGATTGATGGTATTTTAGCAACACGAATCTGCAGGGAGTACAAACAGCGCAAGTTGTTGCGTCTGTGCTTGCTAAACAGTGAGAGCATGGTGAGCTGAAGATATTATTTCCAGTGCTAGGAGAAGTAGTCAGAGCCTCTACTGAACTAAAATTAGCAATAAAATGAATGTAAGACTCATCGTAGGTACGAGTCCTGCAATCAAAATGTTACCTATGACGCAGAGGAGGCCTTTTACATCATATTGTGTCCAACTCCCACAGGTTCAGAACCAGTGTTGTGAACCAGTGACTGTGAACTTATAGTGCATGATCTTAATTATACCATTCAGTGAGCCCTTGTGCCCTGTGGATGGGGGGCACTGTAAGAAAAATTGGGTATTTGAGAGTATTTGCTTTTTAATGTTTTTACACTCATTACCTCCACTAAGGAGTCTATATTTGTTGCTGTGTTTCTTTTTTTATTTGTCATTGAGCCAATTTGCACCAAACTTGGTGGAGGGGTCTGGGCCAAGGAAGAACCCATAAAATTTTGGTGTAAAACCAGTTAAATATGCAGATATGATAAATACATAATTAATGTAATCAGATTGCTACCTTTTCCTTTCATTTTCTTTAATGTGCATTATGCGCAATTGTGGGATTGGATTGGATTTCCGGCTTTGGCGGAGGTACGCACGCTCCTGGTTGGCATTCTAATATGTTATGTTTTTAAAAATCTATTTTCTTTTATTTGTCACTCATCTACATGTTTTTTTAGTGGAGTGAGATCATTAGCTTAGCTTAGAGACTGAGACAGCAGGAGACAGTACAACACCTACCAAGACGTCTATAGACTGTAGCATCGAGCTAGGCTAGCTGTTTCCCCTTGCATGCTTTATGTTAACCTAAGCTAACAAACTCCAGCTCTGTACCACAGACTGTATATGAAAACCGGCCATAGGGCTACTGTGAAACGTCAGCCTGAGAGGGAAAAAAATGACCAAGGGTTTGTAACTAAGGTATGGTACTTAAGTATTTCCAGCTTTATATGTCTATGATTTTCCAAATATATGTAAAATAGATAAAATAACCCAAATTCAATCAGCTGCAACATTCAAAAATTACTTTTATACCAGGACTGCAGTTTAAAATTAGCTGGCTGGCTGACAGTTACACAAATGGTTATTAATGTCTGTTTGTCCTCATAAATAAATAATAAAAAAAGAAACGTAAAATTAATTTCCACAACTGATTACTGAAAAATGAACTCTGAAGTCTGAGTCACTGCAGGATCTGGGAGATGTCATTCCCAAATTCAATTTCAGATATAAATGTCTGGCCAATCAAATAACCTGGCGTGACAGACTGTAGGAGCAGCAGTGTAGTTAAATCAATAGACTAGAGGCCAGTTGAAAACATACACAGGAGCCTTTGTGATGGTGTACACACACACATCAATAAACCATCACACACACAAAAGAGCATCTTTTTTAAAATCTAATTTTTGAAGGAGACTGAGTTTGTCAGCTCCATTATGCCTCAACAGATAAACAGTCTTTTGTTTTCTTCAGATGTCTCATCATTAAATGTGCCATTAGCGGTAAATGTGATGCCATTTGTTTCAGTGTCACACATGCTCAACACCTCTTGTCTTCACCTTCAGATCTGCACAGAGGAGTGTCAACACTAATGTGAATGTGTGTGAACGTTAATGGCCTCCTCAGAGCTCTCAGTGTTAATGCATCTGAACTGAGGTTTGAGTGAAGCCAGGGAGGTGTGTGAGCCTTAATATTTGGATGAGGGCGAATCATCCACATCGAGTCACAAATAAAACAAAACAAGAACAAGTTTACCATTAAAATAATTCCTGCTTCTAAAATGGATTGGATGAATGTTCAGGTACATTGTGAGCACACATGAGGGCGACTTTGATGAAGATCAAAGAGTACTGAGGTAAAAACAACATTACTACAATATTGCAAGGTGAAATCGGGAAGAAGCTGCAATATGGCCACAAACGTCCATCCCCTCTAGAACTGAAAACCACACATAATGTCCAATGCTTCACTGACCTATGTCTCCCCACATCCATCCATATCTATAGTAATGAATAGCATCACCTTACTTTCTCCTTTGCTCTTGTCATAATTACTTTGGCTGCAAGGGCTTTGTCACTTAAACATAAAAGTATGACATTTTGCAGCACTTGCCAAAACAACAGATGCTGTCATTCTTGTTAGGAGGACAGTCTCCAGCCACCATGGCTAAAATAAGGGCTAAATTTTCTACTCGGTCCATCTGATATGGACTTAAACAGCTTAAAACTAAAGCTGAGAGTCTGTCCTTGTTTCACTCTAAAATAAACGTGCAGTACAGAGCCAGCACAATGAAAAATGTGTCATTGTTGTCACACATCTGACTGCATGGGGATGCTCTGACAGACTCTATAGCACAGTGATGCTTTGTCAACCTATAATATAAACATATTGTGGGTGGTGAGCACCTGAACACTCACTTTATTCATACAGATGTCAATGCCAACTCCTCTAATACAGCATGTATGTTTTTCCCTCACGCTGCACAGTTAAATCTCCACTGTCCTATTCATAACCTGCTTATTATAACAAGGTATCTGATTCTCGGCTGCGCATTTGGTTTCGCTCCAGCGTGGAAGTCAGGGAATTGAAAAAATGTCTAACAATAGGATGGACTGTGTAGGATGAGTAGAATAAAGTTCTTTGTTGCAAATGAATCCAGGCCTTCTTCCACACATGTAAATCCAATTACAGAGTCCAGAGGAGTTGGCTTTCCCCTGCTGCTGCCTGACACATTTACAGAGCCTCATAAAGAGGAATCCCAAGCTGCACAGCAAACGCTCCTGAGCTAATCTACGGCATGCAAAACTCCTGTGTACGCGTCCCTGCTGCTTTGCAAAAAACTAAATAGAATATGCAAACAAAGGCGCTTGTCTGCTTTTCATTAAGTGAATGGACACCACTGCAGATTTTCTTTTAATTTAGCACACTTGTTCTACAAAAACAAAAATAAAACAAACACAAGCAGACCAACAGATGAAGTCATTATCATTTGAAAATCACTGACCTCATTTCCTCCCACTGCTTCCTGTAAAATGTTTTTCAGCACTGCACAAGCTCTGCGTTTTCGCTCTGTAACAGAAACATAATTGCAGAGACGCATTAAGGAGGTTTTTATTGAAAAGGTCTGAAGGCTGGAAGGATGTTGTCTTGCATCAAACTCTACATATAAAGTGAAAGATCGCAGATGACTCAAGGTCTTTGATGGCACGTCAAAAACTGATGGAATAAAAGTTCATTCACTCTGGAGAACCCTTGGCAAGTTAATCTTGAGGCACTGACACATTAATTTACTTTTGAAGCAATAATTTATGTCCTTCACAGGCTTAGTGGAAGTCATAAATTGCCAATAAAGATTAAACAGTTGAAAACATGATGAGTTAAGGCGTCAGGACTAAAGCTGAGCTCAGCAGAATCAGTGGTGCTCCCCGGCCCAGTGACCCACTGTCCAACTGACCCAGTTTTAACAGCACGTCGTCCTCTTATGTCACTCAATGCGTCAACCCTCCCTGTCCCTCTCTCTCCCCTGCATGCCACATGGGGACACGGTCACTTTGCAGCCGATAAACGTCAGAACACTGCAGTGATAAGCTGAGAGAAGCCTCACTGGACTCAGAAACACACAAAAACATTAATAAGAGGCAAACACAAAGCCATTCATTAATGACTGATGATATGGATAACTACGTGCAAACAGCCTCAAGGAGATTTGATGACATACTATCGCATGCAATTTGTATTTTCCACTCTGAGACAGATGCTACTGAGGAGGTTCCCAGTCAGATTAAACTAAACCAGTTAACGAAACCAAATTTAACACTGACCTATGATCAGCTCTGGCACTGACCTAAAGGCTTTCTCAGCTAATCTCACTGTTGCCAAAATTATGTTAGAGCGTTGGAAAAATGTTATTTTCTCCCCTGTAGGTGATGGATTGCTCCATCCTCGCCTCTTCTTGGGTGGCTGGCAGTGTACTATAAATTCATTCCACAAGATATCACACAGTGCACTGGAGCATTCACCACCATTTTGTGTGGTTCTTTAGCTGCTGAATCCATGGTCGTACATCACCTTTAAGAACTGTTTTCTACTGTCCACATTCATTCACTGGCAGATTAATGGTCAGAGATAGTCTCTGTAGATACTGCAGTTACTTTTGGAGACTGATTCCTATCCAGGAAAACCCCAGGGAGTTATGGATAAATAGTTAGCTTCTTCAGTTCCCAGGGGGTACGTTTAATTATAGAAAAGTTTCTCCAGTAGCAACAAATTTGAAAAAAATTCAAATTATGTTTTGACAGAGAAAAATCAACACACTGTAGTTAAAAGTAAATCTATATGATTGAGATAGTGGCAAAAAAACAATGGTTAAACAGCTGAAATAGTTCATGAAAGTAATGAATAAACATTTTATTGTACTGGCACAAATGACCAAAGTATCCTAAACACTTACTGTCAAACTGTATAAAAACCAGAGCTGTCAAAAGGCTGTGATAAATCACCATTAACCAGAAGTTTAAGATACTAGTATTTACTTGTATTTTGTGGGGATATAAAACAAATACATGTATGGTGTTAAGAAATGTATGACAATCTGGTTAGCTAACTGTATGATGGCTCACCTGATGTTTTCTGGATAATTCCCTGATATCCTTAACAGTGCTGAAAGATCTGCAGTCTGTGGCGAGCCATTAGGCGGTAGCAGCAGTTAGCTAAGTAGTAGCCATCTTGTTGACAGACCTGCTCTAACTGAACTCTCCCACGTTAGTTTGACGAGCGCGGCTACATCCGGTTTCGGAGCTAGCATCTTTGCTAACGTCAGCAGAGATACTCGTTGTGCTTCGGTGGAAAGACAGTTCATCACTGCACCGTGTACACACAACTCCGGTTTTATCTAAACTTTCATCTGGAAGCTTTTTAATTATGAACATTTCCGTTAAGCACACCAACGCTAGCCTTTGCGTCGCCTTTCACCTTTGACCCCGAGCGGTTAACACGCGCGCTGGAATTATGGGAGGAAGTTGTGCTCGAAGTTGGAAAAAGTGGTTAATTTGCGTTTAATAAAATAACGCGTTAATGTCGACAGCCCTAATGAAACCATTATTGTTTTATGTTCTTATTTAATGTTTAAGTTTTAAAGCTTATTTTTCTCAAAAGTTTGAAACCTGCATTATTTGCATCCATGTTTACTAAGCAGCAGTCTTCTTTCTTTCCTTTGTGGCACATTTGTGTGTTTCTTGACATGTTACCTCTATCTTGCGTCACCCACATGAAGACAACACTGTTTGTTTTAAGTGGCATTGTTTTTGACTTTCCAAGGATAAAGCACAGCTGTCCAGATTTAATTCAGTAGGCTTAATTAGAACCAATTATTACTGCAATCAGCTCTGGTCTCTGATTGGTTAGAATGTTTAACAAGCTAAGTTAATTCAAGAGAAGAGGACAGACTTAGTAAATGGTTGAAACGAAGAACACAGGCTAATGGAAATGTTATTGAGGCACATGTCTATACTATATTTTTGGACTCTCTTAGGAGTGGTCAAAAACTGAGCAGGGAACCTTTAAATTACACCCAAATCTATTCAAATGAGCACAATTGGAAGATGCAGGTAAAGGGATACTTTGCTCTTCTGATGGTGTCGAACCAGTGTATTAGGAGACTGTATGGGGGAGGGGGATGAGGTTAAAAGCACATGGGGAATCCTCATCCATTTTTAAAGACCTTTCTCAGCTGGAAAAATGTGATTAACTGTTACACATCCCCACACTTCAAGTGAGAAATGTACACACTTAACAGCAGATTGAAAGGATCAACCTCGTCTGCATTGATGAATTGTTCATTTTGCTGCATTTGAGCAAAGTTTTTCAGAGAAGTGCTTGGTAATTACTAGCACCTATCTAAGTGCTATCTGAGACGCTTAATTAATACACACCATCAGGAAACAAACCATGTATCATCCAGCATGCAACACATCCAAAATGTGGCAGACGAGTTGAATCCAGCGTCGTCCCCCCAGGTGACACAGATGTTGAAAAAACAAATGAAAACTCAGCGGCACCTGAAAGAGGGCTGCAGGCTGCAGGCAGGAGAGAGACTCATTAATCAGTGGCCAGAGGCTTCAGTCGCTCAACACTTTGACACTTCTGCAGGCGACTGAGCTGAAGATCGCAGATACTGTTTGTGCTGCGACTACACAAATGAGAAAATGCACTACGCTGTAGAATCCCTAATGTGGTTTGGAGATGCAGTGTGATTTATAGTTTTTATGAGACAAACAGGAGGTGGTGTTTTTGTTACAAAGGCTGTGAATGAAGAGGAAGAGGAAAACCAGCTCCTCATGCATGGCTTACCAATGACTGATTGTTCATTATCTGCCAGTTTTAGTAAGTATTATTGTTATTATTAGGGATTTTTAAGCCCTTTCACAGCAGAAATTCCCCTTATGTCGGGAAAATCGTCAAAATCTTAATGTTTTAAAACCTTTAAAACTACATTTTAAACTTAAATCTATACCTATTTTTGGATTGCAGTAACTATATTTACAGACTTTTAAAGGTGGAAAACAGAGTCCAGGTGTTTCTGATTCAACTAAAACTATCCCAGAAAATTAGACTACAGATGAAATAATGCTTTAAAATGCATTAACAACAACACCTGGTTGCTTTTACATGACATATTATCAACTAATTAATATCAAACTTAGTTATCCACAGCAAATTCAATGATGTTGTTGTGTGTTACAGCGACAGCTGCCTGAAGCTTGTAATCTGTGAGCAGTTGGCAGGGAATGCCTCTCGGGAGTCCGCACCACAGGAAGTCCTCACTGTAAGAATGAATAAGACATATGACAGGACAGAGGGCAAAATATGAAATCTCACAGGTAATTAGGACCACTCTGCTGGCTCCAGATGTTGATGGGGATCCTGGAACAGCTGGTACTTAGCTGTAATTGCCACGCTAAGCTTCCCTGCTTACAGGTATGCCTTTTCTTCCTCATCAGTCCACTGGGGGAAGATGATTGTCTGCGTCACTCAGCTCAACAAGAACAGGAACGAGGAACAAAAGGAACAGGAATAAACATGCTTAAGGTGTTTTCTGTTTGTCTGAATATGTTTAAAGTCTTCAACACACATCTGCACACTTATTAAAAACCTGAATTTTATATTTGTACTGTGCTCAGATCAGTCAAACTACAATGTGTAAATAGACTTCATGATGAGAAATTGAATGCACATGACATTTATCTATCTATTGCCATGAGGCAAATAAATCTACTTCAAAAATGTCATTTAAAAAAGATTGTATTAGTCTGCACGCATCTTATAACAAAACAAAATGTCTCCGTTAATTTTTTTGGTGAATATGAAAAACAAATAAAATCTGAAACTTGTGAGTAATACACTTGAAACTCTTGACTCTGTTACTTGTCTGTCCACTTCTCTGTAAAACTGCAGTGATGCTGGGATGCAGTTTCAGATTAGTACGATCAGCTACAGCATCCAATCATGTTTTAATTAGAAATCAACAGATCAAGGATGTTCTCATGTATCCCTCGCTCACAGCAGATGAGTTATGACAAACCTAACTGTACAGCCATTATGGATACTGTCTTATATAGCTACTGAACGAAGCATGATGTGCAGCCAATACTGCACATTTTCTGTTTTGGGAGAGCACACCACAGGTTCTGCTGAAATACATCTCATTACGAGATAAGGAGAGACAGACAGGGACATTACTGAGGTGTCAGATTGCTACACATCTCTATTGAATTTACTGTAGGTGAAAGGACAGATAAATATGAGTGAGTGAGATTTTTGGGGAGACAGAAAGAAGAGGAATACCCAGAGAAAGAGAAAGTGTTGTGTAGCGCAGCCTCAGTTTGAGAGGCTCAGCTGTGATTGGAGTACATGCTCCTACCTCCTCACTCCCACGCTGTGCCACTTCTCACTCATCACTCTTGAAACCTTGAAATTACCAGAACCCATCAGCTGTCACGTGGATCTGAACAGTCACTGAGAGCTGTGTGACAATACAGTGCTGCCCTGCACACCCATGACCTTCACATTCGTGCAGAGTTACAGCTGCACAGGTCTACTGTATGTGTGGCGGCTGGGTTTCTGAGCTCAGGTAACCTTGATGTCAGAATGAAAAAAATTGTTTCTGTCAGAAAAATAAGCATCTACACCTGCTGATACTGCAATGAGTGTGTGAGAGTGCTGCGTCCTGAAGTTACTGTTTTACATTTTCATCATTGCCAAAATCCAGAGGAGAGACTAGGAGCTGATTAAAAAAAGTTAATATGGTCATCTACATCACAGTTAATCACAGTGATTAAACTGGCAGCAGGAAGTTAAAGTGGCCAAAGAATCATGTTAATGCAGCTTTAATAACCTGACTAATTGCTGGATTATTTTTTGGACATCATCCTTGTAAAAGAGCTCAATCCTTCTTTGAGGATGCAAAGGTAAGAGATCAATAATTCAACATGTGTTTCCCGTAGTGAATAACTCACATCAGTTGTGTAGCTCATACTAATACAACAACGCACACACACATAATCACAGTGATGATCACAAGCTATCACATTTTTCTCATAGTGCTCCATGATTTGTAACTTAGTTTATTTGTCATTGTGGTGTTTAAAGTTAAAGCAAATCACACACACAGTAAATTGCTTTTCCCATGGGAGAGACTTAAAATGTAAATCAGTTCTGAATTTAGAAAGCTGCTCTGTGCTCTCTGAGACTTTCTACCTACATTTGTGGCAACAGCCTAATCAGTGATGTCACAACAGGTGCGTTGCCATTTACTGCTGATGTAAAACACCTGCTGTGACTGTGATGCTGTGTGGCCAAGGGTGTAACTCTGAAGCTGATTTTTTCCCTGAACCTCTGTTATGTGCTGCAGTAGGAAGCCTTACTACACTTTGTGCTGCTACAGTAATCACCCAGATGAATTTTATTTTGCAGTGATTAGTTTGTGCCCAGACATGATCCCAGTTATGGCCAGCACCAACACAGAACTCAGATGGACTTATGAAGTGGACTCATTCCACTGGACTCATTTCTTGGACTTATTTCATTGAACTTCTTGTGATTGTACATTAGACTATTGCAGTTTCTCTTTCACCTTCACTTTTCTTTCCTTAAAATGCTAAAGGTTTTGTCCTCTAAAACAGCTCTGGTTGGTTAAATAGACAAAAAAAAAAAAAAAGTAACTTCACTTGATGTGATATTTGACATATCACTTTGAAATTCTTACATTACAAAATTAAGTTTCCAGTCGAAGCTTGGAAACAATTGACAAAACAACAAAACACCTTGAGGTCCATTAAGTAATTTAAAACTGAAATAACAGTTTTTTTCTGCAGCTCGATTGCAGGAAAAACTAGTTGTAAACACATTATCACCTTTAGTTGATGAATTAATGAGAGCGGTGAGAGTCAGCCAGAGGAGTAACATTACTAACAGTAAACCCAACAATGAGCTGAAACGCTCTATAAAGGCAGAAGATTGTAATTCTCTACATGTTCGTCACTATTAACATACATGAGATGATATGACCCCTTATAGATAAGAGCAGCTTTACTTGTAGCAGGTGCTATAAGTAAATATTTTCATTTAAAACATCAAAAATTAACTAAAATTATTAACAGAGTATGAAGAAATGTCAGTTGCAGAGATATCTATTGAAGTTAGCATGCTAACCAGCTAACCGGCCCGTCCAGTGGCATTTTCTCCCCCTTTTTTAGACATATTGGTTGTTCGATGTGTCAATCCAGTTCCTAAGATAGAGATAGTGAGTCACTGTAGCTTCCAGTCTGCCCTCAGTCTAACATGAGAGGATGAAGAGGTAGCACTGCCCAGAGGGCGTAGTCTAACCTCTTATCAGTGAATCAATGAATGGAACAGTAACTGTAACAATGGCTGAAGCTCTTGGCAAGTGCCCATTATCATCACCATCTGTTCCTGGCAAGAAAGCATGTTCTGCAGCAAAGAAAAGAAATTATAGAAATAGAAAAAATACAAGGGTTAACAATGGCATTTGAGACATCTCTTGATGATTAAAGGAATGACGTTTGATGCTGAACTCACAACATTTCCCCAGACTGGTAGGTTAATGCTAACATTAGCTACGTAGCGATAACAAAATCTTACATATAGCACTTTTAAGTTATGTATAAACCCATTTCTAAGAGACATATTTCATAGAATAGAAAAATAGTTTTGAGGACTACAGCCACAGAAATGTCTGTAACTGCCATCCACAGGCTGCACTAGAAGAGTAACCATGGCAACAACCAGCCTCTGGCCACCCATCAACACTTTAATCAACAACAAATTAAATGTAAAATTAGAAAAATCTTCCAGAGCCGAGAGTGCGTTTGTCGGTGGGAGCAGCATCGTATCACATCAGTGGGTCTTTTAGATAAAATCTTAAAGCACCATTAGTGTTGGAGGTGTGAAAAAGTCAAGTTATTACAAATGTAAAGTTCACTCAGGATTGTGGATGTCTGTGCCAAATATTATGTCAACTCCTGTGATTGTCGTGATATTTTATATTGGACTTACGTGCTGGACTGACACATTAAACAACCAACATGTCTAAAAAATGCAACAGCGTTCCTGCTTTCAACCAGCAGCAAATTGAGCACCATAATCGAATTTGAGAACACAACAGAAAAAAACAGCTCCCCGGTCTACCACTTATTTTCCTCACTGCCACATTAAGTTGAAGGAGCAGAGCAGATGACTGCCGAGCGGGAAGGAGATTCATTTTGCGCTGTAAGTGGAGCAGAGCTGATGGCTGGAGAAAGGGGGCGATGGTAGGGGCACAAAAGGATGTCATCTGGAGGGTATTTTTAGAGTGTGAGGTGCACTGATAACCGGCTGCCATTGCAATCTGCCTGCAGGTTCCCAGCAATAATAACTGCTCTCATTCTGCAGATTCACTCAAAGTGAAATCCTCTCATGCAGAGAAACACAGGCAGGCTGATTGACTCTCTCATGCTTACACACATAAAAGCTGGCGAGCACTCAAAAATATGAGTGACAAAACTAAGTGAGCACGAAATTCAGCACCAATTCAAGCTGCTAATCTGCAGGTCAACATTTCAGAGCACATGGCAGATGTTTGGATATTTTGAAGGAGCAACAATCACTTTCATCAGTTTTGTCCCTGATTTTTGGGTAGTGACCACTTTGCAGATTAAGTGGTTAAGAATTACCTTGTTATTTATGTATTTATTCATTGACACCAGATTGTACAGTACTCACAGTACTTTAAAAGAATGCATTGCTATAATCATTTAAGACAGAATACACATTCCTAAAAGAGTGAAGGAGTCCTCAAACCCGAAAGTAAGTAAGTTAGCATTTTAGCGTTTGTCCAAAAGTCAGTGCCCAGCAAACATGCTCATTTGGGGCCACAGCAGGCTGCCCACTGTAGATGTAGATTTTTCCTCAGTATCTTGATTTATTTTGTATGTATTCAGGTCTCCCTTGAGGTCCAGCTTTAAATAAAGGTTATACTTCTGTATGATCAAATATCCTTTAAGAGCTCAGATATCCATAAGAAGCATGAGTAGAATCAATGCTCCTTTGCAATTAAAAGGAGCTAGTTGTTGCTGTTCAGGCATCTAATTGCAGGATGTGTGAATGTCAGGGTTGTCTCCCTGCAGAGGAATCCACAGGGCAGCATCTGACTATATCCATAATAAGACCGAGAACTCACTGCAGGAATTATAGACCATCTAATCTGGGAACACCTGCTCGAGGATATGGCTGAAAAGAAGGATGTCTGCTTAATCTGCTGACAGGAAGTGACTGGAGTGATGGATGGACAGACGTACGTTTCATGAGATTATAAGTACTTGAAAAAATCTGGGGAGTTTGCAAACAATTTTTAAATGCTTCATCAGGACACACACATGTCTGGCAGTTAGGATCCTCGGAGGTAGTACTTAGAAATCAGGGTCTAACGGGATTGTACTTCACCTCCAAGTCAAATCAAATGGATTTTGCATGCCATGGATGCAAAATGAAAAACAGTCAGATCATGCCGCTTTGAAGATACTGAGCAAAGGACACAGTTACTCTTGGATCAAAGATTGATCAGTTCTGTTTATACGTGTTCTCAAAGTTTGTCAGGATCATAAATGTGTTTATCTGCTTCTTAAATCTTTGCTTTCTCTCACTGAAGTTTTTTAAAAGAACTTTTACTGAGTTTAAATAGAAAATAAGGCACAGAACATGTGGTGTTGGGGTTGTTGTGGACTGTTCTGTATGTAGGTCTTGTAACAATCATCATATTAAATAGTTTGTGGAAGGTCCCTTGAAGAAAATGACTCCCTGAAGTCTTCAACCCATAGACAACACCAGGCCAGGACTTGGACTGTGGAGGATATTCCACCTCTGTGTGCTTAGGATTGTTGTCCTGCTGAATGACGAGATGTTGTCCAATGAGTTTTGGTGCATTTAGCTGAATCAGAGCACACTGTATGCTCCCGTATACCTCTGTATTCATAATGTTGCTTCCATCAGCAGTAAAATCACCAATAAATGCCAGTGTGCCCAGGCTGAACCATAACAGAACCACCTCTATGTTTAACAGATGAGGTGGTGGCTTTTGGTCATGTGTTGCTGTTCATTTCTTCTCCATACTTTCCACTACTTTAACAGAGGTCAATTTTTGTTTCATCAATCCATTGCACTTCTAAGACTCTAGCAAGTTTATATTTGTATGTTTTTGGTAAACTTCAACTTGGCCTCTCTGTTTCTGAGGTTTACGAGGGTTTTGCACCTCTGAGGTTTTGGTCATGAGGTGTTCTCTACATTGTTGACAAGGAAACACATACGCCTACATCCTGGAGGATATTTTTGACTCTCTGCACAGTCATAAAAGACTTTTATTTCACTTTGCAAATAATCGCACATCCAAAAATCAGACTTGCTCTTCTAAGTACAAGGTCATTTGCAATTTTCTAGTTTTCCTCTGTGCACCTAACTGTAACCCTAGCCACCTCCTCACTCCTCACATTGACAAACATCTCAAGGTAAATGGCCACGTGACCTCTATTGTGCACAAACTAACACACAGCTGCCCAAGGCAACAAGTAGGAAAGTGTCTAATTACTTGTGAACCTTTGCAATCTGAGTCTATGTGTTAAAAGAGCTATATATCCCACACATTTCTTCCTATAACCCACACAGAGGAAAGCTGAGACTTGGCACTGAAGTAGTATCCATTATGTTATTGCAAATAAATGAATCTCATAGCCTGAGGCTGGACTGTACCTCATCCCTGAGTAATTTCAGGGACAACAGCACCACCTGCTGGTATTAGACGTGTACAATAAATAAGAATGAAATAACTTGTTTATTGTTCCTTGACAGGCAGCTTTAACCTAATGCATTTAGTGGTAATAATTTAAACTGCATCTTATTAGTAATCAGGGTGAGTCTGGGGTAAAAACTGGTCAGGATCTTGGAGAAACCTGCCAATTTCTCTGCACATCTCTGTCTTGAGCGTCGCCTTCTTTAAAAACCAAGCAAAACCACAAATGACAGCTGCCCGTTTTAAATCTGAAATCTGGATTTGCTAAAGATAGTTTAGACAGATTTTCACTTCCTGTCCGGGGTCGAAACTAACCACGTGACTCGGACGTTTGCGCGCACAACGGAAGTAAGTCTCAGATAGCTCAGACAGTCATGGCGAGCAGCCGAGCCACGGGCACAGCGATAATGTTACAGACGAAACACCGCTCCTGGATTTACTGTTTAATCGTCCTCGTACATTTAACGTCGCTGCCGGTTTTGGCCAAGCCGGACAGCCTGAAAGAAGTCACGGACGGAAACTGGGAGGAAATCCTGACTGGAGAATGGATGATTGAATTGTGAGTGTCCCGCTGCTAGCTAACGGCTAACTGGCCATCTAGCTTGTTAGTTAGCTATTTTAAGCTAAAAATTGGGACATTAATTCCCGTGTGTGATCATCTTAAAGCCTAAATACTCTATTTTTATCTGCTCATTATCTTGTCTGCCTTTATTTAGCCCTGACAAGTTGCTAAAAGGTGTCTGTGTATGCTAACAGCTGCCATCTTTTAGCTAGATTGCCATGTAAAAACCACAGCTAATCAGGGCATTAGTACGTTTCAGCGTTTCACTCTGATGTAAGTGATTGTGCGGTTTATCTCAGGCTTTACATGTGAAACTTAATAACCACCCCTCCACACACACACACCCCTCCCCGCAGCTACGCACCCTGGTGTCCAGCATGTCAGCAGCTGCAGCCGGTGTGGAAGGAGTTTGCAGACTGGGGGGAGGACATGGGGGTCAACATAGCCAAGGTGGACGTGACCGAGCAACCCGGTACGTCTGAATGACCTTTCCCCAACTGGCAATTTCACTGTGATTCCTCTGTTTAATGACACAGCAGAGATTTCAAGCACGCTCAGGAGGTCTTCAGTGTAGTAAACAGCAGGATAAAATAGCTAAAGTCAGGAGTATAATGTGCTTTGTTGTTGTTGTTGTTGAAACTGTGTCACACCTGTGTTGAGCCAGTTTGTCACATATTGGCTATGTTCCAGTTAAGAGTCTCCTTGTGACCACTGTCTTAGGCTCAGCAGCAATACAGCAGCTCCTCATTAAATCTTAAGGTAAATTAATATTATCTCACAGCATCTTACCTGATATAATCCTGTGTTTAAGTCGATTAACAGTATTTGTCAGGTCTTGGATGCCAGTTTTTAAGTTTTAATTTGGCTCATTGAGGGACAAAGACACCAGATAGCTGATACCTGAGTCATTGATTGTCTCATAAATCCTTATTGTATGTTTATCTGTTGGAAAACTGCTCAAATAAGATGGAATAGTGGTCACATGCAGGCCCTCAAAATATTGACTGAAGCACCAGTTATTTCCTCAACAACACAAATTACAACCTGAAAAATGACACAGAAAGAAGCTTTAATAAAGTGTTATTTCACATCTCAACAAGGCAGCTTTATTTTACAGTACTGTGTGTTAATGTTTTTTTCCAGCCTGAAATGTCTGTATTAACTTTAGCCAGTGGAGCTGCTGTAGCTGCTGTCAGGGTTGAATTCAGGTCGTCTGCCAGTTCTAGTTATGAGTCAAAAATTTCCTTCCTGCACACTGACGGTGCTCATCTCCTCCCTCTGTAAGGTCTGAGTGGACGATTCATCATAACTTCACTTCCTACCATTTACCAGTAAGTTCTTGGTTGTTGTGTGGTATTCATTGCTTCCTCTTTCGTGTGACTGCTTGTGGTGTAATGCTGCTGTGTAAAGTCTTGAAACAAAATCATCTTAAGGTTCTTACATTGTGATCTGTGGCTTTAGACTCTATGTTTTTTCTTCTTAACGTGTTTTTGCTGCTGAGTTGGTTAAACGTCCTGGATTAAACACATACTGCAGACCCTCAGGACCTGGGTTTAGCAAAGGGTCAGCTGATTGTGACATTTTGATAGTTGCAGCCCTAATGACTCATGAACATTTGGAAAGTAGGTATGTCTTCATTTTGTGATGACATTCCTTTAGTCTAATTTGCATTCAGATTAGTTTTTCATTCTTGCCCTTTAGATAACAATAAAAAACATCTTTCAAAGTTAACTGTCAGTAGCTGAAGGCAGCTTTTTGGTAGTGTGCCAACTGATGAGATGTTTCCAAAGAAACCGTTAACTCTCTGTGTCTTTGTGTGTGTTTCAGCTGTAAGGATGGCGTCTTCCGGAAGTACCAGGGAGCTCGCACTAAAGACGACTTCCTCACCTTTATTCATGACCAGAAATGGAAAGCAGTGGAGCCAGTTTCATCTTGGTTCGGGCCGTCCTCATTTTTGTGAGTTTATAGCTGCAGCTATTTCTGTAAACTATGACTGTGGGGGTAACCTAGGCCTAATTCCTTGTAATATATTGTCAAGTACATCACCTCTGCAAGAAGATTTTCTAGTTCTTGTTTGTTATCGTTCACAATCCCTCTGTTTTTCAGCTTCTAAGCTGCAGTGAGAACAGAAAATTGAATTAACTAATTTAAGCATCAGTCCAAAAATTCTGCATCACTCTTGTATCTCTTTGTTTTGAAATAACAGAAAATAACATCAGCCTCATTAGCTCTATTTTTAGTGTCCTCCTGCTGGTTTAAAACCATAAACAAGTCCCTCTTCTTCCCTACATTTTTTTATTTGTTGTGCTCAGGCTTTGTTGTGATGTTACAGTTTGACAAATCCATGTTAAATTACATGCTGTCGTTTCGTCCTCTTTTGGCAGAATGAATTCAATGTCGGCTTTGTTCAAGCTCTCCATGTTTATCCGGGTAAGTGAGGATGTCAATATGTGGGTTTTTATATATAGTAAGGTATTTGTATCATTTCCCACAATCCATTCAAAGAAGAATGTGCCGCCCCATGTGACAGTGCATTAGGAAATCAAACTGGCTTTATGTGCAAAGTACAATGGGTGTTTGGGTGGGGGGGGTATAATCCAGTTTTACAGGGTACAGAGCTGACACAATAGAAAGAAAAGTGCAACTGTACCTCACATGTAGCACAGATAATACATATTGAAGGATAGAAAACTAAAGTTGCAGGAAACACATAAAGCTGTTGAAGTAAATTATTACTTTCAGTGTCATGTTTTCACTGTTTCAAGTGTTTAAGTCAAGATTTTTCATGACAAAAAAAATAGTCTGGCATTGTTCTATATATTTTTGAAGAAACTGAAGAAAAAAACATGTGTCAGTCCATCTTTTAATATTTTGTGCCTCCAGTTAAAATGTTTTTGTGTTTTCCAGCGTTGTCATAATTACATGACGGAGCAACTGGGGATTCCTGTTTGGGGATCGTATGTTATCTTTGGTTTGGCCACTCTGTTCTCTGGCCTCGCGCTGGGACTGGTGAGTGATTATGCTGCTTTTAATTAATTTTATTTGTCAGTTAAACAGCATTGAATGTTCTCACAGTGTTCATCAAGCATGAGCACAGGCATTAACAGTGAATTAATGGTTACTGTTGTTTTGTTTTTGCAGCTACTGGTGTTCATTGCAGATTTTGTTTTCCCCTCTCGACGATTTTCTTCTCCTGATTACTACCAGAGTGAGTTTGACATGAGAATATACTGGTTACTGCTAAACTAGCCCTCATTTATTATATATCAACAACACAAACAAAACACAGACAGACACATTTTCTGGTAGTTGAGGTCTGTTTGTAGCTGGTTCACTGATTGTTGCCATGAATGTGACTCTGCAGAGAAACAGACAATGGAGCAGGCGAGGTTAATCCAACAACAAGAGGAGGAGCATGAGGCCGATGGCGAGGAAGACGACGACGAAGACGAGGAAGAGGAGGACAGGGACCGGGATGAGGTCTGGAGGAGAAGAAGAGGGTCCCCCGAGGGCCGCCCCGAACCCAAGGGACAGGGCTTCTCCGACGAAGCTCTGAGGAAGAGGGTGCTGCGCAACCGTGAGGAGGAGGAGGAGGACACTTAAAGTGTCGGTGTGGAGCGTCACATGGCCCCTCGCTCCTTAAAGAGCGCCGTGGAGTCAGCAGAGTTGGAGGAGCCTTGGTCCTGAGCAACAGTGTTTACAGCAGGGAGCCCAAACCTCCCCCCTTAACCTCCCCTCCTACTCCTCCTCCGGGCCTCCAGAAACACCTCGCTTCTTTTCTTCTCCTTCCCTCGTCTTTTAACGGGAGCGCTTTAGACTCTCACCACCGCTCTCTCCGCCTGAGCAGCAGGCTCCACCTGGAAAAAGCAAAAACACTCCCGACACCTGTTTTCACTTGTGGAAACAAATCGCCTGGCTGAGGTTTGGGTATGAAGTGCAGTGGAGCTGGATTTTGCGACGTTGTTTATGCTATGCATCGTTTTTTAAAGATTTGTGTGTTGTTATGTGTTTATCTCAGAATTATTATTATACCAGGCTTATGTTTGAGGTTTATGTTGTTGAATGTTTCCCTTCAGCTAATGTATACATACAGTGATTTTTACGTTGCATATATTTTACAAGCAGCTCAACTCAACATAACAGTGTTCACGTACAGGTCCACACACAGTGAATAATGGAGACAAATAAAAGGAAATATCTTCTAAATGTTATAATATTTACGATTTTGAACTTAACAGCCACTGGTGTAGCTGTTTACAGTGCAGTCAAACAGAGTCACACTGTTTTAATAAAGTGGTGTTTTCACAATAAAAGCCACGCTGTGTTTCACCAGGAGCATGCCTTCACTTTAGTGCAGCTGTAGGAAACGCTCTGATTGTATTAGCAGTAACACCGCTCTCATACGGCTGCAGGACGTCCCAATCAATGATATTTGCCTGTGTCAGTACTGAAAGAAGTTTCTGATCCAGTCTGTAGACTATAAAGGTGATGCTACAGTTTGTCATCTGGTTGTGAGATAATTTATGAATATGGTGATAAAACATAGCAACTAGAATAATAACTTCTCCAGATGGTGCATTATTGTCTCAATTAGCCAAGCAAGCACATCCTCCCATGAATTTGTCCTTTGTTTGGACACATATTCACAATGTGACCACATTAAACATTAAACTATGAGGCTGATAGCAGCGAAACCTGTAAAAATAGTAACACTAGATTAAATGAAATGGGTGTCTTAGTCATAAATAATGAGATAATTACTGAATATAAACACATTTAATTGCAACTACTAAACAAAATACTGACCATAAATATTAAAAACAGGGTTTGATTACATGAAAATCTTATGGATTATAACTTTAACATTGGATAGAGATGTTTCAGTCTCAGCCCAGTTGTATTCCTCAGTCTGTAAAGTGCATCCTTTCGGTGAAGGTACTTAAGACTTTTGGGGGCAGGAACCCCTTTTACAGCATCTGTGATTTGCTCAGCAATCACACCAAAACTGTCAGTTTGCTGAAAGCTAGACAAACCTTTGGTAGATTTAAAAACAAACCATATTCACTCCAATGAAAGGGCCTGGTGAATGTTGTTCTGTAGATACTGTATGTCCCCTTACTGTATCATATTATCATCCATTATTGATTATCAACAGCCTGATAATCGACCAGTGGGATGGGTTTATTTTTTGTTTTGTTTTCTTGTGTTGTCGACCTCTCAGTAGGTCTGCAGTGCAGCATATGCATGCCATAATTTAATTAAAGAGATGAACAATTTAGAAACTGCGGCTTCCTTTTATAAATCATTGTATATTGAGAGAGACGAGGCATATCCGTCCTGACTCTGCTCTGATGTGGAGCAGTAAGAGGACCTGACTGAAGCTGTCTGTCTGACAAAAGGAAGCGTGATTCAGCCTTCTGTAACCTTTTTTAAACCACTTTAAATTGGACTAATTAAACACAAACCTGATGTTAATCTCTCTAAACGAGTGTCATTTTGTTTACCTTGATTTCTCACTGAAATCATGAACACAATGGCACTTTAACGCATCTGTTTCAAACGTCATCACACATTAGCACAGCCTGTATCCATTTCAGTTTTGTAAAGCAACAAAGGAGCATTATGTGAGTGTGTATGATCAGTGTTTTTAATACACATTTCATGATAGACTTTGATTTTAATGCTGTTTTTTATTCTGAATTTAAAAAGCTGATTACTCCTTTTGGTGATGGTTAAAACAGGTTGTAATTTTTTACCCGACCACTATTTACGGCTTGTAGCATTCACACTTTACTCTGAGCCAGATGTGCTCCATATTGTTTGAACATTTCTTTGAATAAAGGGTTAACTCAGTCTCATTTGTACTGTGTTGTCTGGTTTTCCAATAGTTAGCTGACACAAATATAAAAAAGCTCCACTATTTATGTTTCATCAGTGATGCACAAAGGAAACAGAGCCGTCGGTCACAGCTGGGAAAAATTAAAATTGTCGACAGTGCAGAGACAGCTCCAGGAACATCCTGAAAAACAAACAAGTATCAGATATTTGGAGACAAAACTTTTCCAGAATAAGACACGATGAAGGTTAGTACCCACAGTACTGAGGCAGTGTTCAGAACTTTTACTTAATAAAAGTATCTGTGCAATGATACAAGCAAAAGTCCTGCATTCAACAGGACTTTTGCTGATGTAGTTAAAGTATTGGTACTGCAGTATAATGTCCCCTGTTAGTGATAGATTATTATTTATGACATTATTATATAGTTAATACTTCTCTGCAAGTTGTATTTTACTGTTGACATGAAGCTAGTTTTAATTACTTTACAGTTTCCAAGGGTCACAAGATAAATCTGAGTGGCTGTGAGATGATGAACTTTTTTGTACTTTGCTTTTATTTTGAAATACTGGATAATTTTGCCCCTTTTGGCCTCAAATAACTCCTTAAATGAAACCATCTGAGAACTTTAGAGGGGAAATGACACTTTGTTGGAGCTGTCAATAACACGTCTGAAACATGGCGAGCATTGTTACTGAGGGAAAAAGGTTTGGAACCACTGGATTAACAATATATTGCATTTCACAGCTTAATGCACCATATCCTCATGTATAAAAGTAACCAGTAACTATAAATGTAAAATAAATGTAGTGGGATGAAAGTGAAAAGTCTCCTTTGTTGTGTAGTAGAAGTATAAAGCAGTAAATGCATCAAAGTTGTACTTAAGCACAGTACTTGAGTAAAAGTACTTGTTACTTTCCACTGCTGCCTATACAGTACTGCATTCTTCTCATTCTTAGTATTGGAGGATTACACAGTACAGTTAATTGTGCACAACTTGTGTCTGTATCACATTAAGTTTCTCATTATAATGATCTCACAGGATCTTTTTTTTATCACCCTGGTTGAAATGGGTTTTCATACTTGATGTGACAACCCCTTCACCTGGGCACTAAGGCTGTGGTAGTACAGCAAAAAAAAAATCTCTTTTCCTTTTGCTTGTGTGTTGCAGGTGCTGATTGAAGAGATCATCAGCTACACGAGCCACACCTGGGCCAGGTGTGCTCTGCTCTGTAAAATCTGCCTCATCCTGCAGCCTCGCTCTCTGTGACACCTGTAGTTTTCTTTTGTTTACACTCTCAGATTCACAGGTTTTTTTTCTTCAGGACAATAAATGGTGTGTATGTTCCTGTCTAACCAGTGAAAATCATGAAAAATAAATAAATAAAATACATAAAATAAAATTATAATGAGGTCCAGTTGAGTTCTAGCCAGCAGATGTCACTCTTGCACTCATTTTGTTTTATATTATGTTGGATTTTAATCACAAGCAGCAGACTGAAGTGGGTGTTTTTAAAGATCACATGTTGCTTCTCATCCACCTCAGGGCCTGTGTCGGTGTGTCACAGCGTTTACACCACACTATAGGGAATAAGTGACAGGAAATCTGCAGTGGCACTCACTATGTGCCGTAGCAAATGTAAAGCGTCAGCTCACATTTCCCTCCATTTGTTCTCCTGGGGCTTCTCATTTCCTATGCGGAGTCTCCTCCACCCTCTTTGAGTGGTGTTATTCCCCCGTGGATTAAAAGAAGGAGGGGAGTCGGTCTCTGGCGTAGATCTCTAATCAGTGCTGTCATTGCAGCGTGAGTAGCCTTCTGCACACGTTCTGTTTGGCAGGGGTTAATCTCTCTGGGGGGAGGTGGGGGAAGGTGTTTGGAGGGATTCCCCTGCTGTACCAGCTCGCTGCAGGCCTCTCTGATGTTACAGCACAGTGAGGTTGTAGCATGTGCATATGGAACACACCGAGCAGATGCTTGATAAAAAGCCGCCTGCACACTCAATTGATGCCACCTTACTGGATTTGATTTATCGGGCACATACACACATTCCTCTGCAGTGGAGAGGCAGTCGGCTGTTTTACCGCTCTGCGATGTAAAGTGAACGCAGATGGCATCGCTGCTGGTTTAGTGGTTTCTGCTCTTGTTCATTTAGCTCGCTCTGGTCCATATGGTTCTCTACTGTCCTTGATTCCACTTTAACAGGAAAGTTCTTCTTTAGTGCCGTGCCTGGGATTCTGTATGATAACACAACTGAGCTGAATCACCACATTTGTGAAGATTTTTCATGAGGACGTTTGATTCTTCTTGTTTTTATCCACCACAGATGAAATATCTCAACAACTGTTAGATGGTTTATCGTGAAACATTGAATCCCACTGACTTTGATCCTGTGACTCCAACATGAGCAAGTCTAATCAGCCACATAAGTCAAAACACCTGCTGTAAAATTAGTGCATCAGAGAAAATAAGTTTATCTGTATATTGCTTCTTAAGACAAGAGCAGTCACAAAGTGTTTTACAGTAACAGAAAGTGAGACACACGAGCAAACGTAATAAACACAAACCAGTTTTTAGTCGTCTTTTAAAAGAGGCCACAGAGTCAATGGTTCAAAGAGTGAGTGAGCTAAGGTTTGAAAGGCACAATCACTCTTTAGTGCTCAGGTATGTGGAATCATAAGACCCCTACCTGAGGACCTAAGAGCCTGACTTGTGGTACAGGGATAGAGCAATTCAATCACTTTTAACTGAAACCTAAGGCAGCCAGTGCAAACGCTTTAAAAGTGCGTGATGTGTGATGATTTATGGACAGTTTGGAGGCGATAAAAGACAAGTTCAGACAAGAGACAATAACTAAAATGTGAAGAGATGAAAGCGTGGACAAGCATCTCCAATTCACCTTTTGAGACAGGAGTCTTGAATTTAGCAATACTTCTTAAATGGAAGAAACACAAGCAGAAAGTCTGGACATGAGGATCAAAAGTCATAGATGATTAAAAATGTCACTAAGGTTCAAAATGTTAGCTTTTAAGTTATGTCACATTTAGGCTGTTTTCATCGTCATTTCCCTTTTGTTTTCCCTCTGTTCCTCCTCCCCTGTATATGTATTGTTTCCATTCATTGTCTATGTGTGTGTGATTCCTGCTCAGGCCAGTTCACCTGCACACCTGCGACTCATCACCTCGTCAACACTACAAACCTGCTGCAAACATTATGACCACTTCCCAGTTTTTTGTCACACTGGTTTTTCCGCGTCTGCCTTACTCCTCATTTCCTGTGCCTCAGGTCCAGCTCTCCAGTCACTCTTCATAGCTGTTTGTCCTCATGTTTGGCCCCATCCTCTGCGTCTCCTCAAACTTCAGCTACAACAAAACCCTTTTGTGTTCTGTTTTTGCACAGTAAAAGTGTCTAAAAGTTTATTTTAGCACCTACTTTAATAAATGTACTCAGTTACTTCGCACTAGAGAAATGATTAGAGAGTCTGTCGACCATGGAGGCTCCTCTTTATCTGCAGTCTTGGTGAGAGGACGAACCTGAGTCACTTTTTCCACCTCAGTGGTGAGCGTCCGACCACAAACACAAACAGAAACTCTCAGGCTCTGGTTTCCCACACTCCTCTGTTCTGTTTCTCTTCTCAGAATTCATCCAATTCATCTAATTCTTGCTGTAAATCAATTTCTGGCGACTACATTTTTTGTTGAATCTCATAATGATAATGGGAGCTTAATCCAACAAAGTGATGAATTACAGTGTATGAACTTTACTGGCAAAGAACCTTTCTGGTCTAAAATAAGAAGGAAAAAAAAAGTTTAATTGTATGAGAATGGAGTGTCTCTTCAATATGCAGGACAAGGCAGAAGCATTTTTGGACCGAGCCCTTCTCTGAATTTAAATCCTCAGGCCGGTGGCCAGGAGGGTTTTTTGCTCAAACCACAAAAATCCATGAGAAAAACAAGGCAGTGTTATATGATCCTGCCTCTCTCGCCGGGCTACTGGACGCCAGCGAGGTGCGAGTGTGAGCGTTCAACAAGGCAGCACTTGTTCTCCAAGCCGCCGTGTCCCCTCAGTGTCCTCCATGTGGTTAGACCATTAAATCCCATAAAGAAGACGAGGAGATTGAGATTTCTCTGTTTGGGCTTGTAATGATGATTTATTCATCAATCTGAAATGCTGCTGAGGATCATCAGGGGACCGGGACAATGGGGCTAGTATTGCTTTTGTTCTCTCTTCTCAAAAACGGCCTCCTGAAATTTAGCAGCTCATGTCCCAAATAATGTACAATATCCTCAGATATATGAGGACAAGTATAGCAACTGTGTGAAGTTTGAACCAATGAAAATGCATCAGATCATTTCTACTGTGTGCAGCAGCTTTTAAACAGGCTCCACTGAGGATAAGCTTTCATATACGGCAAACAAAAGTTCAGTATCTTTCACAACTTGTTTAAAGTTTGTTCTGACTTTATCAAAAAATACTGTGGACGAAAAATATATGACTATTACAGGCAAAAAAGTCAAGATGTATACACTACTCTGATTGTTTTTCTTCATTTTTAGCTACTTAATGTGAATGTAGGTTAATGATATGGGGTAATTTTAGTTTTAAATGGAAACGTAGTGCAAAATATTCATGTTTCGTGCAGATTTCATGATTTAAATCAAAGAGCAAATGCAGGAGAAAGTGTTTAAACAGCAAAACCTTTAGGCAAAGGCATAGTTTTGTGAAATTTTGTCTATTTCCTTAGATTTTTTTTCACCCCTTTTTGAAAAATGAATCAAACATCAATCAATCAAACATCCTGTAGGCCCTTCTACTCAAAATGCACCAAACCAATGACAGAATAGTTCGGTCAAATCAAAGTAAAGATTGTTGTGTTGGATGTACCACCTGAATTTTTCAAACCCTTCATGTGAAGATGATTTTTTGAAACCTTAAAATTCAACTTTTTTCCTGTCAGCACTAACTCACCAGTCTGGAGCCCGGGTGCCAAACAGCAGCTATAATACTGTACCTCTGTCTTTGTTCAGCCCACATACACAGTATGTCCACTGTACCGTTACACATTAATCAGAAAAAGTCTGACTGTTTAGTGACTAATTATTTCTCCACTGTGATTACAGTCAACCAAAATGACTTTTTTTTTTTCATCCACAGACTCTGCCCTTTACCCACCTATATTTACATCTATGAGCTGTGTGTCACTTCCTCTCAGGCCCAGATAATTACATGGTGGCTCATTCAGAAAAAAAAAACCACAAAGGTTTGTTGTTGTGTCTCCAGTCTGCAGCAGGTATATTTTCAGGAAACCAAACCAGAAAGCCCTGCCCCTCGTCTTCGCCTGGAAGCAAAGGTCTTTCTCTCACTGTATGCAGGATACTAAAATAGAAACCTCAAGCTCCCTGTAGTATAAACACCGACAAATATACTGGCTAGGTTTGCAATGTGCAGGCAAGTCCAGAACCAGGACCAAGCTCTCAGGAGGGTAAAGAAGAAAAACACACATAGAGGTCCATTTAAAGAAATAATAAATAGAAGATAGAAAGCTCCATTAACATGCTGTTTCTGACAGGGCTTTCCTGGTCCTGTAAAATCCTCTGGTAAATTGATTAATGACCAACGTTAACTGGGATATTAATAAATATATGATAACTGCACATATGAATCTATAAAACGAGACGTTCCTTGCTTGCTTAAACCTGCAGTAACTGTTTTTATCTGGACATCTGGAGACAGCAGAAACAAGTTGTGAACAGCTCTGACATATCATCATCTTTTACGCTGATATGGTGAACTTGTTTGCAAACAGCTGCTTATTTACACACCCAGACCCTATGGAGAAACATTAGCAAAAAGTCCAATACAACACTCACAGCAGTTTGAGTTCACTGATTTTGAGCATGACATTCAAACTCATGTATTTCAATTAATTGGTAACATATTTTTTGAATGAAGCCTGTTCAGTAACAGAGGCAGAGTTGCAGCAGGTGGATGACAGGCGTACAAAGCGCACAACTGTCACACGAGAGACCAGGATTTGATCTAGATTCCTGTCTGCAGTTAGGTTTAGGCAACAGAAGCACTTTGGTTAAGATTAGTAAATGATTGTGGTTTTGGTTAAATATAAATCATTACATTGTGACTGAAGTCATTGTGAACTTTTCCAGTATTAACCACAGTTCATAACCTTAACCAAGTGATATGTGTGTGTCTGAATATAACCTTAAATAAGTGTTGCTGCTGATATTTGTCACAAAAAATGGACAATTCCTCTCCATGTAGGCTGAATTAATCAATACATTAAATGTTGTAACTACTGAACGAACTGCAAATCTTGCTTGCTGTCACAAAAAAAGCTAAATTTGTGTCCATGCACAGGAAATTGACAGACGACAGTTTGTGTAAACGGACATAAACTGCCATTAGCTCTGTTGAGGGAAATATCTGACTCTTTATCTGCTAAATGCTCCACTGTGTTCACCAGCTAGCTGCTAACTGTGTCTGTCTGCTGTTTGCTGATGAACAGGGGGATTTTTAGAGCTTTTTTGAGCTAAGCTGTGAGCCCAACACCTGAACAAAGAGCTGAAGCTCACTATAAAGCTCTGTGAAACCGAGGGGAGCTGCAGATTCAGGTGATCATCACAGTTTTCATTGACGTTTGACACATTGTCATAATAAAAATATAATTTATATCTGCTTTAATCACACACTGCTCATAAATAAAACATTTCTTATCGCTAGAGATCATAAAACTTTCTGTTAAATGGTTGAATGTTAATGTTTGTCTAAGAACCGAGGTGTTGGTGCACTCCTTTACGAATCTTGTGGTTTCCCTCAGTGTTAACACAAAAATTCCCCGGTCAGGAGGAGGTTGATGTTTACTCAAAATCCCCAAAACTTTAAACTGAACCCAACGAGCGGTGCAGCGGTTTCCATGGATCTGAGGGTTTGTTTTGGAGCGTGTCAGCCGATGCAAAACTCACATCTGGTCCTCTTGGATCATCTAAAAAAAAGTCCCTAAAGTAACACATGAAACACACACACACACACCAGTTTAAACATTATCACAGGGCAGCAAAATGAGCAAAAATCTGGCCTGTGTGTTTGGGAGTGGGTGTGTGTTTGGACGTCGGAATTCCTTTCTCACACGTTCATGTAGAGGGAAAAAAAAAGTTTGGTACATCTTAAATCTTTTCACAGGAGATGGACAAAAGGAAAAGGGAAGGGCTGGGATGTTAGTTTGCTGTTGTCACAACATGGAAAATGTCTTTTTTTTCAAGAATTCAAGCGCTTGTTCTACAGTAAACTGTCCTTTGTGACTGATATATTATCATACGTGACGTTATTAGATTGTTTAGCTGCTCGAGGTGGAGTTAGTTTTGATTAATTTGTAGTTTAGTTCAGTGGTTAGAGTTCAGAGATGATTATTAAATAAACAAAGTTCTGCTTCACAAATCTGTTTTCAAGACATTTCTCAAATCTTTTTAGTGAAACATTATATACATTTATTTCTTTGGGCCTTGAACAGTTGTTGGAATGAACTCATCAGAGAGGTTTAGAGGGGAAAAAAATAAAAAAGTTACAAAATAAAAAGTACAAAATATCCATCTGAAATGTAGCAGAGTATAAGTATAATGTATCCTGAGTATATTTATATTCAGTCAAGTCCTGCAATTGAAATAAAAGTCTTAAGCATGACCAGTAAATTATACTTTAAGTATCAAAGGTAGTAGTACTAATAACACAGCGTAGTGTTATATCATACATTAAGTTACATTATTTGATGATTATTAATAAAGAGCTAGTTTTAATTTACTTTGTATACCGCAGTTTGGCCAATTAAAAACATCGTAATTTAGAGGATGATCATATATATTGTGATTAAAATCCTTATCTGCAAAGTAACAAGTAACTGTAGTTGTCAGATAAATGTAGTGCAGTAGAGGCTACTCGTATTTCACTCTTAAATCAAGTAGAGTAGAAGCATAAAGTTCTATTAAAGTGAAGTACAAGTATCTCAAAACTGTGCTTGAGTAAATCTACTTGTAATGTTACTCTCCACCTCTGGTGAGGTCCTTCCAGGTCTCTCAGTGTCTCTGAGCTGATTCAGAGACTGACACCGTGTCAGTTAAAGTCGAGTACTTTCACAGAAGCTGCATAAAAGCTCATATCTGAAGCTCTTGAAGAAAAGCAGCTCACTGCAAACAGTCAGATAACAGCCGGGGTCAGAGCCCGGGGGCAGTCAGGCTGGCATGTCTCTGTGAAGGTTAAGTCTCTGCTGTAGGTCAGGGTTAATGTGTTTTCCCTTTCAGTCTGAGTTTATATGCTTTAGGCTGTGTAAAGCAGGCCTACAGCCATCGTATGGTTAATCCAAACAAACTGAGCTGACTTCACGAAATGCCAGCGTATGGATATTTGTTATCTAATCTATAATGACTGGTGAAGCATACCTCTCCACAGCAGCCCATGTTCTCACTTTATTCTGCGGTTACATAACCAGGGGAATGGCTGCGGCGATGCCTCACAGCGCTGCGGGTAATCGTCATGCGTGGTATTATAGTAGCACAGTCAGATGTAACATCAAAGTATTTCCTCTAACCAGTACTGACAGGTTGTTTTGGCCTTTAGCCGATAACATTAGTTTTACCTCTGTGTCTGAGGGCAGCAGCTGAACAGTGTGTCCTCTGGAGACATGAACTGGTGGAAGTCAGAGAACTTCAGGCGAGACACTACAAGGCAAAAATATTGTTTTTTCATGCACTGGTCATCTTTGAGATTTTGGGCTATTTTGCCTCCATAATATATTGTCTTGTTTCAAACTAGTAGAAAAGAAAATGTCCACAATAAACATTTAGGTTTTTATTTGACTACGCTTTAACGATTTGAATCTCCTAAATTCACCGAAAGTTAGCATTCTGATGCAATATTCTGGCACATATTTAATTAGATAATGCCTCATTTGCACATTTAAACATTAAACTTTTAATGCAAAAAATAATTATCTTTATCTAAATAATCACCTGGGGAAGTTTCATGGTGATATCTGTTACATTTGATATCCTATTCACCTCTAATATCTGGCCTTTATCAACTTTTTTTGACCTTTAACAAGTAAAATCACTTAAAAATATAATTTCATTTCCAACAAAAGATTTGTATAGTGTTTACAGGTGGAGGAGATCTGATTTTATTCACACCTGATTTGCTGCCAAATTGTTTTTTTGCCAACGTTCCCCCAAAAACCTTTCCACTTCAGACTTTTGCAGCCATTAAACTATGTAATGAACTGAGACGGTCAGATCTAAACCCTGATCTAACATGTATGAACAGGCTAGAGTGCATCAGGAATGCAGCAAGTAATTACATTAATATCACAAAAATTCATGGCTGGGAGCGAACAATCCTCTTACCCTCTTATGAAATATTGCGTGTGGTAATCATTGGCACATGGATGTATAGTTAATAACACAGCACTGGGTGCAGCTGGGTGTAACAGACATGAGTATTAATACTTTAAGGCTGAATTAAATGAAACACAAGTTCAACCATTATTTGTGTTATAACCTCCAGAAACACAGAGAAGTGTTTCACCAGCCTCGGGCTGTGAGGCCAAATTTCAGCCATTGGTGATCAAAAACAATAAATTAACTCCCATGGTAGGAGATGGTTTCAATCCATCAACCTCTGTGTTATGGGCCCAGCATTCTTCTGCTGTACCACTCTGCAACTGTGGAACAACTCCAACCCACAACCCCTCCTGGTCCTGCACTATAACCTCTTAAGATGCTTGGTTGAGAATTTGGAGGTTGCAGAGTGAGTTACAGAGTGAATGCAAATGCCCAAAGGCTGAAAGAACGAGGCATCCAGGGTTCAGGTCTGGTAGCACAGGGGATAGGACACTAGCTTTGGACCTCAGAGGTCACAGGTTTGAATCTTCAACAAGAGGAAATGGAAACACCCAAAGTCTTGATGAAAGGGTGGTGAAGGATCAGATTAAATGGTGTAGCCTTTTCCTACCACTGCAGGAGAAAAGAAAAGAGGATGAGACTGGAGGAGGGGTGGGGGGTAGAATATGAATTGTAAACTTGAACAATTGCATTACTCCTTATCCTTCGGCTTTTGTTCCTTTTACTACTAGTTTGTGTCACAGTTAGATAAAACGAGCCTTCTGTAAACACTCAAGGCTTTAGGTGTATTGCTTATAAAGAGGTGCAGGAATGAGTTCTAAAACTCAGAAGTAAGTTAGCATTTTAGTGTTTATCTTGCTGAACAAAACAGGTCAATATCACAAAGTTTTGCTGGTCACTGAGCTTATTTTCTGCAATAATCCAAAACCCAATGAAAAAATCCCAGTGGCTTTTTGTCGAGGGACTTCAGGGCTGATCTACAAAAATACATCATCCCTGCACCACTTCTATAAACACACCATATCTCAGTATCAGTGTCTGGAAGCCACTTAGATGTACTTCAATCAATGTAAAATTAAATTCCCCTTCAAGCTGCTCAGGCAAACCTCCCAGTATAAATCTTCTTATGTATCCTGCTGCTGCCCCAGATATCAATCAGGCAGGTTTCTGGTTTGCTCCTTGTCTCTTCGGATGATAACTGATGTTCAATGAGTACAACAATAACTCTATTACCCATTTATCCAGCATGTAGAACAGCCAACCACGTCAAGTCGGTCCCTCAACACTTCCCCAGCTCTTTAGTGCACACTTCCTGGCACAGTTTCTACAACACAGCTCCTACTTCCTGTTTATATTTGAAACACAGTGTCAGGAAAGCGGCTCCGGGTGCAGAGCCTTGGAGCAGGATCATGACTCCGGTGTTTCTCTGGAGAGCATGGGAGGAGAGAGACGGGGCTATTTCTGTACCGTCCTGACAGCCTCACAGAGAGAAGATGCCTCGGTCACCACGAGGTAATTACAGGGTTTATATGACAGGGGAACAACTGCTGAACCTTCGTCAGCAGCAGTCACTGTGTCGCAGAGGCAGAGGCCGGTTAATTGCAGGGCTCTGGTGTTTGTCAACATGTATTTTAAGGGGAAGGCTCAGGAATAATAGAAGGCTTTATATGAATCTATAGGATGTCTCAAATCCATAACTAGTCGAGCCGATATGCATTAGGATGCAGTGTCCTCCCCCGTCAGTTGTATCTTTGTAGTGATGATTTAGCAGATCATCAACAGATCTGAGGTCACATAATGTAATTAACCACTGAGGCGTTCATGCATGGAGACAGTCTCACTGTGTGTTTGATCCTGAACCACAAACACTTGATGAAGGGTCAGTTGACAGGGTCTCAAACTGGTGCAACGTGAGTGTACACATTGATGCACATGGTTTATATGTGTGTCAGTGCAGGCTTAAGATCTATCTTGGATTCAGTTTAATGTGGCCCTGAAGGTCAAAACACAACAACATTTCAGAAAACACAACTTGTGAAATGTTGTTGTGTTTTCTAAAATGTCACATTTTCTGAAATGTCATTGTTTTTTGTGATTTTTTTTCCTGAAATATTTTGTTTTGTGAAATGTTATTTTGTTTTAAAATGTTGTTTTGTTTTCTGAAATATTGTTGTGTTTTCTGAAATGTGTTTTCTGAAATGTGTTTTCTGAAATGTTGTGTTTTCTAAAACATTGTGTTTTCTAAAATGTCATGTTTTATGAAATATTCTTTGGTTTTCTGGATTGGAATTATACTTTGACCTTCAGGGCCACCGTACTTATATCTTTGCTATTTCTTGCATTTGGGTAAAACTGCCAATATTCTATATTTTTCTTATTGTCAACAAAACCGAAACCAATAACATGTTTGTCCATCTCTCAACACTTTCTGATTCTCTTATCCTGTCTCTGTCGCTCAGCTCATTTGTTCACACCGGAGAGATACTGTATATCTTTAAAAAACAGTCACAAGTACATATTTCATTTTTTAAAAAGATGATGCAGTTTATGCAGCTTATATTTTATATTTTCTCTTTTCTGTTTTTATCTTGTAACTGTTTATACTTTACCTGCATGCCTGAATTACTACTAAACTGTAAACTATAAACAAAACATGCTTATCAGTGGTGTACAATGTAAACAAGCACTGCAACACATCATAACATCTGAGGTATCTGCTGCACAGAGTCACAGTGAGGTCTGCTGGATGATTAGGATTAAAAGAAAAATAATATTAGGTAAAAATAATCCACAGGTCAACGAGCTGAGACTGTCTGACTTTGAGGGGACATTGCAATCAGTCGTCTTATCTCTGACCATGAAGGAGGACGGATTTTATGACCTGCTAATCAGAATTCATAGGACGAACACAGGCCTTAATTCATCTCGCTAATGAAGTTATCAGAGGGCGCTCTCATGTTTCATGTTGTCTGAACTCCTCTGCCTCTTTGGTCTCCTCCTGCTCGTGGTCAGCTGATGAATATTAAAAATGAACTAATTCTGCGTTCTGACATGTTTATTAGTGAACCCTGAACGGACATGAGAATATACCGTTGTCTTAAATCTTTCATGTCCTGTTTGTCCCATGAAGGACTCTCTCAGCTAAGTCAGAACATGTGTCAAACCAGTCAGAGACACAAATCCTGACGTCCTCTGGAGGATCTTAATGTTCTGGCAGCAGTAGAAAAGTTATTCTATAATATTCAGAAAGTTATGACAAGTGTCTGCAGCTCCAGGAAACTATTTCAGCCATACATTGAGAATTACATAACACCAGAGTTCTGTACAGTCTGTGCTTTATAATATTTGCTGGAGCCGGTGCAGCAGCTGGTCTCAGTCCTCACAAGACTCTGCGGAAATGTCTCTATTTACAGTTCTTTGCCAATGTGTAGGTCTTGTGGTCACCTCCTCCAAAATAAAGTGTTGTGAGTCGAGACATATGACATGATTGATGACCAAGTTAAACAGCTTCTACATGTTCAAATTTCCCTCAGCTGCTTTCATCTTTGACCACAGCCACTGTTGTTTTTGTTGTTTTCTCTGTTCTTTAGTTTGTGAACCACCTTTTTAGGGTTTACTTCTGTTACAGTCGCTCTTTAATCTTCATAATTCTCTGTAAATTGCGAATAAACAGCAACAGCACATAACCACTCAAGTGTACACATATTTGTATATGGTGGTGTGTTTAACTGCATGTTTTAGTTAATTATAACTTCTGCTGGTGCAATTTTAAATCTGCTTTTTTGATGTTTTGGCCACATACAGACATATGATCAGCTTACACCTGACATTATGACCACTGGTGGATGAAGTGAATTAACATCGATCATCTTGTTACAACACAATGCTCTGCTGAGGAACCTTTGGTTCTGGCATTCATTTAGACGTTACTTTGTCACGTACCACCCACCTGAATATTGTCACAAACCAAGAACACACCCATCCAGTGGCAACAACACTCCCCAATATCAGGGGCCCCTAACCCTAACCCTACAAACAGCTCTGACCTGTCGTGGCTTGGATACGGGATTTCTGAAGATCTCCTGTAGTGTCTGAACCCGGGACATTGGCAGCAGATCCTTTGGGTCTTGTGGGTTGTGGGATGGGGCCTCCATGGATCTGACTTGCTCTGGATCATCTCACAGATGCTGGGTCATATTGGGATCTGGGGAGTCTGGAGGCCAGGTCAACACCTTGGGCTCTTTGCCGTGTTCCTCGAGACATTTCTGAGCAGGTTTTGTGGTGTGGTGGAGCATTATCCTGCTGGGGGAGGCCCCTGACATTGGGGAGTGTTGTTGCCATTGGGTGGGGAGTGTGCTTGGTCTACAACAATGTTTAGGTTGGTGGTATCTGTCAAAGTAACATCCAGATGAATGAAGGATTCTTCAGCAGAACATTGTATCAGTGGTTTTAATGTTATGGCTGATCTGTGTACAGTTGATACAGCAAACGCATTAGCAAACAGTAGCTCTACTTTAAGCTCTGTTTTGGTCTCCACCAACAACTTTATAGTTGCTAAATGCTCCACTATACTCACCAGACAGTTGCTGCCTGACTGTAATTTAGAGACATTAAATCAGACAGACATACAGCTGAACAATAAACTTTCAGCTCCTGTTACCTTGAGCTATAAGTTGAAGGTGTGATGTGAGACTATAATATTACATTCAGGATAATCATCTGTGCGTCTGTGGTGCCATCAACAGATTCTGCCAGGACTTTTTCTCTCTCTGTTGTCATTCATGAAATGCAGCCACACTGCTTCAAAGGTTTCACACACAGAGAATATGAAATGTGACACCAACACGTTGCCTGGACCGTAGGCAGCGCTGACACTGATTTGACTGTGCAGGACATCAAAAGGGTCCAGTTTTGTCGCCCTGTGAAGTTCAGAGACTCTCCTCTTTAAATTCCAGCCACTGTTTTAGAACAAAAAGGAAAAAAACAAAAAGCCAGTCAGAGGGTGATAAAACTCTGCTAGCAAAGAGAGAGTGATGTCTGGGGTGATTTATTAGGTGCTTTAAAGGGTCAAGAGTGGATTCCTCAAGACCTGTATATTATGTGAAGCTAATGCCTTTCATCCTGTCTTACACCTTAATCCATTTATGCTCAGATCAAACCATTACAGCAAAATATTTATCATTTTAATGGATTTTTGTTTGTGTTGCAAGGTGATAAAAACTTAAAGTTGGAGTCTGTTTTTCCTGAGAATAAGTAACATCCACTTTGAGCTAAATGAGAAAACTACAAGATGTCAGTGAAAAGCTGCTTATTTAGTGTGAAAACCCTCAACTCATGGCAGGTGTCCAGTATGAGACAAGGACTCTTTCACAGCTGAATCAAGCATCTTCTTATTCTCCAGCCTGCAGATCCACTTAAGGAGGACTGAACCCCCCCTGAACAGAATAAAGGGAATTTCACAGGTGTCCAAATTCCTGAACTCCCAGGGGGGAAACTCCGGACCGTCTGGACCATGACATTCCTCCTGCAGCATGTGGAAGATTCATTTCCCCGGACTAAAAGGGTTCGCCTCCCTCCCTCTGATACCGCAACCAGCTCCACAGCAGCGGGCGAGAGGTCAAGTCTCAGGCAGCTGAGGTCGGCAGGGTTCACACCACGATGATTGTAGTTCGTCTCCTCCAAGAATTCTCTCCTGTCTGAGGGAAACAGCAACTCAGGGACTTTTATACCCATGATTTTCTCTCTCTGTGTGGTTAGATCTTTTTTATACTATAATCTGTGACTGCTACAGTAGAATATTCTGTTATTGTACTGGTTTTCTTTATGGTATATATTTTATATTTCTTCTCATAGTTATCAGCCACTGACAAAATAAAACAAACGGAAAAAAAGGCAAAATAATCTTAATTCAAGGTCCATTTATTAGCTTTATCCAGAGCTTTTTACTATAGTGATCAATTGAGTTGGTTTGTTCAAGGCGACTAACTAAACATGTCATATTAACATTAAAAAAAAAATGTTTTTTTAAAAGGTCATTATGCAATAGGATTAGACTTATATATCTGTTGAAAACCCTACTTCCTGTTCAGTCCCAGGAAGGCGGGACTTAGCTCCTCAGCCTATTGTGCCACACCTAAACTGATAAGAGGCCTGGTTCAGGGCCTGCACACTCTCCCTTTGTTTGCTGCAACATGTTCATCTGCATGTGATATTTCCTGAAGTAGACTGAGCATCCGGTGCATTATTTGAGTAAGTTACTGATCTTTGTTAAAGGTATTGCTCTTCATTTGTTCAGGTTGAGTAAGTTATTGATATTTGATGTACTTATTTGATGATATATTGATGATATTTGATTTGTTTAATGGTGAAAGAGGCACACCTGTTTGCTGATTATAGTTTCCATTTGCCAAGATAATACATTGTTGAATGGCTCTGTTATGGTTTTCATGCATTAACTGCTGCCTCATTGCAGAAGCTCTTGGGTAAATCCACCAGTGTAATATACTATATTTTACAGTATATTTTCATATACATTTTAAAGCCTCCCTAATCAGACAATGTGCCTACCATGTTTCAAAAACTGCTCAGAAACTTCTCAAAAAACATGACAAAGAGCCCGAGGTGTTGACCTGGCCTCCACACTCCCCAGATCCCAATTCAGATCCAGCATCTGTTGGATGTGCTGGAACACGCCAGGTCCATGGAGGCCCCACCCTGCAACCCACAGGACCCAAAGGTTACGCTGCCAGTGTCCGGTACCAGACACCACAGGTCAGGACACCCCCAGAGGTCCTGTGTCCATTCCCCAACAGGTCAGAGCTGTTTCAGTGGCATGAGGTTGATCTACACAGTAGTAGGCAGCTGGTTTAATGTTGATCAGTGTATATTTATGTTGGCAAATCACAAAATATTTGATATTAACTGATATACTTGTACTGCAGTTTGTTTAGTTAAATATAAACATAATTATTTCTAGGAGACAGGGATTGTGTGAGCTCATGTTTTTAATAACAAGCTGAACTCTGAAAACACTCAAAGATCATAATACATCAAACTTTTAAATCTAATGAATCCTAGCCTAAATAAATGTTTGAGGAACATCTGTTCAGTCTCTATCAGACCCACAACTCATACATGGCCTTCTCTTTATTATTCTCCCACCATACCTGAATTTTAAGCACCACGGTTAAAAGTCTGCTGCTTAAAAACTTAAATTTATGCTCTTAGCTACACAAAGATCGAGGCTTTTTTTTTTTTCATCTCTTGGTCATCATTTTGAGCTCACAGAGCAGATTGCATCGCACAGATTTCACGCTCTACACTGGAGACACATTCCTTCATGTCAGCTTAGATCCAGCTCTCTAAATGCAGGACAAGCCGTAACCTGTTCACAGGTCTCCTGACACCCTGCTCCCTCCCTGACAGCACAGTAACCCAATCACTCACCTACGCTTTTTTCTTCTCAACAGGTCACACACTAAACTGGCTTTGTTCCACATAAAAATCAATTAAGAAATGCATAAATTCCCTTTTATTTTAGCTTTGTCCTGGTACTCTGACATGCTGCTGGGCTATTTTTTTTTTTTTTTTTACGCTTAAAAAGAAACACTTTGTAAACACCAGAAGCATTTACAAGAGCTTCACTTGGATAAATCCCAAAATTCAGCAGCTTACGATGAAGAGAAACCACACAGAAACAAAACCTCAGACTACTCTGCAGCTTTGTCAGAGCGCCTGTGATTCTCTGCTCGCTGGTTCAGTAAAAGTCAGTGGCAGGTACGGACACGTCGAGCCTGCATACGGGTTAAACACAGCGCTGCCATAGTGGAGTATTAGGAAAACCATTAGTCGTATTTGTGTCACTGATCTTTTGCTTCATATTAAGCTCCCATGTCTTCACCCAAGTGTAGTTCATGCAGTGCAGTTTATATTTTTATATGACGATGAAAAGTTGTAATATATCACTCTTGACGCTCAGACTGGTTTGGATTTAGAGGATTAATGATCTGGCGAGCAGTGTTGGATTTCAAATTATTTCCTAGTTGACTATTAAATCAGCTGTGTCAGTGATTTTGTTTTTTTCCTGATGGGAAGGTAAAAATTCCAGACCAAATAAATGGTAATAAGTAATTTGGAAAACGCCAGCGTTCTTGGATAAAACTCGTCCTGACTGAGTTCACGCAGAACATCTTTTTAGAGGAAACTTCTCCCACTGCATCAGTGAATACAGAATTTAAATACGTTTCATTTCATTTTATTTTTATTTGTGTAAATGCACAATTCCAAACAAAAAAGTGATTCAAGGTCACAGTACAACACTGTTTGCACATTTTATGACCAAAAAGGAGCAGGAAGAAGAAAAATCTTATTACACCTGCCCCTTACTCAAAACCAAAAATGTATAGATGGCCTGTCCAGTGCAGTTACTTACTTAACATGAAGAATTAGTAAGGAAAAACATTACCTAACAACTTCATACAGTCTCATTATTCTCTCTTTGTGCAGTTTCTTGGAACTGGAAAATATTAATACAACCTTTTAAAGCATTCTGTAAATAATTCCACAGTTTGACGCCAACCACTAAAATACACATCTGCTTAAAAGTAGTCCATGCATACTGATGTTTAAAATTAAAATTCCTCCCGTGATCTTTTTCCTCTGAACTAAAAACAGCTTTTGTACATTTTCTGGTTTCCTGTGCATAACTTGTAATGTTTGTAAGTCAACTCAGTCCTTTAATTTCCAGTAGTCCAGACTTAATAAACTGTTGGTGTGTTTGCTGCTCTCTTCTGTAATATCAACAACAGGTTTAAGTTACTCATGTACATGTTACCCCACACCTCCACACAATAACTAAAATACACCAAAATACACTGTAAGATAGATGCAGAAGTTAGTTATGTGACTTGCATACATATATACTATATATGTACAGGGATTCGAAAACTAATCAGGTGGATTTCTTTGTTTGTGAACATACACTGGACCTAGGTCAATATGGCAGGAGTGATTTTCCAGGTTAGGAAACTGCTTTATTTTCAGATAGGACGAGTAAATTATGCATCACTAATAGCCATGCTCTTATTCTAGAGCAAACACTTCCTACCCTGAGTGACATGGGCATCAGCTCAGCAGAGATTTCTATCCCATCAGACTGCCTCTTTAGAGTTACTACATGATCTCCTTTTGTAAAACAGCTCATCAGGATATTGTGCAGAGAAAATGCCGTTCAGAGAGCAGCATTCTCACCCTCAGAGGAAAATGAAATCTTATTTCTCTGACCCCTCAGAGTGATTTGTCTTTACCAGTGTCATATGTTTATTTGCAGTGTCCCTCCATCCCCACATTAAATGACAAGTGGGAAATTCCCACTTCTGCATCTCCACAAAAGACTGCAAAATTTAAACACATCATCAACTTTAACGGCCAGCTATTTTGAGGAAAGGAATCTGGTTCTCTCTCTGTGGGCGATCCAGAAACTATCAAAGCCTCAGCATGCACGACAGATGCATGGGATGTTTGGGCGCCAAATGACTCTTGTTATTTTTGTTGTTCTGCGGTCTGTGCCAGAGCAGTGGAATGATAATAGAGGGTTATTTGAAGAGTTTGTACACCAACCAGTTTGGGTTTTGGGCTGAACACAGAGCTTTATCAGAGCGCAGCAGGATTTGTACAAGGCTAATTATTTGGCATCACATTTGCATTTTGGCCATTTAGCTCACAGCTGTTGACAGACATATTGGCTGTGGTGGGGGGAGCAAACTTACGACCCCTCTTGATGTGGGACGACGTACAGTATCAGCCCTGCCGCAGCTATATGAATTAACTTAAGTGTTGTTATTGGTGGTCTGTCTCTAACGATGAGGGGAGAACATGACGAGGACAAATGGAGGACACTGAGAGAGGTTTGTATTCCTCTTCCAGCGCTGGCTTATAGGACTCTCTGTTTGACACAAGATACACCATCAAACGTTTATTTCCCACAGTAACCATAACCACACTTTGCCCTTCCTTTTCATTTCTTTGGTGTCAAACTTCTAACAAATTTCACACTTCCTGGAAATGTTTAAAGCTACTGCATTGTCACATGTCATCCAGATGGCTCTCTCCTTATGAAAATCACTGTCCAACACACAAAAGTTCAGTAAAGTCAGGTCAGTCTGTTTAATGAAATCAAGCTTTGGCAACTTTGCTGAAGTGAGTTGCTATTGGAAAGTGATGAGACGGGCTGGCTGGGCTGGTGTTAGCTGGTTAGCATGCTAACTTCAGTAGAGCAAAAGAAGTGATTGAACTAGAGGCGAAACAAAAGTTAACATTGCCGTTGCTTTTTAGTGCTGGAGACAGCTCTTGGCAAGTAAAACAATAATTGATGCTGAACTCATAACATTTCTTCTAGACTGGTAAGGAAACAGGTGTTAATGCTAACATTAGCTATGTAGCAATAGCAAAACTTACAAATAGCTCCTTTAAAGTAAACAGGCAACTGTTTGCTCATCATATTAACATTTATAGGGAATAATCTGTGTTTGCAGCTTCTTTATGATGCCAAAAAAATCTGTTATTGCAGGTTTAACCAAAATCCTAATCCCTCCCTAATCTTAACCATTTGCTTAAACCTAACCACACTCTCCTGAGTCAAAGTCCTACACCATACACCCACCATTTACCCCAACCACTTCCTAACTGGACTCGAAAAAAAATGTTCCCAGTGAATATAATTCAGGCAGTAAAAGTTATATAGAGATATAGAGGGATAGACACTCATATGAAGATGTAATTTCTGGAAGATAGGGTTGGTAGAAGTTTTGATTTCCAAGAGAAGACAACAGGGCCTTTGATATTTCACAACTCTGTGAACCTGAAGCACTAATGACAGTCCATAAATTTTGAGTTGAAAACCTTGATGGCTGTCTTGGCAGGGGGAACGTGCTTTTGTTGTAACTCAAAACTCGGGACGGGGAAGTTTGGAGAGGCAACAACTTTGTGGGATTAGTCTCCATGGCCCATGTATATTTTCACTGAAAACAACAGATTTTCACATTCCCCAGCATCATTTATTCATCTGACAAGCATTATGGTTTCAGGCTTGCGTTATTAGATGATGCAAATATTTTCCTCCTGGGTGGAATCTGGCTTGTTTTGTTTTTTCTTTTTTCTTTTTTTCTTTCTGTTCCCAGAATGAAGTTTTGAAATAAAGTGAGCATCCAGTTCGTATGGACTTGACTGGATCCACCCTCGTTCTTTTGGGAGGAAACCGCTTCCATTCCCCTCCAAATTGAGACTTGCCGCAGCTCCGAGCCTGCAGTTACACAACTGGTGGGTTGGAGAGCGGCCCTCTCACATGCTGATGTTAACTACATACGCAGCACTTTCCGCGGGTCAAACCCCAGCCTCCAAACCCCAGCCTCCAAACCCACAGACTATCTATTAGACTCAAAATGAAGCTGTTCATTTGTGCTTGTGGTACAGAATTCCATTTGTATTACAGTAAAGAAAAAACTTTAGCTTTGTCATGGTACAGTAGACGATGAAGGAACAGTTCTCTGTAAAAGCCAAACCTTGTGACTCATACAGTAAAGGCCTGGGCTCTTGGAGTTTGTAATGTACTTTTTATATTTTGTCCTTTGTGTTCAGTTACAGTAAACCCCATGTAAATGGATGAAGACATGGAAACTTTTTACTGTTTGAAGTGGTCAGGTTTGTTTGAAACTGATCAGTGAGACAAAAGATGTTTCTTTTGTTCTTTTGCTATTAATATGCTAGTTGTAAACATGCAGTACCTTACATTACACTTACTGAAAGGTAACATATTTTTTAATGAAGAAATTACATAGAAATGGTATAAACTATTCAGAATAAATGGTTGAGTGCCATCATACTTTGTTTTCTGACCAGAAAACCAAATTTCCCCTTAACCTAAGCTGTATTTTGCATTTACTGCTAATTAGCAAATGCTAACATGCTAAACAAAGGCTTGGATGTTAGCTAATGTTAAGTTTAACTAACTTAAACTAGATTTGAAACTGATTAGTGAGTTATCTTACTTGATGTTTCTTATGTATTTTTAGCACTGTTACGTTAGTCATAAACACACAATACCTTACAGTACACTTGCTCAAAGTCAGCTAACAAATAAATCAATCAATTAAATCAAGAAGTGGTTTAGACTCTACCTCTACTCTATCATACCTTCTTTTCTAACCACAAAACAACAAACAAATTTCCCCTCAACCTAAGCTGTACCTAAATGCTAACATGCCATATGAAGAAGGTGAACATAGTAAACATTACACCTCCTGAACATCGGCATGTTTTAGCATGTTAGCATGCTGATATTAGCATTTAGCATATAGCCTCTCCGAGCTACTAGCATGGAATAAACACTCTGTTTTGTTTTTTATTTGTGTTTTCACTTTGGACGCAGGTTGTAATCTGAGTTTGTCGTCCAGCAAATATGCAGGTATGGGTCATAAAAATATTTTATCTCAGGCCACATGAAAGCTAAAGCTATCGCAATTACACACTTCTGCTTAAGTAACAGGCCTCGTAGTCAGCAGGTCACTTCAAAGATGTCATTTCAGTCTCTTATAGCATTAATATTCTCCAAATGAAATGCATACATTGCAGAATAAAGGCCTCTCAGAATAGGAAAAGTTGCTCCTTGAGGCACAGGAAGAGAGCTGTTTTGCTAAGGCCTAAAGCTGGAGCTGGTTTGCCTCGGTGACGCTGGGGGATCAGCCCAGCCCAGGGCAGGATCACAGGCTCTCTGGTTCATAGCTGGAGGAACATCTGGTTCTGTTTAGGGCGCAGTGTTTATTCCACGCGTCGTTCCAGGGGCTGTTTGTAATGTGTTCCTGTGTCTGTAGAGTCAATGAGGTCCCAAAGACAGGAGTTCAGCCATGAGATAGCAAAGTTAATGCTCCCCCCTCCACCACCTCACCGCGTCTTCAGGAGTGTCCCTGAGCCTAGGATGAAATGGATTTAATCTTCCTTATCCTTGACCAACGGATAAGATCTTGTCCCTTCTCTCCGCAGTCTGCAGTTTGTTCTCATTGTCTTGCGGCTGTGTTTAGCATAAAAGCAGGTGGTTTACTTCTGCATTTCAACAGGGAATTTCCTCATTGAGCCAAGCAATTGGGAGGGAGCACTAGCGGATAAAGCCACCGTTTAAAAGCAGGCTTTTGTTTTAGGGAGGAGAAAATTGCACCGTTAAGGCCCTGAAATAGAAAAGTGGAGGGCATGACACATGCTCATTTCCGTTGCTCAAAGCTTATTTTGTGTGGCTCCAAAAGAACTGAATAAAGTTACAGAGCTATACCGAGAAATCAGAGCTATAAATCTTATTTTAAGACAAGTGTTGTGACTGAAGTGTGGATAGAGAAACCAGCATCATTCCTACTCCTGTTCCCATTCCCAGCACTATTACCACTATTTCCACTGTCATTATCATTTCCAGCTCCACCTCCAGGCCTGACCATACTCCCAGTCCCTTCGCCTCCAGCTCCATTCAACACTCCCAGTCTCTACCAGTTTCCTGACCCGGTTTATCACAGCCACCACACCGATCTCCTTGACAATCGACAGGAAGTAGATGACCTCAGTCAGCTTTAGATCGGGGCATTGTGACCCACAGCCTGATTATCAGGAGCAGCAGGGACACAATGAGCCATGTTTTTCGAGGAAAAAGCCCGTAAACACATCTACAGGCGAGGATTGTTTACAGAACCCCGAGGCCTCGAGATGTGGTGCCAGACAGGCTGAAGAAAAAACAGGCAGACGAGAGCAGCCCGGAGCAATCGAACAATGGTCTTTACGGCATATTGAATTGTGGTGATTGAAAGACAATGTTACAGCGTGTCGCTGCCTCTAGTCTAAACAACATAGTCTAAACAGATCAACAGGTTATGTGTATATTCAGATTGAATTTTTAGATTTTTTTGGCTGCTAAATGGGAAGAGGAAACAAGTTGTAAACATTGATTTATCATCACCTTTTAAGCTGATATGCCAAAAAGTGTTAGCAAAAACTTGTTAACTTATTTACTCATCTAGCAATTGCAACATTATTATTCTTCTGGAATGGTATTTTTTGACCTTTAAGTTAAATTTAGGCTAAACTACAAACTGAGACTCAATATAAAGCACTAAAAAGCTGGAGGGAGTTGCAGATTTTGGTGGTAATTCTTTGAAAATTAAATTGTACTGAGCTCAAATATTAGATTTTACATACAACAAGACATAATCCCACTAAATATTACAAATACAATCTTTATTTATGTCTTTCCTGTGTGTCATAGGGTTTCATTTTTCCTCCTTTGACCACCCTTTGTGCATTTCCTCACTTTCTTTCAGCTGATATGGAAGCAGGAAGTAATCAAAACTGAAGATAAAAACAAACCTCTTCATTATGAGCACTTTTATTTCTCATATTTTTCTGTTAGCCTTTTTTTTTTTTTACTTCTGCTTAAATTAAATTTATAATGCCGGACCTTTCACTTTTTTAAAAGGTGAAATAGAAAATAAATTGGAATAGATTTTCATAAACTGGTATTAAGCAATGAGTCTCTGTAGTAAATTCCCCCAGGAGCTCATCATTTAGGTGTTTTTTCAGACTTCAAAGCCTTTCATTAATACACACACTGCACACAGAACCAATATGAATCAGTTTTCAGACGGGGCAGACAGACTTATGTGGTTGTGAGGAGGGAGGAGCTGATCTACAGGTGCTTTGAAGCTTGACTGGCTGACTGTGTGTGTGGAGGGAGGGGGGTTCAGGGTTTGATCTCTGAAGTATTATATTGACAGTGGGAGGGGGGGAAACGCACAGCGCGAGCTCACACAGTGAAAGCCAGAGGTGAAGCAGCTCCCAGAGAGGAAACAAGGCACCAGTTAATCATTACCCAACGTGTTTTAAAGAGGAGAAACTACAACAGGCCCCTGGATTTCTCTCCTCTCTGTTTGAGGTCTGCAAAAATAAGAGTCAGGAATCACAAGTAAATATTGAGCTGTCCTTTCTTCTAATGACAGGATGTAAGTTCCCTCAGGTTTTTAGATTCACTGTGCACTTTTTTTAGCAGCAAACAGGAAAAAAGATGTTTAAAGCCTTAACAAGAAGTAATTTACCTTGAAGAATAAATGGTAAGATATAAACAAAAATCAAGGGTAAAGCCTATGGGTAAATGGCAGATATAAGGAGTGCTAGTCCTAATTTATTCTGATAAAGAAATTTAATCCAATCAATACAAGTCACGCTTTAAAAGATAAAGATTTTACCAAATGTGATGATCCTACAGCTGCTGCTAATCTAACTGCTGCTGCTACTAATTTCCTATTGGCTTATAATGAAGTATTTAGTACTACTGAATGTTTTTACTAATTAACATTACTCAGTGGGACATTCAGAGGGTTTCAGTCATGATTTACATTTTTGTGCTGCTGTTTCTTTAGAGACAAAACTTCTAGGCTTAAAAACCTTTCATTAAGTTGTTAGACTGTGTAATGGAAGAGGGATTGAACACAAATCAAAGACTTGGACAAAGTGAAATTTTGACTAAATGATGGCACAAGATGAAAAGTCGGGGGATCAAAGTTATTACAATTTATCCTGAGGCTGACACTGATATCTGAACCACATTTCTCAGGAATCCATCCAGTAAACTAATTGCTGAGACATGTTAGTCAAAATCACAAATGTCAAACTGAGGGTGGTACCAGTGGAAAACGTCAGAGCATCACCAACGTCATTAGGGTTCATCTTCTGAGAACCATGAATATCTGTGTAAAAGGTCATGGCAGACCATTACATAGCTGTTACATCCCTCATTAAATTAAAAAAGAATACATGTATTAACTCTTAAATAATTCTTGAATACATCTTATAGACTAATAATAATAATAACCTTTACTTATAGACAACTACTCAAACTAAATTATGAAATCAATGGAGTTTATGGCAAAATGGATAAAATCAATTTCAGTAATGTAAGATCAAAGATAAAGATTGAAACAGAAATAAAACTCAAAGTTAAGCTCTCAGATTACAGTGTGCTTTAAGAAGAGATTTAAAAGATGTCACTGTTAATATTATTACAAGCTAATATTTGTAATTACTACTAACTGAAAAAGAAAATATAATAAACAGGAACACTTGGGAATTACAAAAAATTTTCATCTAATCTCTGTCAGTTTAGTATGAAACAAGGCTGCAGTGACCATCCTGCTGCAGCTGCTGCTGATTAATACAATTAACCTATTTACACTGACTTATAATGAAACAGGATTCCTTTGGAAACCTGGTCCAGTAGTTTGTTCCACGTCATTAACATGAAAAAAACACCTCCTTTGAACCTGACATCCTAATATAGACAACAGGAACGGTTCAGAGCGCGGAGCACACAAGGTGGGTGGCGCTCCCACGGGTTACTGTTCTCCTTAATTAGGCCATTACTGGATGACAGAGAAACAGACCGACCTGTGGGGGATTAATGGCTCACAAAATTCCCTTTGTTGATCCCCATATCCCACCAGACACCATCCTGTCAGATACAGTAAAGCACATTTACGATGGGGAGCAAAGCTGTAAAAAAATAAGCCCTTAAAAACAAATAAACAGTGAGCAGGGCTGTAATTACGGTTTATACTGGAGTCTATAGCATGTCACAGCAGTTAGACACTTGAATGTGAAGTATGATCAGGTGGCACGTACAAACAAGAACCAGGCAGGTAAACATCTGTACGGAGATGAACAATTTCCCTGTAAGGCTGAATCATAAACGTCCATATGGATACTACTAACTGATTCACCGGTTAAGGAGAAGGAAGAGTGTCAACTCCTCTCATGTCTTGTCCTGTTGATATTAAGTCAGAGGAAGGACACTCAAAGCTGTGTCACTGGAACAAAAAAAACACAGTGAGCCAATCAGAAGCCGGGATATCCAGCTCGTTGATAAACACCTGACGAGCCTGCAGCGCTGACTCAACATCAGGATGTTGTTTGATCACGCACAGGGAATGTACCTTCAGGTGTGTTTTGAAATGGGGATCTTCCTCCTCTGTTTTGCTTCATTAAGAACTCTGTCGCGTGCCCTGGCTGTAGAAACGTTTTGACTTGTTTTATTGGGAAGGTTGAGGATTTACAACTCTATTCAACTCCATTTTTCTGGACTTTAATGAAGTTTTAATGCCAGAAATTAGGTTCATAAAAAAAAGGGGGCACTCATTTGTTTATGCACTCACACTCACATGTTTGTTTTTGCGTGTGAAGCACTTCAAAACTGTGTTTTAAAACATTAGCTTACAGGGTTTGTTAGCAGCTCTAAGTCTATAATGACAGTGTAAAAATCTTTTCCAGCAGGTTTAAAGTTACTTAGAGCCACATTTAGGAGAAATTTTCAGAGGTGTCAAACATGATCTGCATCATTTTAAAAGCAGGAGGCTGCTGTTTTCTTCAAAGACAAAAACTCTGGATTGGACTTCACAGAATAGAAGGTTTCTAAAAATCCTTAACAGACACATGTTGAATTCCAACTTATTTGTAAAACGAATAAGTAAATTGAAAAACATTACAAACAATTTGCCTCTGTCAGGAGTTGCTGGAAAGTTGGAGCGAGTCTTCATGACGACAGTATATCCTCCTGATAGATTTAAAAACAAGTGGTGTGTGGTTGATGTACTGTGCACTGTGTTATGGATGTTGTTTAGACAGGGAGACAGGCAGCTGGGCGAGCCTCCTTCTGGCTCCGCTGAGGGAGGCAGAGCACGAGCAGCATGAGTCACACCACGTTCATCTCATTCACTTGAAGAATCATAACTCTTCTGTTTGCTCATTACATCTGACGAGGAGCCAGGAAACTTCCACTCATGTGTTTGTTGTCATGAACAACTCCTCTCTCGTCGGAGGCCTGTGGCTCATTTATATGAAGAAAATCAAGTCGATCAATGCGAAGGTCGTTCAAATGTGACGTGACATTGACTTTCTTTCAAACAGGCCTTTTGGGAAATTTGAGTAAACGGGGTAAAAATGAGGGCAAGATCTCACGCAATGGCACGGAAAATGAAGCCCAGGACTTTAAACAAACATCAAAAAAGTGTTGTACAAAGAACAAAGGCTGAAAATAAAGATCAGAACCAACGATAAAACCACAAGACAGAAGACAGTCTCAAGGCTGAAGACCCTGAGTGTGTGTCTGAGTGTGTTTGAGTGAGAAGCTAATCTTTTCCAACCATTAGCGCTGTTTTTTTGTACTAATAAAAGCACCTAGTGATGGAAATGCAGATTAAACAGGGAGCGCTATTTGTGAGGGTAATGACAGGTGAAATTACTGACGTCAACATTATCCCACATAGGAATCAGAGTCCATGTGGAGGAAAGAAAAGTGTTCCTCTTCCTGTGTCTCCTCGGCGTCTCCTGCATTTTATTTTTCCAAAAGGCTAAAGAGCTTTCTGAGAGCTGACTACATGAATAATTAAAAAAGCAATTTCCCAATTCGGGTAATTTCATTGTAAGATGACATTTACTGCACATGAACACAATTATCTGCCTACACTGAACCGTATAAAACAAAATGAACTACCAATACGGGATGATAAATGGTTTTGCTGACTAACTAAAGGCTGACTAACAGGGCGTCTTTGTGGAAGAAAATATAAGTTATACAGAAGATGAAGCTGAAGAGAGCCAGAAAATATCAGTGAATGCAGCTCTCAAATCTTTCCCCATCAAAGCAGAATAACTTAACTCTGCAATCTCTCAATTAGCAAGTGCAGTGTTTGGCTGCCAGTGAACAGTGGATCATTTCAAATGTGGACTCCGGTCTGACTCATTGCATATAAAGTGCCTGTTTATGCCACATTCTGTTCCCATGAAATTCCCCTGTTCACTGTTTGGTCTAATAATATATGCGTTTGCTGTTGTGACAGCAGCAGAAAATCCATTAGTGTCTCTAGTTGAATTAAAAAACAGAAATATATCCAGTGTGAGAGGAACAAACAGACTCATCTTTGACACACATTTCAGACCTCTGGTGACACAAACCTGAATGTTACAGTCATGTCCTGAGTTTAAAGGGTAAGGCTGAAAAGTCTGTCTCTCAATACTTTTTGACTTCCCAACCCTGTCTCAGCCCCAAAGCTTTATTTCTTCTGAAGGTGTAAATCTATAAAAACAGGTCATGATAAATGTGGTTTAATTTTTTTGAAAAGGCAAAGTATTGTCCCAGAATACCCAGCAAATGTTTCTCAAACATCAATAAATCGTTTGTTGGGGACTATTTTCAGGAGCGGATTTATACAATGTTTGTGTTCTGCTGAGTATTTACAACAGCAGGATGGCGTACGAGGGCTGTGCAGTGGTTAGCACTGTGGCCTCACAGCAAGAAGGCTCTGCATTCGAGGCTTGGTTTACCTGGGGCTTTTCTGTGTGGAGTTTGCATGTCCTCCCTTCATGTATGGGGTTCTCTTCAGGTACTGGTGACTCTAAATTCCCTTTAGGTGTGAACGGTTTCTTTGTACGTGTTGGCCCTCCAGTTGACTGGTGTTCAGGGTGTGCCCGGCCTCTCGCCCAATGTCAGATGGGATTGGCTCAGATAAACTTGTTGTCACAGAGTTTAAAGGAACCTGCATTGTCATTGTTAGCATGTCGATAGCATTTAGCTATTTTATGTCCCCATATAGAACTCCGGTGGTTGACATCACGCAATCCCAGCATGCAACATATATGCCATATTGGCAGGAAAGTGCACTGTTCAAATTACTGCCAGACATACCACTGCTAGCTGCTAACTTGTCTCTTTACCTGCTGTATTTATAAAAAGTGAACACGGTGGGTGGCTGTTCTTCCCCAGGATGACAAAATAGTTGGGAACTAGGAAAGGAGAGAGCATTTTATCAGATGCCAAAAGATCCTGAAACATGACAGAAATAGATTTTGCTAGTAGCAAGCAGAAGAAAACAAAGCGATGGGAACCCTCAAGCAACCGATTCTGCTAATGTAGTGAAAGTGTAAAGTGAACTCTGACAGCTTGAATTTGATGTTGGTGCCATTCATTTTTGCCCATGCTTTTCCTGCCAACATGGGGGTGTCACATGACGCTCAGAGCTCTATAAGTACAGCCTCAAAGAGCTGCGAGCATGGCTGTAGATGCTAGTTTCTGGGCGACAATGGAAGATGAAAAAATGATTAGATTGATTGTTGGTTTTTGTCTTTTTATGGAATTTAACTTCCAGGAATTACCTTTCAAAACGAACAAGCATAAAATAAAAACCAGCACCAGTGATAATGATGTCAGTCACGCTCAGGTGACCTGTGCGTCCCCGCTGCAAAACACTTCAAGAAATTATTTGAGCTTATGTAACATCCCAGTTAAGTAGGTGAAACCTTACCTGAAGGGTAAAAAACAGGCTCAAAACTATGTGAGACACACGATCAAAGCTGAGCTGCTTTGGCCACACTTTTTTATTGCCTCAGTCAATCTTGAGATTACTGTCTGCTTCCAAGGCGGGGCAGGCAGCCACAGAGAAAGCAAAGCTGTTAACTGTGAGTGAACTCTCTTTGCAGTTATGTTGAATTATAACATAAAAGAGTGAGAGACAGAGAAAGACAGGGAGGCAGTAACAGAAGCAGAAAGAGAAAGAGAGAGATGGTAGCTGGGGGTGCAATCGTTGCTGTTTTACAATGGCTCCACAGTTCAGTTTAAACTCACAGCATCCTGGGTTGTGGTGTGGACGGTTCACCACCGCAGAGGGCCAATCATGAGGAGAGGCTGGGATGTCTCACCAGTCCCAGTGGGAGATGATGTAATCAGATGGGGATGTAATTGACAGGCAGCAGAGGGGGGGGCCTGACCCACAGTGTAAACATTAACCCCCACCAACACCACTCCCTGATGTCAGACGTGACCCTGCACTCTGTCAGTGTCAGGTCTCCCTACAATTACTGACTGTAACAAACCATCAAGTCTTTACCTCACTGAGTGTTCAGTATACTCAGCAGGATGAGCTCGTGTCTGAGACAGGCAGGCAGTGGCTGTCCATCAGAATCACGTGTCCTTTGGAAACACAATGAAACTCTATTTGCTTGTTGTTATTTGGCTATGAAATGGAAAAGTCAGATATTCTGACTTGTCACAGCAGGAGAAACATAATTAATTACATTTAACAAACCCAAGGACAAATTGATGTATTTAGAGGCAGAACTCTTCCCTAGTAATATACAGTACTGGCAGCTGGATTATATTTTGCACACAGATGCAGAAAGCAACTAGTACTCAGACACTGGAATACTATATTTTCTATACTTTTCTCCACCAGGTAATTTCTTGTAATTTGATGAAACACATGTAAGCACAACTAATAAAGGTGTTTAAACTGGACACAGGGGCCCTCTGAAAGATAAGGCTACAAAATTATGTTATAATGCAGAACCCGGATGATTAAGTGCTTAAGTGGTGAAAATTACCCCAACACAGGGAACCTGGGGCTTTCTGGACCCCTTGAGATGGGGCAATTTTCTACTTTAAACTGCTGGTAATCTAGCTCTGGTTCCTGTGAGTCAGCATAAACCTAATTGGAATGCAGTCGTTAATTAATGTTATTAGTTACACCTGCAGCTTTTTCCTGCTATGACGAGCTCAGGGTATCTGTGAGAGGCTGCTCTTTGCATTTCTAGCCAGGATTTGTGTATAAACAGGTAAGACTTTAAGAATCGCTGCTGTTGGTTTTGCGTGTTTATGCTCAATACCTTGTAATCACAATATAATTTATGTTACAGCCAAACATTTTCCTGAGCATATCGTCACCTTTTAGAAGTGTGTTGGCCAATTCCAGGCAGCTTTTGATTCCAATTTATTTCAACACAGAATGGAAAACAACTTGGAGTTTCTTTGAGGTATAAGCCCATCATAGGGGAGATTTAGATATCTTTACATGTAGGTTTTTTTTTATTTTTTTTATTTCCTTTTCTTAATTCTGCCGACAAGGATGACTTTTCAAAGCATTCTTTGTTTGCTACTACATTAGCATACAGCAAAAAATGTAAATAAACAAAGCAGAATAATGTTTACTCTAATGAATTACCTCACTTAATAAAGTTTCAAATTTAATTTCACGCTGAACTAACATAAACAGAAAATAATGGCTGCCTGGAAAGAAGGAAATTAATCTGATAACTTTGTTTGCTTCTGAAAAAATGCAATTTGCAGTTAATGGGGGCTAAAGTATGCAAAACCACAGCTGCTTGTACTCATTCACCTCCACAGTAAACCTGTCTCTTTGTTTTTTGTCCTTTTTTATGTCCTACTCAGTGTTCCTTACATTACTGCCATTACAAGAAAAAAATAGCACAAACCTTTAACAGCGAGCACACAGCAGGACCAGTGTGCCTCTCTCACACCCCCTGAGGGCCTCAAAACTTTTCATTCCAGTCTGCTATTTTTAGCCTCTCTCTTGACAGTGCTGGACGCATTTAGAGGGATGCATAAGATGCAAACATTGAGCCTTTGTGTGAGCACATGATGCTCTGCTCAGAACAGGACCGTCCCTTCACTCAATATGTCCCTCTGAGACTAAAAGAGCCTGACCTCTCAGCTCCTGTCCCCCCAGCGCTAAATCAATGTCTCAATAGAGAACACGCACTCTCTTTTCGTTCCATATGGACTCAGGGAAAGAGAGGTTACTTATTTTGCCTTTCAATATCTTAAACAGAGAATGTACAAGACATGAGACATGTTCATTGCAAAATCATGTTGCGTGCATGACTGCCTGTCAAGCGCAGTGTTTTCCTTTTATGAAGTTCTGTTATTGCATGACATAATGTACAGTATGTAAGCAGTGATGTATAAGTTCAGTTCAGGTCAGTTCAGATTTGTATTGTCCCACAAGATGGAATTCCTTTTGCAGCAAAGCATAAAAGATGAACAATAAATAATACAGCCATTGTCCACGCATAGCTCAGCAAGCAGCTTGAGGGAGAGCGAGAGAGTGGTGTCTTTTTTATTGTGCTCCAAAAGCCTAACACAAGAGCAAAAGTCTAAGACATTGTTAAAACTGTGTGTTTATCTGCAGTGAAGTAAGCAGCATGTTAACACATCTGATCTTACATTTTTTCCTGTCATAATTATAACACTAGAACCAGCTCTAATATGAGAACAAAGTTTTTTCCTCCTCCTCCTTTCCATCTCCTACATGAACCCGGATGCTGACACTTTACACTGGGACATGCAGCTTTAGCCTCAGTCTGTTAGCATAATATCATGAATGTAGGCATCAAATGCATAGATAAAAATCTCATTTTCATGCAAGTCAATAGAGTGGTGCAGGGATGATGTATTTTTGTAGGCCAGCCTGGAAGTTAGCATTGCTTTAGTTCTCTTGACAAAAAACCAATGGGACTTTTTTTCGTTGGGTTTTTGACTATTGAAGAAAATATCAACAACAAAAATAAAAATAAAAGTTTGTGATACTTAGACATTTTTAGACATTTAGACATATTTTATGTTGTAGAGTAAAACGTAAAAATGTCTTGAGCTTGTGTTAAAACCACAGACATTATTTCAGGCTTTTAAACACAAATCCATTGACTTTGGGACGAGGGAACTGGGAATGCTAAAATGCTAATTTACTTCCATGTTTTAGGACCCATTCCTGCAAAACTCTCTTTGGAAATATTAAAAGTTAGCTAAATGTTAGCCTATGTAGCCAGCTATCTGATAAAATCAAGAGTCAGTTGTTTAAAAAATTACTTGAATTGAAACACTGTTGTGATTGTAAACTGTATTTGTGCCATGCAAGAACACTTTGACAGGCACAGCAACATTAACAGCAGTGTATGCTCAATTTAACACTTTAAAAGTGCTGGTGCTACTATATATATATGCACAATAATAAGAGGTTCATGTTATATAGGGTTGTGAATCTAGCTCTGCTAAGAATAGCTCCAAGTGGGAGGATTAAAAGCACCAACATTTCCACTTGAGTTGTCATATAAACATGACAAGTAGAGCTGTTATTTAAATATACCGTGTTGGTATTAACATTAGGACTTAGGAGTTGCCTCTTATCAGTAATTGTGCTGATTCATTGTGTAATCCTTGGAAACTTCACACACCCACCCACCAACCCTGTCTCAGTAAATTTAATCCAGCGTCCTCCTCGCTCCCCTCCAATCCCTGGCACCGGCGCTATCTTTCCCTGTGGAGACGCAACATACAGGGGAGTCAAGTATGTGGGAGGACAGTGAGTTCTTCTGTATCGGCGTGCGTAGTGTTTCTGACAGCAAAACGGTGGGGAAGCTTTTTCCCATCCTTGACAACATGCGTCAACAGGATTTATAACCCTGCATGCAGACACTGAGAGCATCATATCTTTCATTATCCCAGCAACAAAAATGACACGCATGTAGGAATCCAAGGTCAAACAACACCTGTGGGGTCAAACTCATGACTTTGGATTTATGTTTGCACTCACTGGTGTTGCCTGTTTCAGTTTCGGCTGGCAGACAGAGTTTGGGGAAGTGCTCAAACCAATTTTAGTTTCTGGACTTTGGACGAGGTGCCCGAAACCCAAACACCTCTCCAGTGAGGGCAAATATTTGCTTTTGTCCCTTCTTTCCTTTTCCTTCCTCTGCACAACACAACATTCTCTCTATAGCCTCTTTGCATTTTTACCAGAGCAACATGGCCTCCTATTTTATCCTGTTTTGTCCTGAAGTGTAGATCAAGGTTAGGATACAGTCAAGGACTCTGATTCAGATACTAAAACCAAGGTTGCTCAGGGATGTTGTTCCCTAAGAGACAGATACTTGGCATCTTCTGTTATTGTGCCTCAGCTATGACCCCATGCTCTCAACTTGGCATGAATGAGTTATGATCCAGAGATGTCGTGACAGGATTTAAGCTTCTCTTTTGATTCTGTGCATCACATCAGCTTTACTCTACGTTTCACTGTGGAAAATATCAAGACAGATGGAGGCAAAGAGAGACAGAAAGAGACAGATTCACACCAGAGCTGGAAGTGTCAGACCTGATCTGATGGTTGTAGTGTAATGTGAATAGAAAAAGCACACAGTCTGCTCTTTTCATCTCTGATCTGACCACATTCACATGTGCTTCAGATCACTGTCATCCCTAACTCTGTCTTTTAACCAGGAAAACATAAAGGAAGCTTTGAATGAATAGATCATCTGCATTCAAAGAGCAAACTTCAGAAATGGCTTCAGGATTCTTGATGAAATATCTATGGCTGCCAAGCATTCATTGTGCACCACAGACACAGTGAATATAGTTCAGTTAAGCTCTATTTAATCTTGATTTCAGACAGATTTCAATCTTAATGCTAAGCTAAGCTAGCTCTAGCTTCATTTTCATCTTAGAGACATGAAAGCAGTATCAATCTTCTTATGCAACTCTTGATTTTGAACTTATCCCTGTATTTTAATGTTATGCTTTCACATTTCCATCACTCTGTATCACATCACATACTCAGACTTTTTCATAAACTTGCATGTCGCACATATTTTGTGACATTTTATCCCCAAATCTTTTGAACTGAACTGTTGCGACAGTTTGGAAAACGTTCACTGAAAATTGACTCGTCTCTCTTTCTGACAAGATCCCCACTCTTACTTTGCACTCAACCCCCAACTCACATATTCAGAGAATGTTTTTATTGCAGTAAAGGGGGGAGGAAGCTGTAACTGCGGTAGGGGGGTCATACTTCGGTATCCAGCAGATACCACAGTGCCATAATGACCTGCTCATGCTCAGCATGCATGCACTGTCAACATTAACAATAACTGCATGCACTGACATTTATTCTGTGGGTTGATACATTAGTCAGTGCAACATTTGTGGTTCAGATACTGAGAGTTAACAATGAACACATTCCATGCTGTGGGGGTGGGGAGCAGCTGAAGGAGGAGGAGGTGGAGATGGTGGTGGTGGGGATGTGTTTGTTTTGTTGCAGCCGAGCCTCCAGCCTTTCCATGGCCTCCAGCTCTGTGACCCCCACAGGCCAGGAAGGATCAGCGATTACAATCAACACTAATCCCGACAACAGAAAATCTAATCCCTGCTGCTACCAATCCTCCATAAACCTGATGCGAGATGTTGGACAAGGTTAGCTCAGGTGATTTATGACTCAGGAACAACCAGTGACCCGTGCCGGGACAGACAATAACCCGCTGACGGAGAGCTGCTGTTGAGGTTTCACCACAAGGTAAACATCTTAATTCATGTTAATGGACTTCGGATGTGCCTCTCAGTTTAGGATGTAACAATAAACTCTAGTATTTCACTGTGCAGCTAATCGCCCGTAGCTTGGCTAACGGTAGCTGAGGTTTTCAAGGTGTCCTGTGTTTGTGCACACAACATCAGTCACAAGGCAACTGCTTGCTCAGGAGCTTTTCACTGACACACTTTAACCTTGACTGCCAGACAACACATGATATTAATACATAATAGTTATTAATAGCACAGCCTCTACAGCAGCTCCAGGTGGAGGGGTCCTGTAGTTCAGTTTGTGCTATTTTTATTCCACTGTTCAATACATATTTACAATGACTACTGTACACGCTGCAGGGATTTATATCAGCATGAATTCATTCATTCACTGTCAACCCATCAGGGAAGCAAAGACAAATCTGCCTGTGACAGTAAAGGACAAACGCTGTGTGCATGAATTCAGCCTGCAGACAGTCCAACCATCCACCCCTTCTTCTATCCCTCCTCACTAACCTTGCTCAAAGGTTAGTGAGGAAGGTTAGTAAGACCAGCTGTGACAGACCAGCATCAAGTCACACTGAGCCCTTGATCTTTGGCTCTTTGGCTCCTTTCATGGCAAATTTAAAGCAGCATTGACAGACACAGAGAATCAATAATTGTTTACGATTGTTATAAAAAGGCCCATTAGCCGTTTACCTCTGCAGCCTGTTCGATACTCTCCTGTCCTGATCCTTTAGTGGTCAGAGATGCCACACATGGGCAATGCACATATAAATTTTGCATCACACAATACTAAGAATTACATTCAATACCTCCAATTAATAATTTAACACATATTGTATACTCAATGATCCTTATGAGAGTGATGCCCAGTGCTAAGGGCACTGGAGAATGACATAGACAATAACAAAAACTGAATGCAAAGAGACAAAATTCCCCCCAGTGCTGCTGCAGCTAATGGTGTGGTCCACTTACTGAGCTTCTGTATTTAAGCAGGCTCCGCCCTCACCCACCTGTTTTACCTGAACCAGGAAGGACTGATGCAGCAGACAAGGTAAAACTGTGGCTGTGTTTTATGTGACTTAAGTGAAGAAGAAACCAACAAAAACTGTGATATGACGTGAGAGTGTGTCTTAAACCGTGAACCCAAAACGGCCTTATAAATGTATCCGGAAACTGTGGTGTGACTGGACGAATATTACCATTTTGTTATTTCCATTGTGTGGCTGTGGATATGGTCATCACACGAAGCACAATACACCTCTGACTGTCAATTGGTGGTGGTAACACACAAACAAACTGAGCAATACACCCACAAACCCAGTGAAGAAGAGAGTAATAGCTAGTCAACACGGGTGTAAACGATATGTGATTTTATTAGGACTGGAATTACTTTCACATATTTGTTTGGCCTCAAGGATACACACAGTTTTTTGGAGAGAAATGCTGAATGCACAGTGAACATAAATTTGTTTGTTTACAAGAAAACTCCACAGGACACCTTCAGCTTATAATTAATTGACGACTAAACAGGCTTTGTCAACACAAAGAGAAAAGGCAATGTTACACTGCTTGTTGTGCTATACCCAAGGTGACTCTGGGAAATATAGCAAAACAACACAACTGTTATTACAAAGGACTTCACCAGAATTGGTTGTTGTTTTCCCTAAATGAAGATCATGTTGTTATAGTGCTGATTTTCCTCTAAATGGACCCAGCTAAACAAGTAATGTAGTGTCTGCTGAGAGCACAGAGGAGCTGACACAGTGCCAGGTGACTGTGTGGACAGATAGGGATGAGGCCAGGTATGACAGCTGGTGCTTAGATCGAGCCCGTATTGACTCGCTGCTACGAGCGCGACCCCATGTTGCTACATTAGCCACGTGGATGCCATACAAAAACAAAACAACGTCCCTCTGCTCCCAGAACACACACAGACACACACCGAATCTTGGCTCATGTTTCCAAAGAGTGCTGAGATGAAACACTCAGATGATGAGGTAGGAGAGAGTACGGACTCACTTAACTGATTCAGATGAAAAATCAGGACAAGAAAAAGAAAGGTAAGTCCAACTTTTAGCTATAGCTAATCTTGCCCTCTGCTGTGTCAGTGGGTTTGATGCTAACAAAATAAAGGCTGTTAAATCCTGACTAAAATAGTCAGATATTCCTATTTAACCAGTTCTGTAGCAGATGTCATTCTAACTCAAAATATGGACAGAGGGTTCCTCACTGTGTTGCAGATGCTAATGGAACAGGAACTTACGGCTCTTTACATACAGTATTTTGACCCCTTAAGATATTTTATTTACAGCTAAATTACTGATATATCTGATGATGTTATTCATGCAAATAATTATTTACAAGAGTCTCTGTGAGAAGGCACGTGCACCACAGGCAGATTTTTCTATGAGATTTTTAAAGAAATCCCAAATGCCAAATTAATTAGAAAACTAAAACCTTGAATGGTAAAACTGTAACTCAAAGTTTATTGTTTATTTGTCACCTTCAAATAAAGTGGTTTAGATAGCATGGCTAAACTTTTGGTTTGTTTATAACCTGTTTGATCTGACTTTGTTTTAGTGTTGTTGCCAAGTTCCCAGATCGTAACAATTACTTTTACAACTTTTACTATCATAAGACATAGTAACGATAGCTGTAATAAACCACAACTATCCTTTAAGACTTAATATAACAAAACAACAATCTGCCAACAATCAACAATAAAAAATATTAAATCAACACAAATATTCCTTAAACCCTTTATCCTCCAGTACTGAATATGTGGCAGTCTACTGCGTCAGTGTGGTATCTATAAATAAAATACTACGTCTTCTTGGAAAGTATCAGAGCGATGGTTTGCCAAGCCAGCGATGCCAACATAATGCTCCATTCTGCATCTGAGCTGCATATAGTATTGCGGTATACGCTTACATAAGCACTCTGAAAGAAACGAGTGTAGTGTTACCATTGTGTATTCTTTTCACTGTACCATCTGGTGACTCGCACTCCTCTACCCCCCCGTCACTTTCTTTCTTTGTTTATATTTTCCTCTCTCACTCTCTCTCTTGCTGTTGTGCTGCGCTGTCCGTCCTCCTGTGAAAAAGTGCATTGAGAAAAGAGCTGGTGACTATGCAGATGTAAGTATGACTTGAATGTTTCAGCGGCAAATGCTTGGCCCTTTTGTGTCAGCAATACAGCAGCGATTGTCTCATTAAACAAAGAAGCAAAAAAACAAAACAAGTGCTGTCATTTTCTTAACAATGTGAACAAACAATGTTCAAATCTAGAGGGAAACTGGGAATATTGTAAGGGAATTGCTGGCATTTGCGATCAAAAGCTGCACCACAACAGTTTTGTGTGTATAATAATGAGACAATATAACAAACTGTCTAATCTCTGCGCTGTTATTTCTGCTTACAATGCCATTACTGAAGCCACGGAGAAATTAATAGGTTCTCAGACAGCATCTGAAGAGGGACTTTGGCACAATAACTTAGATCAATGCTCTCATCTATCTCTCTGCCTGCAGAGATCACAGCACATTTTTACAGTGCTGCTCTTCCTCTAACTTTATAGTGCACCAGGGCTTCAGAATTACAGCTGCACTGTCCTCCCAATATTGCAAGATGAGGAAGTTCATTCTTAAAACTTTCAGTGATCTGTTTCAATATTCCACTCCAATACGATTACTGTACTCTGGAGTGCACCCTGTAGCCTTCCTTTCACCCTAACACTTTCTAATTTATCCTCTAAGCTGATGCTCCTCCTCTACCTCCCTGATATTTCCCTGAGGGGTAATATTGGATCAAGAATCTAATGCAACTGACCGGCCATCTGCCTTATTGCCTCAGAACAGATCTACAGCCAAACTCTTTCAAAACAATACAACAATTTCATATCACACAGATAGCACTGTTTGATCTGGCACTCAAAGCAGGGAGGCCTCCACGTCTCCTGACCCAACGTCGTTCAGTAAGACTGGTATGTATCCTTACATAACACAGCACCACATGACCACAATTAGACAACATCTGCTGTGCTTTGATTGAATGCACGACTTCTTAGATTTCATGTCCATGCTCCAAGGAGTTTGAAAAACACATGCTTGTTGTCAGATTTAAACTTGTAGCAATTTGCAGGCGTTTGTTCAAAGGCAGAGGAAAGAAATAATAAAAGGGTCATCAAGTTCAGTTCAAAGATGTGTAATGGTCTAGCATGCCAGCAAAATAAAGTTTCCAGTAAATTTGGGGAATGCATGGCTTCTAACAACACCACAATACCTTCCAAATTTCAGACATTTATGTGTGTCCAACCTTGTGGCAATGGCCTGGAGAAGAAGCCACATCCACAGAGAACGTGACTCGCCTGCATAAAGCTTTCATCTATGGCATGTTGAGGGTGTAATTTCTAGTGTCCACATATTTTTGGCCATATAATTTTAGTTTTAGTCTTCTGAGCCAATTACACTGAACCTTTATCTGCTTGATCATTTCTAAACTGCTTTGAAATAGATGTAAAATGTGATAAACTGTGAAAGTCTCGCTGTTTTTTGCGTCACCTCTAGTGCTTCATAGAATATCTTCTCTCTGGTTGTTTCAAACTGTTTGTAAATGGTTACTATAAATGCCTATAGGTATGTTCTCAACTGTGCTTTATCATACTGTGTGAAAATGCCATGAATTGTTGGTGTTACCTTGCTTGGAGGGGGGTGGAGTAAGTAGCTGCATGTGTCACATTAAGCCAAGGGACGGGGCTGATGGCAAGGACTCTTCACGATGACTGGAGTCTGGTGGGCAGCCACTCATCTTCCCCTGGGGAGACAGAAACGCAGAGGGAGTTATTTCAATTAGTCAGATACTGCCTCAACAAAAAGCCCAACCTGCTCCCAGTTGTACCTCCTGGTCCAGCCAGAGAAAGCTAATCAAATCAAGGCAAGAATGATGCAGACAAAGACTGGAAGCACTCTGTGGTCTGAGAGGGAGGTAAAGGAGGGGTATAGGTGTGTCATGTTTGAGGTGGCTTTCCTTACAGTTGCTTTGGATTGTGGTTAGTTAAGTATTTTTTTTGTTTTAGACAGTAAAGTTTCTGTACAGTGTATGACTGCAGGGAACAAGGAACTGGTGGGCAGAGAAAACTGCTTGTATAACCAAAATTATGAATGAAATCAGTTTGCATAGATCAGTTAGTGGTAAAAGGTGATGTGGGGTTTTTTGTTTGCATCACACATGATACAGTATGCCACTCCCAGTCATCCACCAAATGGAGTCACATTCAAACATTACAGTAACCTGATCAGTTCAGTGTTGGATCTAAGCATTAGAATAGGCTTTACTGGATTTGTGGTCTGCAGGGTTTTTTTGAAGATAATAGTCTCTGGGTAGCTTTGTTGTTCACAGGTCCCTTTCTGATGTCACTTCAAAGCTGTGTGCAATCTGGGCCAGAGGGGGTTTAGCCTGGCTTGACCAGGCACACTTCCGCGCCCCTTTTCATGTTTGGCACTCCATTTCTCTCTCTGACAAGCAGTCGGAGCAGAGTCTGGGCCCCTGAGCACTAATTACAGGTCACCATGTCAACTAAGAGGGGCTCTCCCCGCTTTTAAACCAGTGGCTGACATCATGACGGGGGAGGACGGGCTTTAGGAGAAGCATGCAGAACCAGTGTACAAGTAATTCATCTTAATAAACATGGAGATGAAGCATATGAACATTTATTATAACGCACAGTTGCAGCTGGTGTCCTCTTATAGCCTTGCATTTTTCTCCACTTATGTAAGGTTGTTGGTGGTACTTTATTATCATAGCATTCTCATTCCCACATTAATTTCCCTACTTAACTGTACTTGTCGACTCAGGTTTTAGTGGTTAGAAACACAAAAACATGAGTCTGCAATAAGACATCTCTCTTTATGGGTTGTTTATTCTAGGCCATGATTCAATAGCCTTGATTTGGAATACGCTACAAATAAGCCAGCCACTAAATATAATGTGAATACTATTGTGAATTTTCTTCTTGATTGAAACTATTTAATATAATCTAATTTAACTGACTTTTAATTTGAAGTCAGTTTGACTTATTTTATTTAATTAACTTTCCCAACAAAACTCAGTTACTCTGCCATAACCACTTAAAATTGGATTTCTCATTAATTATGATAATTCTATATCAAATAATTGGGTATTTCATAATTGGGTCTTGGTATCCTTCCTTTATCCTTGTGAAAAGATTCATTTCAAGGTCTACCACATTTTTCATAACGGTCCTGGTTAGAGGAGGCATATAAAAGTAAGCCAGCTGCAGAATGTTGGTGATTCGAACGCAAAAATAAACTGTCCTACATCGCAAAACTTTTTCTGAGCACGCTTTTAATACATACGGGCGACGCCGTTACTATTTCGCCCCGCCGCGACTTCCAAAATTAATGCGGCACAGCTCCAGTCCAGCTCAGTCGGGAGGAATGGAATGAGAGGCAGCCGTGGGCAATACCAAGTCTGGGTTCCATTAGGGGGGGTATGCTGCGAGCAACACAGCATTAACGGACATAAACGCACACTTCAACGATCAAATATGTTCTCGAGTACATTAAAGATGAATTATAAAGTAGTGACAATGAATACTTGACTGTAGATCGTTGATACACACAAGTATACAATCTTAATCTTCATTCAGATTCCCTGCGTTCACGCTTCCACCCACCGCACATGTATTCCTATCTACTTGTTACAATTCCAGCGGGCACAGAATGTGGCTCGCGTCGAAGGTGGCCGAACGACAACTCCCCTCCGAAACTTCTTAAAGTCTTCCCAAACTGTGGATTCTTTTCTTTCTGCTTGTTGAAAGAACGTAAACTAACCCGGTTGGATTAACACTCTCATAAGGAATAACTTGTTTTCTCATCAAAAGGTGAGTTTTGCCATGCTGGCTGGATGCTTTGAGTGCCTTAATCCGTTTTTATTCCTTCACACTGGAGATTTTAACGGTTACGACTTCTGTGACGTCATTTAAGCGATTCGGATTCGTGTAATTTTTAAAATAACGAAGTCTGGTTTTGTTAATTTGATATATTTAATAGTTAACATGAGTATTTTTGAACAGTTTTAACCCGTTACAAACCAGACACCACAGTTAAGTTGTGTTGGTTCTTGCTTCACCAATGGTGATGCTGCCTGGATATTTTACCAGGGAATGTTGCCATAAGTGTACGAGTGTCCAAATCGAGTCCTTTTCTGTTAGTTGAAGGATTTTGTTCTTGTTGTGGCGCATACTTGTTCAATGGGAAAAGCAGGATTGGGATTTATAATTTCAAATATTTGCTTTTTTCCTACCGTGTACTAACTTCATCACATACCCCTTGTTCAAACGTTTCTCAAGCTGGAGCCCCCACAGCAAAGCAAGGATGTTTGTGTGAAGTGTGTGTTTTTATCCAGTGCATTATAACAGTTCAAGACAAAATTCTTTGGAAAAACGTTGCCAAAATTCCTTCTTTGTTATTGTTGCGCAATTACCATGCCAGTTATGCCTCGGCAACATCACCTTCAGAAGTACTGCAAAGTAATGTGGATGTCAGAACTTGAATGGCACAAAATTATGTGCAACCAATGGTAATCATTTTCCTTTCTTTTTCTTTTGAACAAAAAGTTGTTTTCTTAGCACTCAGGAATGCCAACAATTTCCCCTCTGTTTAATGTTGGACCAGAGGGCAATCAGGAACAAACATGGACTGGGAATCCTCACGTCTTATTTTAGGATGTGAACACTGGGTTTAACAGCTTTATAATAAATAATTTCTTTCTGAAGTCAGATTGTCTTTATCTTTACCTCATTTCTATAAAGGTCAGCGTCAGAAGGTGAGCATTCCCTGGAGCTACTATGGGCTTGATATTTTGCTCAAGGGCACTTCAGCTGACAGGATGCTTTGCCAGCTGAGCTTGTGTCGAGTGGTTGGTTGTTTTACTCATATGTCCTTTGCCAAGTCCTAATGAGGCCATTAATGTAATGTAGTAAACATTGTTTCACAATGCACAGGCATTGCACAATGACATTTATTGCATTTCTCAAACTGGCAGTTTACAAATGAAATCAAGACTATTGGCTTGCTCTGCAGACATCAGCAAAGTGAGCGCGGGGATCCCCTGTAAGGACTGTTAACACTTGAAATTCATCCAGTACACATGGCAGGCTAATCAGCTACCTTGTGTGGCCCATTCCTCAGCATACTGTATATGGCTTGCCGTCCAGCTGTGGGGGGAAACGGAAGAAAAACAGCTTGTGTTTTTGTGATCGTGACAATGTTTTGGCTCAGTCGTGTAACAGAGCAAACTGAATGAAAGAGAGAGATGGTGCAGGTGCTGGCTGGACAGGAAAAGCACTGCTTGAGAAGGAAACAAAAAGGGAAATGTGTGAACAAAGGTGGTTGGTGTGTGTGTCGGTGACTCATTCAGATGAATTTGTGTAGGAATGTGTGATGGGATGGCCCAAAATTGCACAAGGCGATCCTCCTCATAACTTGAACTAATCGCTTTTCTGTGGGTAATTGATATGTTTTGCTATCTCGTCCCAGAGCTTTTTAGCTTCATTGTGCTGTGGTGTCACATTGAAACCACACATCACATATGACATTGTTTGTCACGTCGACACTTCAGTGAATGCTGGATCTGTTGTTCTCCAAAATTTATCAGTGATTTCCTCAGTATTAAACTCAGCATCAAAAGCTCAACTGAATCTGTAGCCTCAGGGCGGCTTTCTCTGAAGCTAAAACTCTGCCATGAATACAAAAACTGTTAGACACAGTAACAGAGCTGAAAAAGAAAGTGTCTGTGCTGCTATACATAGGTAACTGGAGATAACCTGTTACACGCATTTTACATAATTGTCTCCTTACAATGCAAATTCTCCCAGACTCCCAGCGAAGTCTGATACATGTTGGGAGGGGATTTTCATATCGTTTGAGAAGCTTGTTTATAAATGCTCTTGCCAGAATTTATCACCCAATCTGCCTCCTATCCTTTTTGCTTGAAGATAAGGTGTAAGAAGAACCATATTTTGAGATTCAGGACAATGTAGCTGAGGAATGAGGGTGCTACAGGTCCATGAGAAAGGATGAGATTACTGTTATTGCCATAAAGAAAGAGAAACTCTATATCTTACCTGTGCTATTGCATGTTTTATCTCCTCTGTGTTTACAGTATGAGGGTGTGTATGCAGTGTAATGTCCTTGTTGTAAGTTATACAGGTGCCCTGGGCTCTCTGCTGCTATCAGTTTATGTTATCTAGCTCATGTATATGCTTTTGGATGCAAACTGTGTATCTCGACTTTTAAACAGCTTAATTTCCAGAGACATGAGTATATATTTTTCCGAATTAATCTTGTGTTTTCACTGGATTTATGGCCCTGCAAGGCCTGAAATTGCAGAGGACCACAAGAACCATGATTTTAAATGAAAACATCAGTGTTGCATGCCTCCTCTGCAACTGGAGGGATTTTGCATGACCAAGTCTCAAAGGAGGGGAGAAGAAAATGGGGTTGCTTCTTCCTGCATTTGTGTCCCTTTCTCCCTTTTCCTCGGATTGTGTTTTTCCCCTCTGCTCTTGCTTGGCCTCCTTAGTGAAGCTCGAGTCCTTTCAAGGAAGTGGACCAGAGAGGTCCAGCACCCCTGAGGATATTATCGACTTATCTCACCCGCTTCTCACTACAGCTTTCAGTGCCTCCTGTATTATACTTTGCTGATTTTGGTTGCAATGTTAGCAGGTAGATAAATTACTGAGACACAAGTTCACTCCTTGGTACCAAAAATTACATATTTTTAGTAAAAATTCCAGTTGTAATTCCAGTTGTAAGCTTTGTTTGGGTTTTGGTGTAGGCTGAGCACTCAGGCCAAATTATGGACTTATGTTATCTTTACTTACTGTTTCCATTGAGGTAATCCTCAGGCTGTGGAGTGTTTCATAGCTAAAGGAAATGCTGGCACATTACCAAGTGACTGGGAGAGGTGAATTCATACAGCTGTGTTTTGTTACACACTCTGCCAAGTTTCAAACATCTACAGGTATTTTTTCTATTTCATAAAATGCTGCAGGAAAAAACCCTGCAGCTTTTTTCTTGAGTAAAAAGACAAACCACATTTAAAGGCTTGTGACTCTGCTCAGGTGTGACAATGTAAACAATAGAGGAGACAATCCCTGTTACAAAAGCTGCACACAGGAAACAGATCAGCTCACCCTCAACAAGCCCTTTAATTCTGTCAAAACGGAAGATCTTCGGTTGAAACAAAACAACAGGGTTTGGTTGGGGTTTGTTATAATTGCAGCTCGTTTTTTTAACCCTCTCCTTTTAATGCAGCTCGCTCTATTTCGAGCATACGTAATGGTCGGGTTGACGTCTCCGTGGTGTGTTGCACTGCGATTGCTAGTTTTGTGGGGTTACTCATGCACAGTCCAAGCCTGAATGCTGGGCGGGGAGGGAAGGGAGCGACTGCTGACTCTGTCCTAACACGTCTGCCAGTGCAGGCAGTTTGAAATGTGTGTGTGAGAGAGATAGTGTGTGTGTGCGCTCTCACTCGTTGCTCAGAGCCACATGGAAGCCAGATGTTTTAAAACATTTTTTCCATAAAGGCACCTGAGCTTCAGTTGTACTTCATTGAGAACTCCTTGAATTGTTCTCTGTTGCGTGTTTTTTTTTGTACTCGCCTGATCTCTGCTAACATGTGAGAGGATGTGAGCATTTTCACTGGGGTAAGAGAAAAATTATTTACATTTCGCAATCATTATCATCTAAACTTAAGAGATTCCAAAAATCTGGTGGTTTGTCTTGAAAGAAGGGTGCATTTTCATTTAATAACCCAGTAATTAGCTTTGCAAGATGTATTTTGTGAATACTTCGTACACCATCATCCAGAGAGCGTTGAACTCCAGCCAGCAAACACGTCCCAACTTTACAAAACTTCCAGCCAGCTCCGATAGGGAAGTAAAAAACTAACTTGATCAAAAATCTGTTTCTTTTCAAAAGACCTGTAGTTCTGGAGCTTCGAGGATAACAATTGATTTCCTTGGTATGAGCCTTGCAGCAAAACCTGCGCCAAAACAGAAACTAGTTTCCGTCCTATGAAAACATTTAGCCAGTATTCCGACACAGACTGGAGGCTGTAATTTGTCTCAGTGAAAAAGCGGTGTACTCCCACACTCCCTGCATTGTTCTGTCCATCAGATTGTGACCTCCATCAAAACCAATTAGGTTAACGTACCAGTTATGTTTCATATTGCATTTCATCTGGCTAAACATATGAGTGAATGGTTTTGTGTGAGTAAGAGTTGAAAAATAGTGCCACCTTCTCTATTTATTGAATCAGGACTTTATTCTGAATTGAAATGTGACAGGAGATTCCCAAAGATCCACAGAGATCCCCACCCCTAACGTCAACCTTGATCTGTACAGAAAGCCTTTGCCAAGCCTGAGTAGTAACACGCATCACGCCTTTTCACATCTCGTCTCTCTGCACTGATGACTAGTGCCACAAATCTTTAACTGTTTGCCAACAAACTGCTCAACCACATCAGTCGTGAATCTGGTGTGTTGGCTGCTAGCGAAGGCAGGCATTGATTAAGTATTTCCCAGTCACTTTCATAATTGCATCTTCAGTCAAGGAGGAGGATGATTCACTGAGTAGGAAGGTGCTTCAGATTCTTAATCTGCAGTAATTCCTGGACAAAAGCTGCAAGGCCTGATCAAAAGTCAAAAGCCGAATGATGTGAAAAGTCTTTGAAATTCCTCTCAAGTGAGATATCTTCTGCAGTGAATTCAGATAATGTGCTGTAAATATTGCAGCTGCGTTAACTATGTGAGGCCGCCCACTGTCCATTCCTCAACGTTTCTCTGTGAATTATATAACAGCATTACAGTAGCATGCTGTGTGCAAGCCTGACCTTCAGTGGTTAATGAGCATGACATTTGATCAAGGAGGACACCGAGGCATTTATCCTCAAACCCTTGATTTATATTTGTAACATATAGAATATACTTTGTGTGATAGAACAGGATATTTACTGGAGCTAGTGTTGCCTGTGTTGTGGATAATTACCATATATCAGATGCTACATGTCATCAACTCGCAATAAGTCATTAAAATCTTGTTTAGGTTCCCAGACTTTAATTTGACTCTGAGCCAGAAACAGATTGTTTGCCCTGTTTGTGAGCTGGGTGGAAGTAGTCGAGGAATTCCAACAGTGAACATACAAATATCTGCTGGATGATCTTATGGGCAGGGGATCATGGGAATCAAGGTCTTAAATAGTGCACAGTGTTTTCCCCCTGTCTGAGATTAGGCTTAACGGATAAAAACACACACGCAGGGCGTCCAGGTATTTAAGGGGGAGCAGCTAAACATGCTCCCAATCTCTATTAATACCAGCAAGGGTTATTTGTTTACACTCTGTTGACAGCAGAGACAAATATATGACTGACAGCATTATCAGAGTCAGAGTAGCTTTATTTGTCAAGTAAAATAAACATACAAGTATTTTTTCCATTACATAACGACAGCCAACTTCCCGACATCATGACAAGCTCAGCCAGAATCCAAAATAGACGCTCAGACCATCCAGAATTAGTGGTTTGGGTGGTCAAGCATGTCGCCCACTAGCGTGCGTCTTCCTGTTTATTTTAAACATGCTCAACCTCTCCTTTTAGTGTATCAGTAGGTTACTCGGAGATGAGGGGGGAAGCCTCGCTGTGAAAACTAATGCCATCTTGTGACCAATGTGATTTAGAACTGCTCGTCAGCTCAGCAACATTTCTCATCAGCTGAATAAACAGATCTTTTGGCAGGGAACCGAGGTGGGGGAGAAAAAAAAAAAGCAGTTCCCACTCGGATTTAGTCGTTGGCACTATTTATAAAAGCCGTACCCTTTGAAAGGGAGCCCTTTAAATATTTCAGCAAGGGCAGTTTGTGTCAGCATCTTCAGCCCATGAAACAGGCTTCCCTCCAGCTGATTGGTTGCATAAAATTTGGATTTGCGTTGTCTTTCTGCTGCTGGCTGCCAACTTATTGTGAAGTATTTTAGACGTTTATTTCCAAGAATAAAAGAGAAAATTAAAGTGAAGCCATTCTAGTAACATAACTTGATTTGTTTGAGCCTGTGGTATTCTTTATTTCTACTAATTAGGAGATTGATGTAAATTTCAAATGGATGCCAATGTTGTTCAGAGGATTGGGAAATATAATCATAAACTAAGTTCATCTGAGCAAGAAAAGTTTTTGCAACAGACTATTTGTAGAGTCCTTTTAAAGATCTACAGGTAAATATAATTAAGTTCAATGTTTGGTGAGTTTTTAGCTCCGTTTCTGTGCATCAACTCAACTTAGTTTATCAATATTGTTTTTTAAACACAACGAGGACTGCAGCTAATGATTATATTTTCAATTACTCATCAGGAATAACACGTCAGAGAACAGTGAAAAGTGTGTGTCACAGTTTCCCAGAGTTACAGTGACAGATTTGTTCAACCAGAAATATTCAGGTAACTATTGGATGACAACAGAAAGCAGCAAACCTTCACATTTCAGAGGCTGGAAACAGCAATTCTTTAGCTTCTTTCTTAAGAAATAACTCATTAACCGATTATCAAAATAGTTGCTGATGACTTTCTGTTGATCGACTAATCAACTCATTGTGAAAAATGTCCATTGCAGTTTATTGTAGTCCAAGGTGAAATCTGCAAATGTTGTTTTTGTCTGACTGACTCAAAGATATTCAGTTTATTGTCTTGCAATTCCCAAAATAGAGCAGCTTGAAGAAAATAATAATTTTTACTTGGAAAATAGGCTTAAACAATGAATCACTTACTTTTCTGTTAATTGACTAATTGATTAAAGGTTTCACCTCTTAAATGTTGTGCCCTTCTAAATATTAGAAAGTGAGTTTTTCTAAATGGTCCCAACAAACAGAATCATTTAGTTTAAGTGAGTGGTACAAATATGATTTCTGTGCAGATCATGGGTGCTGCTCCAGGTTGTAGGATGCTGTCAGAGGATGCAGTTTGTGGGCACATGGGGTCGGTGGCAGTGCAGCTCGTTGTGTGCATCGGGAATCAAAGGCCGCCATTGTTGGAATGAGAAGCAGATGTTAGAGAGGAATTCTCCTGACTGCAGCAGTTTTTTCTTTTTTTCATGCCTGAGCTTTGAGCGCTGCCTCATTCCATCTCCCTCCCTCCTGCTCTCCCCCCTCTCTCTGCTGTATATATCTACCCTCTCCTTTTTCTTCTGCTTTGACACATACTGTACCTGAAGCTATTCTTGAAATCAGCGTGGTGACAGCCTGCTTCAGTCGGTCTGTTCCTCCTTCTCCCAGCAGCAGAGGAAGGTTTTCCTCAGCTTCGCCATCCAACAGTTGGACACAGAAACTCTCCACCCCTCTGATGTCAAAAAAGGAGGAGGGAAAGAATGAGAAAGAGAGGTGTAGTTGTGACAGAGGCCCTCTCTTTCTGTATCCCAGTGTGGGATTTGGTGTCATGCCTGACGCTGAGGTTTGCCACGTTGACAGAATCCCTGTTTCGGGCTGAAAGGCAGGAGGAAACTCAGTTGGCTGCTCTTTGTGCGTGTGTTGCTTTAGATGGACTCTGGTGTTGCATCACACTTTGCACGGCAGTGAAAAGGGGGTGGGGGGGTGGAAAAGCAGCAGTAATTTCATTATCCAGCACTCTCTGCACTCAAACACAGTGTTCCCGGTGCAGAGTGTAAGAGAATCCACCCTTTAATTTCACGGTGGACATCCACTCTGTGGCGATGTCTCATGTTTAGACCAGACATGACACAATTGACCTTTAAACCCATCAATAATGACTGTACTCACTTATGTCTGTGTCTGCATGAGACCAACACGGGCGTCCGGTTTCACTGTTAACATTTAAAATATAATAAACGAGTCATAACTAGGATGTGTGGAAGGAAGGAGTCATATTTCTGGCTGCAAATGTAATGTGATATGATTTCAACAGAGCCTGCTTCAAGGGCCATTAAGTTTTTCTCTTCAGGAAGACATGACTAAGCTTGATGTGTGAATGTAGAAAGCACAGATTTCAAACCCTGAGACAAATACTTCTTAAAAATTTGTTTGTGGCGTTTACTAAAAGTCAGCATCAGCCGTCGTTCCAGCAGGGACAGCCAAATACTTTTCTGTGATATTCTTAGATCATGTCCAAACTAAGCCAGGGAAACACTATTTACCAGTTGAAATGTCCACATTAGAAATTTATGGTCATTTTTGAAAAGATCTTGGTCCGCAGTCAAATGCCTAAACAATGACTAAATGATTTAATCTCCTCCTCTTCCGGCTCTTTCTGGTCGCAGACAATATCAGCCATCATCTGGTAAAACACAGAGCAGATACAGTTTAGTCATGTTGGCGATTCGGTGCCTTCTTCCTGCTGTCACTTTAACAGTGTTTCAGTGCAGCCAAACTCACAGTTTCATTGTTGTAATACTAAAAAGCGGAGCTGGCTTTTCCATATTTATCCACACCGGAGTGAACTTTGGAAGAGCTCTGTATTCAGGTGTGAAAAGTGCTGGATTAGTGCGGATGAAAGGTCAACAATGAGGGGAAAAAGCTTAGTGTGGACATGGTCTAAGTTTTCTGGTACGCCTCTCTAGAACTGAAACATCAGGTGATTAGTCTGACTTGAAATTAATCTGCAGTGATTTTGTTAATCTGTCGTTTAGATCATGTTTCAAGCAGAAGTAAAGACATTTCCAATAGCTTCTAGGTTCTCATTTTTGAGGATCTGCTGCAGCATTGTGAGAGTGAAATGTATATAATATATATATTTGAAGATATCAAATTGCCGGTTTTGTCCAATCAAGCACTTTGAATAGTTCACTTTAGGTTTTTTCAGAAATGATATTTACTAACTGAATAATCAAGGCAATAACAAAGCATTGTTTGTATGGAAACTATCTGGCAAATGAAAGTATTCAAAACTATGTTTCCTCTGCGAGTATTGTATCAGTCCTGGTTTACTGGAATCACTCTCACTCTCTGGAGGAGAAGCGAGTGATGTATGGAAGTGATCCAATTAGATGAATCTCACTTCTAATTAACCCCGCTGCCATCACACAGCTCAGCTGCTCTGTAGCAGCACCTGACATATGGTCATGGCAAAAGACCAGGAACTTACCCAGTATGTGTGTGTGTGTGTATGTGTGTGTGTGTGTGTGCATCTGATCCTCCTCTATTTCTGTCTGCATGTACACATGTGTTTGTGTGTGTGTGCAGTACAGTATAGTGCTTCTGTTTGGTCAAGGTCAGCAGCAGCAGCGGGAGCCGTCCCAGTCAGGGCTCGTCAGCAGACTTTGCTGAGTGGCTGGTTGCCCGCCACGCTGCACATCCAATGACCAGCTTTAATGAGAACTGATGCTGGATGTCAACAGTATGTGTATTTATGGCTGCTTTCCCCACAATGCTCCCCGTATGTGCAGCAACAAAGCAGTGTTATATGTGGACAGCAGGCGTATTGAATGGGCACTTAGTCCGAAAAGCACTTTCTGACTTTGCAGCAGAAGTCCAGTCCCACAGTTGAAGCTGTTGTTTTTTTGAGCCTGGTCAGTAATTTCAGTGTTTCCACAGCTGACAGAGCATCAACCCGCTTCTTGCTTTGTTACAGTAACAATTTACTGATTTACTGAGGTTTTTCACCTTTACCACTCATGGACCCAGCTTCTAAAAGCAGTAAAACCTAAATTTTGTTGGTGGTATAGTGGTATGATCGCTCACAAAAACTCTTCAACGTTTGTATGTTGTGGACAAATCCTTAATTCTCTGCCTGCATCTTTTAAAATGCTAATTTTCCTCTATCTGCCCTATCTGTTTTTAATGACAACATGGCTTCAAGGTGAGGAACCTTCAACAGGAAGAAGTGATAATCTGGATTGATTGTTCTTTAACATTCTTTTGTGTCGTCTGAGACTTTTCACACCCGCTGGAAATCTCACACGTCCTCAGGCAGAGTTCATGCTGTGAGATACTCACTGCTCTCAGGACAACTGTTAAGGTTGGAGGTGTGTGTGTGTGAGAGAGAGGGAGATTTGTGTAGTTGGTGGAGAACAAAGGAAACTGTGAACATCTAACCTGACTTGGGCTCAGGTGCAGGATAAAGTCAAACACATTATGAAAGCACTGCAGCCTAAAATTCAGCGTGCAGATATTCTTCCTCGTCTCTGCAACACTTTGCTGTTTTCCTTTTGATCATAACAAACATTTATTACAAAACAAAAAGGTTTTGGGAGATTTTAAATGCTTGTATTCCCCTGTCAGTGTCCTCTAACTTCAGTTCAAAGAAGGTGAATGAGAAGGTTTGGCACTACAGTCTGACTCTGTGGATTTCAGCAGACAGTGAAAAATTCAAGCATGTCAGACAGCTGAAAGCATGTCAACAGAACTGAATGAGTTGACAAAACTGATGCCAGGAGGGAAAATTGGAGCTGTTTGGCTCACAGTGCCAACAAAATCAGACACCCAGTCGACTTCTAAAGCCCCGTGCATAAGTTTCTTTACAGCTGTTCAACTCAAGTCAAGTGTGGTGGTGACTTATTGCTCTTTTTTTGCTGCTATGTTCTTCTTTTTCCTGTTTGTTAAAAAGTTCTGAACTGGTTTTGTTTTGTTAAAAACTTGTGAACGTGATAGAAATCAGTCAGTTTTCTGTATGACTCACTTGGTCTCTATGTTCCCGTCATGCCAGCATTACATCTCATCAGCTCCTCTCCAGACAGATGTTCACACCTTCCTCTGGAGTCACTGACATTCCCCTGCACTGACGTCACATACTCATGCACATAAACAGGAATGCAGCCCTCCTCATTCCTCACAGCACATCATCATAGTCCGAACATGATGCACTAACATCAAGTCTTTTGCTGTTGTGTCTCCACAGTGGCAGACTCGCGCCCCCATGCCCTACCTTGTGAGTGCTGCTTGGCCTACTGAGCCCAACAGTGCTGGTGTGTCTGTACTGGGCTGCAGCTGAAGCAGGGCTACAGCGACTGCACGTCAGCTCCTGTGGTAGTGGAGGCGGGTCGTCAGAGGGCCCAGAGCCCTGGAAGCAGGCGCAGGGGCCTGTCCTGTCCCAGCCACACGAAGATGAACAAACTGAACTTTCACAACAACAAAACCATGCAGGACCGCCGCTGTGTCTGTGTCTTTCTGCCCTAACGATGACACGCTCAATGTCATAGTCAATGTGAGTAGACGTATAGTCACTTCGTCCACAGCAGTGCTGCTTTTAACAGGAACAGCAGCAACCAGAGACATTCGGGGGGAACATTTTTCCCGGGAAGAAATGTCTTATTATTCACTGAGACGAGAAGATTGACACCACTCTGATGTCTGTGCAGTAAATATGAAACTACATCCAGCAGCTGGATATAGGGAGACTGCTATCCTGGCTAAGAGCACCTCTCAAGTTTACTAATTACCACATTATACTGTATGTTTTTTGTTTAATCCCTACAAAAACATATTGTAAAAACATTTTGAATTAGTTTTCATGTATTTCTACTTTCAGACATAGCCAGGCTAGCTCTTTTCCCGTTTCTTGTCTGTATGCTTAGATAAATTAAGCTAGCTTCATATTTAAATGAAAATATAAAGCTAACTGAGAACATACAAACTCTTTCAATATGTTGTTTTCACAGTATGTATTTTTGTAGGGATCAAAAACAAACAATATAAAACACGATAAGCTAGTAAACAAGTAAACTTGAGAGGTGCTGTTAGCCAGACTAACTGTTTCCATATATCTTTGTTTACACTGAAGTTGCCGGATGTAGCTTCATATTCATTGTACAGACATGACAGTGTTATTGATCTTTACGTCTGTCTCTGGACAGGAAATGCAAATAAACATTTTCAATTATTAAAGGGTGCACACTGAGAGGTTCTACTTTCATAATAAGCTTTGGTTTCTTTGGAACTGGCTGCAGGAGATAAATACCAGACATTGACATTCAGGTAGCTTATGTTTGATTATGTTTGTGTTATGTAAATGATTGCTAACTTTTTTTTCTTTGTGCTCCTCAGGTGAAGACTTTGTGCCAGGAACTGTTGGTCCAGGTGTGTGACCTCCTCAGGCTGAAGGACTGTCACCTGTTTGGACTCAGTGTTATTCAGAGTAAGAGACAAACAAATGTTTTCTCCCTCTTGTTTGTGAAGTATCGTGTTGTTTTGAGCTGTGCTGTACACAGTTTACCTGTCTTTTAACTTGTTTACCCATCAGCTGAACAGAACAGTCTTTGTTTTCTATGACTGACGATGTAAAGAGAGTGTAACCAAGCACTTACTTTCCTCAGACCAATAACTTAGCTGAGAAGCAGGAATCCGTCCTAAACGTAGCATGTCTCACCTATCTGTCATGACGGTCTCTCAGAAACCAGGGCTACCTCGTCCTGACTGGCCCCATTGTGCAGAGAGGCTAAAGATGTTTTTACGAAGACAAGGCCCAGCGGGGGTCATAGGTATGGGTTGAGTCACCACGTCTGTCCCACGGCCGGGCAGACAGCAGGCGGGTGACAGTTGTGGGCAACAGCAAAGGGAGAGTAAATTGCAAAAGGCAGTGTTTTCAGACAGCTGGCCTCCACATGAGCCAATGGCAGCCCAGCAGGTCAGTTGAGCAGGAGCCAGTGGGTCTGATTGTGGGACATTCCTGAAGTTCTTGTCTGAACAGCGTGAAATCCCCAAGGCAAACAGAGGCCACCCACTCCCTGTGTGTCACCCACTGTCCCCCCGCCCCCATGACCAGAGCATGGGTTCAGATACATCTGTGACTTACCCCAGAGGAAGAAAACATATCCAGCATTGATGAGCGCAAGATGATATTTTAAAGTCTGCTCAGTGTAATTTTTTGTGACAGATAAACTGACACTGTCTGTTGCTAATGCCACAGCTGCTTTTAAAGAACTGTACGTTTTGCTACCACTACATAGCTAACGTTAGCATTAACAGCTGTTTATTAACAGTCTAGAAGAAATGTTGTGAGTTCAGCATCAAACTTCACTCCTTTACTTGCCAAGAAGTGTCGTCAGCTGTGGGAAGCAACACAGTGTTTTGCCTCTTTTTCTATCTCTTCTTTTCTTCTGCTGAATTAGCATGCTAACCAGCTAGCCCCAGCCTGTCTCGGTACTTTCCGATATCGACTCACTGTAGCATCCAGACTGCCCTGAAGAAGTAGCACTGCTCAGAGGGTGTATCATAAACTCCTATATTGTATTTTAATTGTAATAATTGTTAGTTGTAGATCTACAGTAGTGTTGGGTTGATTTGTACAGTTTTCCCCCAAAAGATCTTGTGACATCCATTGTTGTACACACTCAACTAGGTAAATTAAGGTCTCATTTTCACATCGACTGTCAGAAATAATGTTCCTGTCTTTGTAAATTGACATAATAGACCACAGAAATTAAGTTTAAGGGTTCACCCAAATCTCAGAAAACATACTTTACCATTCACCACTGGTCCACTGAGATTTCTACCAATGTACAACCACAAAAATAGTTCTCAATGAAAGTGAGGTTTGTGGATTAGCCTGAGTATCAGGGATATTGTTTCTGGAAACAGCCATTGCTGTTCAGTTTTTTAAATGTAATTTTTGGATTCTTTAAGTGCCGCAAAACTAAATGCCACGGACCTCAACTGTAATGAGATGGCGGCAGAAGTCTCAGCTGCGGAGATGTCAAATCTTCACCAAATAAAACCAAAATTTTCTTGGGAAATGTTTTGAATTTAATAAGGTGAAAACAAGGCATTTACATGGATCGACATATTTGGAGATGTGTTACTGCCTAGAATATATGTATGCAGGAGTCATGTAAACACACTCACTCTGATAACACTCATATTCCAGTTATCTGCTCTTCAGTATGTTTTTCAGATTTGATAAAAACATCCATTGGTGCTCTGTCAGAGAGGCTCAGCCCCTGCTCTTCATTTACTTTAGCTTTTCAACAGGTTTTCATTTTATAGAAACTCTTGAGTTGTCAGATCAGCAGGCTGCAGCACATGAAAGGTGTCACTTGAGGAGCAGATTAAGACATGACAGAGTGAGGTGAAGAAACGAGGAGGAACACCAGAGGCTCTGAGTACAAAGGGAAGTGCAGAGGCTGTCTGATGTGATTGCTCTGAGTCAGTCTTTGAACAGGGCTCATTCAGGAGGGATTTCACCGAGCACACAAAAACACAAATGCACCTATACATCCACATATACAGTACACACAGAGAAAGAGTGTGTGAGCTGAACCTGTCTCTCTCCTCCTCTGACAGACAACGAACACATCTATATGGAGCTGGATCAGAAACTGTCCAAATACTGCCCCAAAGAATGGAAGAGAGAAGCCAGCAAGGTGAGACATAATGTGCAGGATTTTTTGACTTTCAGAAAGAAGTGAGCAGAGGACTGTAAGTCTCCATTTTAAAGCCACAGTAGGCAACATTCAGACTTTAGACACAAAACTGGATTTAAAAGATCAACTACCTGGGATTCACAAGATTTATCCAAATAACATTCAGCATCAGAAAGTGCTTATTCTTTATTTTTAATCATTTAAATTGCAGGTATATTTGTATATGTGACTACAGAAAATGACTGATTAAACAATTAAGGTTTTGGTTGGTTAAAGAAACAGTTCAGCATTTTGGGAAATACACTTTTTCACGAGGTGATGTCCTGCTATAGTACAGGTTAAAGTTACTTAGCACAGGTTTTAGTCTGTGTTCTGGCAGGAAGTCAAGAAACAGTTACAGTCCGTAACTCCTAAACCATAAATTACTGTTTTTACTGTTTTTTTTTAATGTATAGATTAAACTGACAGAGTATTAACTAATCAGCTTTAGAGGCGTTGGAAGGCATGTTTTTGAATTTAAGTGAGGTTTTTGAGCTGTTGTTGAACCAGCCTATTTGCACCTACTTCCATTATGCTAAGCTAGGCTAATCTCCTCGCTTTAACACCACTCTTAACACACAGAAGACATCAAAGGTTTATTGATCTTCTCAGCCAGCTCTTAGAGTGGAATTAAACACACATACACTGACAATCAATGAAAACGTATCACCTCAAAGATTTGAGAATATTTTACTAAATGTCTTCTGAAAAAAAAGAAAAAAAGAAAAATGATCTTTGCTTTGAAAACTGACTATCACAGAGACAGCTCAACTTTTTTACTCCTCAATGAACAAAAATAAAACAGCAACTCTGGATCAGTTCTCATAACACTGTTCTGTTTTTAAAACATTAAGGTGATGTGTTTTCATTGACTGTCCGTGTACTTCCCAAAATGTTAAACTATTCCTTTAATAACTCGTGACTAAAATTCCTGGCCTCTTTTACTGTGTTTGTAAACCGAACTCTGGACAGCAGGAAACATAGATAACTTTATTTAGTTGTTATTGATTCAGCTGTTGCTTTGCATTTTTTAGTGTAATGAAAGCCAGAGAACCAGAGTTTCTTAGCTGCACTTTGTAGACCTATAAGTTTCCCCAAAACAGCTCTTTTGCCTCAGTCTTGACTCTATGCACTTGATATCTGATATGATATATTAAATCCTGCCTGTTGTAGACAATAAACAAGGATTTCCACTTGTGTTTTCCAGGGCATCGACCAGTTTGGTCCTCCGATGATCATTCACTTCAGAGCTCAGTATTATGTTGAGAACGGGAGATTGATCAGGCAAGTAAAGCCCCATGACTGACGACACGTGACATTAAAAAATGCTCTAACATCACTCCGTTAACATATGATCTGGTTAACTCTGCTGTCTGTCTGCCCTGCAGTGACCGGGCAGCCAGGTACTACTACTACTGGCACCTGAGGAAACAGGTGCTGCTTTCTCAGTGCATCCAAAGGGAGGAGGCCTACTTCCTCCTGGCGGCCTTCGCCCTGCAGGCTGACCTTGGCAACTTCAAACGCAACAAGCACTTTGGGAAGTACTTTGAACCCGAAGCCTACTTCCCCCCGTGGGTGAGTGTATCCAACGTGTACCATATGTGGCCTGAGAAGAAGAGATGATTTAAGATGACTGACCATCCTTCATGCTCCTTTTTTCCTCCCTGTTCACACTAAATCACAGCTGGATCTTCTCTGGTCCTTCTGCACCTGCAAAATATTTTCTCTTTCGCTAACATTAATATTTGCTTTAGATTGTATTTTGGCTGCCATGACTCATGTACATTTTCTCTCTTTGCATTTGTTTTTTATTTTAATGCACAGGACTTTATTTATTCGCTCGGATATTTAGGGTTAGAGCTGCAACTGACGATTGTTTTCATTACTGAAAAATCTGCCAGTTGTTTCCTCTGTTAATTGATCAGTTGTCTTAACAAAAACATCCATCACAGTTTTCCAGAGCCCTTGTCTTTAAGAAAAGAAAAGCAGCAAATACTGAAGAAGCTGAAACAAGAAAATATTGAAAATCGCCTAAAATTAATTAGCAATTTATCAGAACTGCCAATAATTCTGACTAGAATCTAAAAGTATGTCAAAATATAAACTTGTAATGAGGCTTACAATAATGAGACTGTCTGTCAGTGTTTTTATTTTCAGCTGGCCTCTGTTGAAAGGCTGTGACATGCACACAAAGCTTAAAAGTGATGTTAAATGTGAGTAACACAGTAAAACACATTAATGGATTAGACTGGTAAATCCTGTCTGATATTCCTCTGAGTCACAGTGAACGTCCTTGAAAAACACCTGTGATTTAAGTAGGTGAAAAAGACCAGAAATAAACTGCTGTATCATTGACTGAGAAGCTGAATCGTACAGTAAAGGCGGATGGTGTTCAGCAGTGTGTACAGTATATGGGTCTGTAGCCACCTCCCATTAATCACGCTGACCAAACGCTTAGCGACAGCTCCACATCTGAGCATGTGGGGTAATGAGAACTGGGACACCGAGTTTATTTTTGTCCCTGGAAGTGGCACATACACTCACTCACACTAGCTTTTATTTATTTTTTTAATCTTAAGAAATACTTCAGCTGACATTGCTCTTCTGGCCGTTCACCACCATCCTCCTCTACCACCATCTCTCTGGTTATGGCTGCCACACCCGTCTGATTTCCCTCCACTTCCTGTGATTAGCCTCCTGCCTCCTTATCACCACTTGAAACCAGGAAATTGTTTGATGATAAGCACCACAGTAAATCTCCTACAGATTTAGGTGCTTAGAAAACTTACTTAAAAATCTTCAAAAGCCACATGCAAAGCTTAGGGAGTGTGTTTTTCCGGGTTCCTGCCTCTCTCTGGCTCTCGTCAGTCTCTCCAGGTTGACATCTGTTTGCCCTCCAGCAGGCAGCTTCGTTATCCTCATTGGCAACCTGTGCTGCCAGTCTGCTGCTGTAATGAGTCCGTACAACTTCAGGGCAGCCAAGCCTGACATTTCTCTCCTCTCTCTCTCTATCTTTCCGCCCAGGTGATAGCCAAACGTGGCCGTGAGTACATCCTGAGGCACATCCCGAACATGCACAAAGACCAGTTTGCTCTCACAGCTTCAGAGGCGCACCTCAAATATATTAAGGAGTGTGCTCAGCTTGATGACGTTACTGTCCACTACTACAGACTCTACAAGGTGAGAGATGGGATTAAATGTGCTGCAGCTTTCTCTTTTGTTATCCAATTTCCAGCACGGATGACATTATTGCTTCCATCTATGACGATGAATCAGTGGCTGAGGGGGAATTTGATGTATTAACATCTCATTGGATTTCTGGTTCTTCTTATCGTCTCTGTATGATTTAATCTTATCCAACAGGACAAGAAGGAAGTAGAGGCATCTCTTACATTGGGACTGACTTTACGTGGAATTCAGATATTCCAGGTACAGTTTCTTACTTTTTAAAATCTTAACTGGCTTAGAAAATGTGAGAGACCACACACATGATGACAGATGATAAAAGATTTTACTGTGTTGTTCTTGTGTGGTGTGCACACAGCCGCACCACACACCAACAGATTCACCACTAACAACAGGATTTGTGGTTGGAAATATCGAACATGTTTAATATTTACGATTTGAAATCGGGGTTGAGGGACCTTGATCGGGATCCCAATTATCTTTCACTTTGCTTTGCTTCCTGCCTCATGTATTCCTAATTTCTGAAGATAAGTTGTTGTTTATTATTGAGTGGTAAAACACGTCAGCCGTGTTCAGACAGAAAACCGAACGTCACTGTTATTTTATCAAGGCTGCTGCGGTTGCACACATCCGGCGACATCATCCATCGACTGCATCTGTCGACAGAAATGCCACTTTTCTGTTTACCTGCCCAATATCCAGACAGACCATAAACTGCTTGTCAGCAAAGAAACTTTCCAGAGCAGTAAAAACCTTCCTGATGATATTATAAATAACTATGCTGAGTCCCTGGATCGTTGTCCGTCGTCTCGCCAGTGGCTGAAACAGCATGGCCCCACTGTATTGTTTGTTAGTTGGTCTGAACACCCAATTATTCTCCTGAGACAAGTGAGAGAAATTGCCTTTTATATCAGTCTGTTTCAAGATGTTTTCAGAAATACGACTCATCATCTTGACAGAGGATAAGATGAGGTATTATTATACAAGAATTTAAATAAACAGTTCTGGAAGAAAACAAGACTTTCAGGGCTCGCTGATGGACACAGGTTACTTGCGTGCTGCAGCAGTGTTGTCATTGTTTCCTTGTTGAATGTTTAATCTGTTGAAAAGCATCCGTATCCTGCAGCTTTGATCAGTGACTTCATGCGTCTGCTTCTGTGTTGCAGAACGTCGGCTCTGTGAGGCAGCTGCTGTACGACTTCCCCTGGACCAACGTGGGGAAACTGGTATTTGTGGTGAGTTAGAAACACACCTCAGACACATTTTTCATAGGTAGCGTATGTTTTTTTTTAAAACTTTCTTTCTCTCTTTAATCATTTCAACGATGACGAAACCCGAGCATCCCCCTGGCTCATGGCAGTGTTTGTGAAAGCCTAGCTCCTGCTCAGGGTCGTGGAAATTTTTACGCAAGGCTTCTTTTCTCCACACTGCTGTTTTATCTTAGCCTTGCAAGTCCTCTGGAACTAATCAGGGATTTAGAAAGACTTTCCCTGCATGTGCATACAGACACACAGACACTGTATACATATTTTCATGTAATCAGCAGCAGTATTTTCCTTCATATGATATACTGCACATACCTCTTGATTTATCCGTTTTATCAATTATAACTCACGTGTCTTTTAAAGGAAATCCTGTTCAATCTTCTCATCTCTGCTCTGAGTCAGCTGGTCGTAATGTTGAGCACAGCAGTCGGTTAATTTGCCTCCATAGGGTTTCTGTTATCGGAGGGAGGCAGAGAAGCTTACTATATATCTGTTTCACTCTGATGACTTCACGTTTTCCCGCCAGTCGACTATTAATCACAATCCAGCGAGGACATTATTGCTTATCACTGAAAATGGCTCCTTGCGACTCTAATTTTGGCTGCTGCTTTATTTTTATACACTTGAAAGGACTTTAAGATGTAGATTTCCTGACTGTAAGACCTCTGAGAAACTTGCTTTGTTGTCCCAGACAGTTGAAGCGAGTTTTGCTTTGGCGCAGTTACATCTGCCACACAGTTCACAGTGAAGACATCCTGTTTTCCTCCTCGTTCCTGTTTTTTCGGTGGTTTCCTTTCGCGTCTGCAGCGCCGTCGTGACAGTGAACCCGGCGGTGGCGTGGCTGTGGTTTTCGCTGTGGACGGCGAAGGGCCTCTCGTGGCCCTGTCCCACCCTTCCTCCTGAATAACAGGCTTTCTCCTCTCCACCCCACCCACGAGTCACGTCATCCAACACCGCTGCCACCTCCACCACCACGGCTGCTGCAGCGGGCCTGAACGAGCCAGAGAGCGGAGCAGGGCGGAGGGATGTGTGGGTCAATAAACACCAGATGTTGCAAAGGTTTCGTGGGGGGATTTGAATTCAAGCTTTTGGCTTTAGCTCGTCTTTGGTATCAAGGTTTAAGAGAAGGAGGGGCATGTTTTCAGCTCAGTGACAGAAGAGGGTGGAATCACTGTTTCTGATGCAATAAGAGAAAACAAAGTCACATTTATGCTCCTTCTCAGTCCGTGAGAGTTTGATCTGCTCCTGCTGACGGCTCAAATGAAGTCATCACCCTCGAGTGCTGTGGTGTTGGATCTAGTTCCAGCTTCTGACTCGCCAGTACTCTGGTTGATGCTGGTGATGTTGAGGGATTGTTGGATGAGAGTTTTCGATGTGTGTGGCCTGTTCGGGAGGTCTTTTTGTGGATGTGGGAGAAAGTTGTCCAGCTGTCCTGTGCAGAGAGTTCAGGATGGACTGACGTGAAACAAGAAACTTTTCTAAGTGGTTTCTGAACACCTTTTAATAACCTGTCCACTTGACACCAGTCTGCTGCTGTTTGTATTGGGTCTGGAGTAGAGTTAGCTCCAACAGGGAAGCAATTGATCCACTAGGTCTTTTTAACCTTTTTGCATCAAAGAATTGCACCTTCTCATCAGACGTCAGTGGAAACAGCACAGATTAACTCATAGCAATGTCAACTCAAGATAAACATTCATAGATTCATTAAAAAATAATTTTGTCTTGTCATAATTTAAGATATGTACATCTGTGGTTCAGTGCAAACAGGAACTTCTAGCAGTTAATGAAACTCAAGGTAAATAACCTAAGGCCTAAAAAAACATTCAGGTGTTTGCTGCATTCAAATCATGTAATATAGGATGGTTGAGATGGGAAAGGTCATGACTGCAGAGTTGGCACGGTGAGCGTTACAGAACTAAACCCACAAAATTTGGGTTTAATTACCCTGAATTATATATTTTGGTTGATGTGAGCCGTCCACATTTTTTTAGTTTCTGGCTCCTCTGTATCATTAAGCACCAAGTCAGATTAATTAATTCGGAAGTTTTGAAATCAAAGTTTCCTTAATATAATTATGACTTGGATGTTGATGTGAACTGTAATTATGGTAGCTCCTATATAACAGGAACATGGCAGTCATGCACAGTTAACAGACTGATTTGCTCAAAGCACAATGGGACATGTAGCGCCAAAACTCAGATCATTTTATCCTTTAGGGAAACAGGGAAAACACAAGCAGGGTTTTCCATAAGCGTAAGGTTTTCAGCCTACTACTTTTCTTACTGTTACAAATCACATCACCGTTACTTTTTAAAATAATGTTCAAACTATAATCTCAAAGTGGGCGAAGGATTTTTGTTATTGTTCTTAAGAATTCAGAGAAACAAACCGAGCAGAAAGCCGCTCTCGCAGCCCCTCTGGACGTCCTGTTCGCCCCCGAGCGTCACAGAGAAACACTGATTTGTAACATTAAACTCCTTTATTCAGCGTTACTTAATCTGCTCTGGAGAGGAGACCATTGTGGATAATTCAGCTCCCAGTAAAAACCTTCTGAGCAATGAACACTGAAGGAATCCCACAATAAAAACAAGCTGAGTATGTAGAAACAAGCTATGTTAACGTCAGCTCAGCTCAGTTCCTGTCATCTCCTCTCATATGATTGTCCTACAACATGTTCAGTACCTCCCACAAAATGGAAACATTTCTGCGTAGCTTGAACCCTGAAAATACCATGTGAAATACGGCATGTGAAGCTTAGACATTACTTGCAAATGAGGGAGTAAAAACCAATCAGTAAAGGTTTCAGATAAGTATCACTAGTATCAGCTTAGGTTTATAAAACAGAGATGTAATGCAGCTGTAGCCTGTGTTGACTCACTCCGTTTGGCTCATTCACACCTGGCCTCTGCCCAGTACGACTCCAGTGTTTTCCTGGTGGCCGCTAGGAGCTGCAGAGGGGCAGTTTGAGGTTGAAGACAAATACTGAACTTGAGGGATGGAAGAGAATATTTCTCCTTCATTTTCCCACCCAGAGTTTTCCTGCCAGTCCGAGGGTTTTGAGCAGGAAATCTTTCAGCCTCAAGGATACTTCTGTCCCAGAGAAAATGATATTTTATGTGGAAGCCAGTGTCAAAGAACTGTCAGTTAAGATTTTATGAACTCATTTCCCTACAGTACAAAGCTGAATACCTATAATGTGCTTTCCTACCTATGCACAGGCTTTAAATGTACTTGGATTCAGCTGGTTTCTTTAAAAACGCCTGGGTAAATAAAGTGAAAGCTCAGTCCTGTGGTCAGAAATGTGCAGCTCTGTGCATTTTCACGGGCTTTAAACCCACCCCTGTTGCCTTTTAAAGTCCAAACCTTTGCAGAAATGTTTATAGGTCTGTATTGAAAACAACCCCGCTGACACTAAAGACAGCTGTGATTGGGTCGAGCTTCTGCCAAAAGGCGCGGGAGAGAAAGAAAGAGAGCACAAACCCACCATTTTAGTTTTTTCCGTGTATCCAGCCAACATGTCCTCTCCCTGGAAAATCATCAAAACTGCTTAAAATGCTTTGTTTCAGTGTCTCTATGAAGAAATGAGAAACAGACACAGGAACTGATCATTGCATTGTGTTTGGCTGCAAAATAGTTTTCATGAACAGACGTCGTTGCTCTTCCTCCTGAGGTTTGCCTCCAGGCCTGTCTGGCGCTTAATCATAATTTCAAATCCACATTCCTGTTTCATAAGCTTATATTATTAACTGCCATAAATCACAGAGTCCTGTAATCAACATTCATGTGCTATCTTCCCTTTTCTCCTTCCGCTCTCTCAGGGGAAGAAGTTTGAAATCCTTCCCGACGGCCTCCCCTCGGCCCGTAAACTCATCTACTACACAGGTTGTCCGATGCGCTCCCGCCACCTCCTGCAGCTGCTCAGTAACAGTCACAGGCTCTACATGAACCTGCAGCCGGTTCTCAAACAAGTCCGTCGTCTGGAAGAAAACGAAGGTATTTTCCAGCAGTTTTATATTGTTTCTTTCTTTTCTTAGCTCTATCATCTCATCATCTTACATTGTGTGTCAGAACACAGTAACTGCTTGGCAGCTGCTCAGAGACCAGAAATAGTCTGACACATAACCCACCGTAAAACATCTTGTTTTCATACTGTTTTTTGTAGTTTGGGAGATTTAAAGGTGTTGGACAAGAAAGAATTCCCCAAAATGTTGAACTTTTGCTTTAAGGGTTATAATTTAAGACATTATTTTGAGTTTTGGCACGTGGAAATAACATTTTGCACGATAACCAATCTGTAATAAATGTTAAAATATGTGTAATTTCAGAGAAGAAGCAGTACAGGGAGTCGTACATCAGCGATGCTCTCGAGCTGGACATGGAGCAGCTGGACAAGCGTTCTCGTGCCAGCGGCAGCAGTGCAGGCAGCATGTCTCATCACAAACGCCTGTCCCGCCACTCCACAACTAGCCACGGCAGCTCGCACACCTCCGGCATCGAGACGGACAGCTTCAGGGCCCCGAGTCAGGCCCCACACAGGCCCCTACGAACCTGCAGCTCGTCCACAACCAGCCATGGGAGCTCACACACCTCTGGCATCGAGAGCAGTGGCAAGGAGCGCATACTAGATGATGATGGTACGAGTGAGGAAGTTTTTAAGACATAACTAGATACACTGATGACTTCTGAAGTGAATTCTGTAATAACTCAACAACATTTGCTCCTGCAGAGATTGAGATGTTGGTGGACGACCCCAAAGATTATGAAGAGCTACATGAGATGGCTCTGGACCAGGAGCTGTGTATCCACATCACTGAGGACATGTTGACGATGTCCCCTGATCAGACAAATGGATACTCTGGTACAGACACTTTTTCAGTATCGCTGTTAAAAAAAAAAACAAGAATAAAACTCAAGCTGAACTATTGTTTAATTCTGTAACTAAAACATTACTGTCCTTCCTCGCCAGGACTGATAGTGAAAGACGTCAGCTCCTCCACCTCCAGCTCCTCTGAGACCGTCGTCAAGATGAGAGGACAGAGCATCGAGTCTCTGCCACAGGTGCATGAATTTCCAGGCTCTTTTATTAAAACATCAAATACATCAAGTAAAGTGCTTATGTGGAGAAATGCATTAGGAGAAGCCCAAACTCAGATGCACTCAATGCACACTGCAACACTGATAAAAACTTTTATTTTGCTGTTTTGGTTGTTTAGTTTTGAACCTAATGTCACACGAGGGTTTGTACTGTACAGGTAGAGTTGGGTTTAAATGGTTAAGTTTTGGTGTCACTGTTTCAGAATCAGAGAACAAGAATTTCTTATTTTTGTTTCCCTCTATTATGTGCTAATAGTGAAGAGGCAACAAAACAGGATTCTCCAGCAACAGTTGCCTCCAGGTGGACCAGGAAAAATCTTCCTCATTGTCACCACTTATTTGCATAATGAAAAAAGTCACAAACTAAAGCAAAAATAAAGTAATGTAACTTCAGAATAAAAGTAAGTTACAGTATTTGACTATCAGGTAACTCAGTGTGAGAGTTTTAGTCTGACATCTTAGCTTTTAAGTCTTTCAAACCTCTGAATTTACCCAGCTTTTATTCAATTCAATTTTATTTATACAGCACTGAATCACGACAGGCGTTATCTCAAGGCACCTTTCATGTAGAGCAGGTCCAGACTGTACTCTTTATAATATGATATTCACAAAGAAAGACCAAACAGCTCCTGCTATGAGCAGCACTAGGCAACTGTGGAGAGAGAAAACTTCCTTTTAAGAGGCAGAAACCTCGAGCAGAATCAGACTCAGGAGGGGCGAGAGAGAGACGAGAGACGGGAAGGAGGAGAGGGAGGTAGAGAACAGGGACAGGAGAACATAGCATAATGCAGATTTCATGTAGAGATGTAAAGTGGTATCAATAATAACAATAGTAGCAGTTGTACTAGAAGTAGTACTGATAATTTCTAAGTATAATAGCAGGTGTTGAGTAGGATTGTAGGAGCAGCAGGAGGCTTGCCATCACAGATCAGATTCTGCAGTTCCAGAGGCACAAATACCTTCAGAAAGTGACAGGAAAAAAAAAATATATAATAACAGTTGATTTGTTTCTGTCTACTCGCAGACGTCTGCATGCAGGAAGCCTCAGTCTTCAACCGACCGCCACAGCCAGTCTCTCGACGACATCCGGCTCTACCAGAAGGACTGCCTCCAGTGGGCAGAGCTGTGCCAGGACACCGCCCACAGCTACACATTCGGCTGCGCCCAGGAGCTCAGCGACGGCGGCGGCTACCAGGGCCTGGCCGACCAGCGGGCCGGCATGCTCGGCGAGCAGCACCCCTTCCCCATCAAGAGAACCAACAAGTACTTCTCCCTGGACCTGACCAGCGACGAGGTCCCCGAGTTCGTGGTGTGACCGGAGATGGCTGAAACGAGGCGACCTCAGGGTGACCTTTTCACTCCTCCGTGTCAGATGTGGAGACGTTTCAGCCCTCAGGGAACGAGACAAGAGAGGAGTGTCGGAGAGGTGGTTTCTATTCTTGGCAGCAGATGGAAGAGATGAGTAAACTGGCAACAAGTTGGCTGTGTCTTCAGTCACCACTTGAGGCGTGTAACAAATAATAAATGAACAAATATGGAGGATTCTGGCTGAAATGGGAATTTTATGAATGAACACTGGGCTCATAAGAACCTGTGTCTTTAAAATATAACCCAAGCTGCTCCCCCTGCGTGAAAGGAAACAAAAGGGATCACATTGTCTTCTTCAAACAAACCCCCCCCCCAAAACATTATTATTCAAATCTGTCTTCTCCAAACTGGTTTTAAGATCCTCACGTCGTGTTTACCTGCTTTATAAAGTCAAAGAGACTGTGTGTGCATACAGGTGAACTTACAGGAAACACAGACTCATGCACAGAAGAGCATATCAAAGATTTTTTTGTGGAGGATGCAAAGGACAAAATCACTCTGAGCTACGAACCAAAGAGCAGGAAATGGCGCGTTTCTGCGTCCGCGTTGTTCTCGCAGCGTGCAGCCATGACGATTACGTTTCAGAGTCACGGTGGGAGAGAAGATGGACCCATAAGCCAGCCATGGCTCCTTCTTTTTCTCTTCTTCTATGCCACTTCATTTTACCTCGACAGGAAGTGCAGTGTGCCAACTCCCACCTACCCACCCCTCAACACACACACTCGGACTGGACTCATGTGAACACACACCCGACGTGCCTTCATCACACTATGCAGGTGTCATACCCCCTCGCCTTGACAATCACACACCCCCTCATTTTTAAAGATTCAAGCCATCAGAATTCAAACACACACTCTCCATGAGCAGATCAAGCTAGCTTTCCAGCATCTTAAAAAACAAAAGATCCTGATTTCAGACTGTCTCATGTCCTGTGAAATCCGACCGAGTTTCCAGGGAGGAATGAGGTCGAGTTAGTTCCTACATGTCCTGACTCGCTTTCAGCTTTGCGGCTACAAAAGCTTCCCTGTAATCTAGACTCAAAATGGAGCCCGGGCTGGCCGTCGGCCAGAACAAACCATACATTTTGATGCATACATACAAGTATATGTCTTCCTTTCCTTCTTGTTTCTTCTCATCTGTCTTCTGTTTCATTCGTCTGCCATTTTAAACTGGAATTTGTTACATTTTTTTTATTTCTCATGCTCTCGTTTTACCTGAGATCTCTTTACATGTTGTATTTTTGTATGAATTGTCCAGACTTGTATATGTTGAACAGATATTTCGAGCACGGTTGATGTCATTCAGTATTACCATCAGACATATGTGACAGTATTAAGGACGTGTGAGGTTTGTGGCTCTGAACAAGAAAGACTGGTTTCATCATCAAGCCTGTGGTAACTGACAGGTTGTTTAACAGGCTCTTATTGCTCTTAAATCACAACTCAGATTTCACTATAATACAGCCAGTGTGAATGAGGACAGGAGGTTGTTGCAGGTTAAAACAAAACGAGACGTTTTTTTAAAATCACACAGCTCAAAATCAAAGTGCCGCAGTTACAGCTTTAAAACGTTTAGTTTTAGTCTGATTTAAATCAGTCATTGCTTTTTTTGAAGCTACAGCCATAATAATTTTAAGCTCTCTGTGGTGAAAACACTAAGATTTTATTTAAAACATTGTTTTACTCATATTTGAATTCCCTTTCAACCTTTTATCATGACAACAGAATTACATTTGATTTGAGAATGAACTGAAGATTTTAAAGTTTCATATAAAACTTTTCAAGTGGCTTTAAGTTAATGAAAAAGACCTGATTCTGCTGATCATGACATTTTTGGGAAATAACGCTTATTTGCTTTCTCACCAAGAGCTAGATGAGAGGATTGTTAACTTTGGACAGAACCAGACCAACCTTTCCCTCTGTTTCCAGTCTTTATGCTAAGCTAAGCTAACGGGACGTTATGCTTTTAAAATGTCATCCAACAAACAAAAACAACAAATGAGGTGATAAATGTGCAGATAAACGTCGGCTACTTTTATTAACATGTCAATTATGTGGCTGAGCCGAACTGTACAATGTGAAACTTTGTCTGGGTGCAGCCTAAACGCTGTTAACTGCACGTTTCCAAACTCACACAATATGTAGTTAATTTTCTTCTGAGTCGTCCCAGGTCAGCAATACAGCATCTGAACAAGGTTTTTTAAAAAGAGACATATATGTATTACATAACAAATACATGAATTTGATACTGCTATGTAATTAAAAACAACTATATTTCTTACCAGTTTGTTTCTGTCACAGTTATAATTATTTCTACTCATTAATGGTAAATGTCTTAAGTCATATTTTGATGGACAATGATGTTTCTTATATTAAAACAGTATGTGTTAAGGTACATAGCCATACAGTCATAACCCATGTTCTTAAAGTCTTCATAATTTGTTCTAACTTCCTTCTCTGACTTCAATATATGGTCATACTTACACTTTGTAAGAGTCTGTATGTCTGTGTCCATAATCCTTTCTGTGAAAGGATATCCCTTCAGGAAAAAATGAAAGAGGTTTTTTTTTTTTTTTTTTTGTCACCCTGTAGTTAAAAAAAAAAAAAAAGATTTGTTATTATGAAGTCTGGTCCGTGCCTTCTTGGTACTAACGCCCTCAATATCCAATAAAAAGGTACATTTATCTACCAAGGTTCTGCTGCTTTTTGGTTATTTCAGAGTGGTGCCAAGGTGCAGTTTATGTGCTTTTTAATTTTGGAAAAAAGGCTGTATATGATAGAATATATAAAGAGTTCATTTTCCCATTCCGTTTATTTCTCTGGTTTTAAATCTAAACAGGAGACAGTTTCTCTCCAATAACAAACATTAAGACTACTTTTAAAGTATAAAAAATGTGTTTATTAGATCATTAGAAAAAAATCGGAATATTTCTATGTTGGTGCTCAGGGATTTACTGTAGCACATGAACATGTTTCATGAGTTTGTGCTGCCCTCTGGTGTAACTTACATACTTAAATGTGAGTATCATTTGGGCCTGAGGGTGGCAGTATTGTCTGACATATGACAAAAGCAGTGCTGCTCTTGCCTGATGTTGTTTCTCGGGCTCTTTGCCAGAGACACAAATAACTTTATCATGTCAAAAAGAAGAAAATAAAGCAGATAAATATGCATTCTTAAACAACTTAGATCTTCAGTAACTGGCAACTAGCACAGTGGAAACAGTAATAAGGCAATTTAAAGTCCTCCTGTCTGACAAGAAAGTACACATAATACACACTGGATGGCTGAATACTTTCCCACAATTTAATGCTGACATAAAAATAAATCCATCTCTGTGTTCCAGCTGGCCTTGTCCCTAAGGTGAATGAAAACCTTGGTTCCCTCTCCCCCTCATCTGTTAAATCTCCCCTCATAAATCTCAGTGACACTATTGACCAGGCATTGACTCTGGAACAGTATGTGAAGCGTTTCATTCATTCCTGTTTGTTCCTCCAGCTGAGGAACATTGCTAAACTCGAGTCTGCTGTTTCTCAAGCTCAGATTGAAATGATTATTTGTGCCTTTCTTTCATCCAGTCCAGACTGCTGTGACTCTCTTTCCCCCCTGTCTCAGCAAGGTCTGATGTGAAACCTCCTCAGTCCTCATTTCTTTACTTTCAAGAAAACGTGGGAAAGGGAAAGGGAAAGGTGCATGCAGGTGTTCTTACATACAGGTAGTATCAACAGGATCAGGAGTTGGAGCAGCAGCTGTTGCATTTAAGGTATCAATCACCTCTCAAATCTTAACACACAAACACAATACACATATTTTTTAGATTAAGTGACTTTCGCTTTTGGGGGATATCATTATGTTTGATGTCCATCGCAAACATACGTTCGTAAACCCAGCTTAAAAATCATAGCAAAGAGACTGTTCAGAACTTGCTTGAGAATCATCTGGTTTTTAAGTTTTCTTCAGCGTCAAAATAATTAATCGATAGTTGTCAATACATCCACGGTACACAGTAAAAGTAACTCCTAATAGTAAATTCGGCATACTTAATTTTGCAAAATGTTGGCAAATATAAGATAAAAACTGTGTTTACATTGTAGCCCACAAAACCGGGCTAATCATCAAACCACTGTAACCACCTCAGCTACAATCAATTGGACTGCTAAAGAAAGAGCTAAGCTAACGGTTAGCCATAGCTCAAGCTAATACGAAATTTACTCATTGATTTTCTCTTGGCTGCGTTGGACAAATATCCATTTTGAATGAAGCACATCTTTGTAACTTTCTTTGTTATTTCACATAACTAAATGAGGCTATTCGCTAAGTCCAATTATGATGAAAAAATACGGCTAAAAATACGGCTAAACCATTAGCTAAAGCTAACTAGCTAAACTAACAGAGAAGCGCGACCTGCCATTTCAGCTACTGGCTTAGTGGAATTAATATGATTTGGTATTTCAGAGCCACCTTCTTTAATAAATAAATTAATTTCTTATTTAATTCACATTTCATAAAATATAAATTGTAGGTTAAGTTGTTATAGATTTTAGTGTAATATAGGGCAGCTACAGTTAGTCGAAGTAGTTCAAAAGAAAATAAAATCCTTTTTGTAAATCGATTAATCATTTGAGTCAAGCAGAAATGCCATCTGTTATGATAACTTGGTGGCCAGCCAGAAAACTTTAAAAACTGTTTTCATTATTCTGTAGGTTCTGTTCTCTGCCAATGTTCCCTCTGCATTACTGAGCACCTCTGTCCCCTGAAGAAGACCAGTAGATGTGCTCGAAAGCTACGAAGCCACACAGTAAGTGTTATGGTCATATTTTTTCCTCCCATGATTTTTAAATTCTAATTTACACACACATCAACTTCTGTGTGTTAAGTGTAGCTTTAAAGTACTTGTACTATCCTGGAGTACTTTAATTTTGTGGTACTTTATAATTGTACTCCACTTTCTAAATTTGCAGTAAATTGTACGTTAAAAGCACACAATTAAAGATTTAAAACTGTAACAGTGAAATGCTGCTCACACATTCCTGATAACGTCATTTTATATTTTCTGCAAAAGAAGTACTTTTATTTTAAATACGTGACACGACTTACAGGATATACTGTGGGGAAAGTCTCTGTAGGTTTTATTTTTGGTTTTAGCATAGTTGCAAATGTCAGTGGGATTTTAAATGACCCTGAAAGTTTCTGGTTTTTAAAAAAAATCAATCCTTGACAATATAAATGGACAAAATATGCAACATCAAGGCAGAAAACACTGATCACCTCAGAGAGACTGATGTACAGTTTGAGAGAAAACATGGATGCTTTCCTCAGCGAGCTCCACCTCCTTCCTTCAACACAGATAACGTGTCTCTCCCCTCGCTCTCGCTCTCTCTCTCCTCTCCGAGCACCACAGCTGTACAGGAAATCAGTCATCCACCATCCACTGCTGTCGCCATGGCAACACAGAGGGGGGAAATCCATTCTCTCTTTCTGTCACCACCCCCTCCTCCCTCTCTCTCCCTTTCTCTTTTGTCTCGTTGAATTAGGTGCAGCTCGGCTCGAACCATTTTCACAGGGGTTGTTTTTTTTTTTTTTTGCATTTAAAAGAAGAGAGGTCATCGTGTGATAACCCCTAATAAAATCCCAATTTTTAATAAAAAATGGCTGAAATGGCGACTTGATCACCTCCATTAAAACCTGTTTTTATATTTGTCATCTTACAGTCTTCACGTTTCCTCCATTTGCATCCTTTCTGATACTTTTATACATCTTCTGATCTATGAGCACGTGTGTGTGTGTGCGCGATCATTTGAGCCGATTGTTTCAGAGTATTAGGTGACAGTGTGTCTCCAGCAGCAGTGGTGACCTCTCCGTAAATCCCATGGGGCATCAGGGCAGGCCAGGCGGGGCGGCTCTGCTCGGCTTGGGCCCCGGCAGCTGCCTGGAGGAGCCAGATGGTCGCAAATCAGAAATGAAATCCAGGCCCTTCCCCCGCCGGTCGTGATAACCCCACCCCTCGTGCACACACAAACACACACATATAAACAATGTGTGTACAGGATCATTTAAGCATCCTTCATCCTCCTACTCCTCTACCAAAATCACCATTGTTGTGATGGTTAACGCTCTTCTTTACTGGTAAAATTTTGCAATGTATCAGGCTCAGTAAAACCGTATAAACGTGGCCGATGTGAATCTAAGACAGTTCCTCCCAGTTCCTGAAAAGCCGACTGAATTTCAGCTCCACCCTGTTACACAGAACAGCACAATTAATTGCACCAGAGAGGGCAAATTACAGCGATACCAAGTCTGAAGTAACCCCACATCTGCCTGTGTCCTCTTAGAGGTGGATTAACCGCACTTAATAAACCAGCCTATTAACCAAAACAGCTGCACTGACACCACAAGGTTCAGAGATGATCCCCAGAGCCGATAATAAAACATAGTAATCAGATTACAAATAAACAAATCTCTGGTTTATCTCTTCTCCAGTGATGGAGGCAGGGAGGGGTCTCACTGTTACTGTCTCTACTGATGTTAAACAAGGCCATAACATACTGTAGCAGAGGGCAGTGACTCCAAACCAGGGTCACCTATACCTCAGGGAGTAAGTGGAAAAATCGGCTAATGGTTGAAATTTAATTTAATTTAAAAGGTTAGATAAAAGTAATTAATAAATGATTAAAATAGCATCACTAAAATGATACTGATTATAGGTGTAGCTAATAAAGTGGTCAGGGAGTGATATAATGTTGCATTCAAGTGCTTCTCAGATTGGTCAGAGGAACAAGTTTGGAAATCGTTTTTCCGACTTTCATGTGCTTTTAACTCAGCATGTGGAAACCAGACGGACGCTGCAAAGAATATGTGTTGTATTTTGTTGCTCAGAGTGTTTAAACATGTTGATAGCTGTTTCCAGGATTATATTTGTATATCAGGGTTACTGCTGATAAATAACATCTCCATGACGGGTACTTGAACACATCTGTTGGGGCTGTGAGGGTACAAAAGGTTGAAAAACACTGGCTAACTGGACCCAGGAAGGGCTACCACACATCACTGTGGTATCCTGGTGACAGAGGCTTCCTGTGTTCACCTCCACAGGAACCATGACTCACTAATTCTCCATTTTCCTCCTCTCTCTCTTTCTCCGTCGACTCTCCCTGGATGTGTACTGTAACTGTAAGATTCAAGGAGAATAACATCTGCATGAATGGAGCTGAGGAAAATGTGATTCACAGAAAACGTGACGTTCGTTGGGGTTGAGACAGCGCGGCGAAGATGAGTAACGTTAGCCGAGTTTACCTGCAGGCAAAGAACACACATGCATGAAAGCAGATGTACAGTGTGCTCATACTGACACGGATGTGAGCGTTTGAGCACAACCGTATCGTCAGAAATATACAAGACAGAACTCACAGACCAGGAAGCACTCGGACAGCGTCCAATCCTCTGAAATGTGTTGTTTTAATAATTGAAAATCCTGATTGGCCGTCAGTAGCCACGATGTCTGAATCCTCAGGACTGTCTGGCAGTCGTAAAAGGAGAAATTGTTAAAAATGTATCCTTCAGTGAGTTAGACTTAAAACCTCTAAGGTACCTATTTTGTTGCAATTGCATAATCAAGAGTTGTTGCAGTTTATATAAAAAATAAAAGTTTGTGGGGGGTGTGATGTTGAGGCTGATGGGTAGTTTTACAGATCATTAAAGCAACATTATGAAATTATTCTACCTTAAAAGCTTTAAAATAATTTTGATTATACACTGACTTGTAATAGGGAGAACAGTGCCTCTGTTTTTCCCACTATTCCCACGTTATTCACCCTTGAACACAAACTACTATCACTCACTAACTGAGTGATAGTCAGTGGCTTAAACTGTCGGAGTCAGTTCAAGAGTAATGCCGAACTGTAGATCAGTTAAAAGGACTTAGAAGTCTTTAAAATTAAGGTTTTATCTCTGATATTCAGTGAGGAAACTTAAAATATTAAGAATTAGAAACAGAGTTTGGATGTGTTTCAGTTTAGTTAGTTGGGCTACACAGTTGGAGCTCCAGTCAGCTGATTCATAGGCTCTATATTCTCAAGTCCATATAGCACCAAATCACAACAGAAATAATTCCCTCTTCCTTTAGAGCAGGTCTAGACCGTACTCTTTAAATTTTCTGTACATGAAAACTCCTTAACTGCTCAGCTGCTGTCGCTCAGCAAAAACTAAATTTTGCTTCAAACAAATTAAAAATTTGACCTGATGATGATGGTAGATAATATATTGAAGGGCTGTTACAGTCTATCCAAACATCCCGACAATCCAGTCCGCTTAAAACCAAAACCATTAACCTTGTGGCGATGCTAGAGGAGAAGTCAGATGATCACCAGAGTCAGCAGGCTTCATCCTCTGGGGTCCATGGATGTCCTTGCAAAAGTTGTTGAGATATTTCAGTCTGATATGCTTATATCTGCTTCATAAGATTTGTTAAGGTAGATTTTCGATAGCCTCCCTCTCACATATACACCAGCTGCATGCATACACTCGATCTTCTTGATCTCGCCTTAATTGAGTGCATCCTGTATTTGCAGAAAATTCTCCATATGTAAACCACCCAGATGTGAAAGATCAATGAGTGCAGCAGTGTGTGTGTTGTTGTGTTGGCTTTGGTGTATAGTTGCTGGGACAGTCATTCTTTAATCTTTGATGGTTCACTGTAATGTACAAGTGGTCTAAAGATTAAAAGCTTCAACTCTGGCAGGGACACATGTCGTGTGTGTGCAGTACAGGATGTTGTTGTTGTTGTTGTTGAGGGTTGAATGATTTTTTTTTTCCTCTCATGCAAAGTCTTGAAATATATACAGCAGCAAAAAATGTGGGTCGAAGGTGAGTTAAGAAAGAGGAAAATGAAAGAAAGAAGCTGAATCCAGCTAGTCCAGACTGTCAGCTGTCGTGGTATGCATTTGTTTACTGTAGGTGTTTAGAGAGACAGTCAAGGCTTTTCCTGTGGACCTCTGGGAGACTGAGGGAGTGTGTCCTGATAGCAGAAAAGAGAAGACAGAGAGAGGGAGGGAGGAGGGAAGGAAGAGGAGGAGGGTAGTTTCTTGCAGCCCGAGCGTTTGGCTAAAGGGTGGAGACTCAGAGCAGCAGTGAGGAGGGAGGCAGGGAGGATCTCAGCTGGAGCAGAGAGAGAGAGAGAGAGAGAGAGAGAGAGGGAGAGGCATATAGAGAGAGGAGTGTGTGTCGAGTGTGTGGATGTACTCGCCTGCCTCGCTGACTGACTGTGTGTGTGTTTGTGTGTGACAGAACGAGGGAGAAATCGCGTGGATACTACTCCACAGGACTGGATGCGTTTGACATCACGGGAGGAGAGCGTGCACACACACCAAAAAAAAAAGAAAGGTAGGATTTTTAAAAACATTTCCAGGTGGCAGGATATTATATTTATGTTGCTCTGTTTTGGTGGCATCTGGGTTAATTGCATCCAAAACAGGGTGTGTTCCAGAGAAGGAGGAGGAGGAGGAAGAGGTGGTGGAGGGGTTTTCATATCCACGCTGTCGTTTTGTCAGTGCTTGAGGGGCGAGATTGATGCCGCTGGCTGGTTTACATCATGGAATCCCCTCCTCCCTCTAAAATCTCTAAAAACCTCCTCGCTCTGAGGTGAGCTGCTGCTTTACCTCCCCCCCTCATCTCTTACCTCCTTCCATACATGTGTATACAGTATGTGAGGGGAATAAGAGAATACACTCCCACCTTCCTCCTGCCTTCTTCTCCCCTCAGGATTGGGCAGATAATGTGGAGCCAGAGGAATTAAGGGCATCTGTTTCAGGGGGGATATTTGCACGAGCGGAGAGAATGAAAATGAGACAGATGAAAAAAGGGGGGTGGTGGGTGGAGGGGGGATGCGAATGACAGAAGCAGCAAGAAAACCAGAGAGGAATCCCACAAGCCTCCCGTGAGGTTTTCTGGCCATTCTCAACCCTCTCGCCCTCCGTACCGTGAGGGGAAAGCAGTCGACCTCACACAAGCTCCATGTAGCGGTTGTATCAGGCAGATGGCCGGGAGAGGAGGAGGAGGAGGTGGTGGTGGAGGTGGTGGAGGAAGAGGAGGAGGAGGAGGAGGGGGACATTGGTGTTTTTATGTTGCTCATAGACAGATACAGTCGCTGACAGTGGAATGCATTCACAGGAAAACCGAGAAGACGAACACAGACGTGCTGTTTTTCCCACCCTTAGCTCGTCATGCGAAGGCATCGTCATGTACAACTTAACATGAAATCATCCAATCATGTGTGTGTGTGTGTGTGTGTGTGTGTGTGTGTGAGTGTGTGGTTGTGTGTTACACATCCAGGCCTGTTAGAAACACACACAGCGAGTCAGAATTACGCAAGAGCTCGTACTGTATCATGAAGGCAAGCTGCTCCGAGGCCACGGATTGTTTCACACACACACACGTCGATGTTTAGACTATAAGAGAGGTTCAGAAAGTGTCCAAACGTTACACAAGAAACATCAGAAACCTTGAAAGTAGAGAGGGAGAAATGGAAGAATGATGGAGGAGAGGAAGGAAAAATGAGCAGCCATCCACGCCTTGTTGACCACTTTGACCCTCTCCACTCCCTTCACAGCCTTCAACCAAAAAAATCCTCCCGATTCAGGCCAAAGTGTGAATAGTTCTCCGCAGGGCTGGGCTTTCCAAAAGCATCTCTCTGGCTGGAGTTGACTCTACGTGAACCTGAAGCCATTATGAACTTTAAAACTAAGACTGACTTGTGTCTCAGAGGTGTAGAGTGCTTCAGGTCACATGAGGTAGGACGGATATTGTTGCGCTCAAGACCTCGACCTTTGTACTCGCTGCACCTGTTTGCTTCTAACAGTGTTGATTTTGGTTTTTAAGCTTATTCAAGCGTGCGGTGGTTTGACTAGATAGAAGCCTCCAGCTGTTTATAGCGGCTGTATGGGAAAGTCCAAATCAGGTCTCTAGTCTGCCAGGTCAAAACACGTAACCTAAATATTTTTGATTTCCAGTCAAGTCATAAGGAAATAAAGAGTCGCGCAAGTTAAGTCTCAGAGCTCTCAAGTTGAGATGTCATTTTTGTGAGGTTTTTCAGGTTCAGGTCTCGAGTTTGTCCAGCTTAGTCTCAGCTATAGTCTCTAGTCCTTGAAGGTGTAACATGAGACTTTTCTAGTCTTAGTTCAAGTCTTTAGGGAGTCAAGTCCCACAGTGGTGAAGTACAAGTGAAATTCATGTTCTGCCCAAATTCTTGTTCAGTCAAGTCCTACGATAGGTTTCAGGTCCCCAATGGCAAAACTTTGAATGTCTTGCTCAAACAAGTCTCAGGTCTTTGAGAGTAAAATATTAAACAAGTCAAGTCTTTAGGGAGTCTAGTCTCAAATAAGTAAAGTGTCATAGAAGCCAGGTTTAAGTCTCCTGTCCTTATTTTTGCGACTGACTCAGGTCCAAGTCTCAAGTCCACCAGAGGTGTTTGTGTCTTTCACATCAAATGCTAGCCCAAACCTCGTCCAATCAAGACTCAAAACAAGTCCTTGTAAAGTCAGGTCTCATAGCAGTTGGTCCCAAGTTCTCATTTTTGTGGTCTAATTTTAATTTCAGATCTGATCTGTCCTTTTGGGTCCAGCCCAGTCTGAAGTCCATGAAGGCAAAACAAGACACTTGAATATTTTTGGTTTCCAGTCTTGAGCCAAGTCTTTAGGAAGTCAGGTCTTTAGGGAGTCAAGTCTGACAGCTGTTGAATTCAAGTAAAGTCTCAAGTGCTCTTTGTTTGTGACTGAGGTCCAACTCTCAAGTCCACTTGAGCTGTTTACCAAGTCTAACTGGAATCCAAGTCTCGAGTCCCGTCCAACCAACTCTCAAGTAAGTCTCGAGGGCAAATCAGAGTTAAGACAAGTGTTCAGAAGCAAGTCTTTTAGGTCTGTAGATGCTGACCTTACAGACTTTCACCTGACAAATAACTTTCTATCTCTGACAGTTTGGATGAAATCTATGGCATGTCGTATCCTCCCTACAGCAGATACACTTTCATTACTTTTCAGCCAGTTACAGCAAGTCGGGATCTGAAACTCTCCGAGGAGCACACTCACACTCTCAGCAGAATCTAAACAAGTCCGGATGTTTGTAATATTGTTAACAGCCCAGGAGTCTGGCCGTGTTATTCTTGGCATGCTGATTGATTCCAGAGGAAAAGTACGTTTATGCCTCCGTACTCAAACGCAAAAAAAAAATCCTGCCGATTCCTTGCTCTTTAAAGCACAGAGAAGAGACCTTAATGTACACAAAAGATGGTGACACGAGGCATGAGGCAGGAAGTTGACCTTTTAAATTTGGCGACTGCTCCGTCCACTTGCAAATATGATTTCCAGAGTGGAAAAGGAGCTCCACACGATTTGCTCAAACAACCCTCTCACTCGAAACCAAAATTCACCAGCATTATCTGCCTGGTGACTGGTGTTAATTTTCCACCCTGGTCACACAAAAGCACATGTGGTTTTTTTTTTACCCTTCCAAAGCTCTGTAGCTGTTCCTGTGACAGCAACATTATGCATTGTTTCTACCCCACTAACTACACTGCTGTTACATAACACACATATCAAAGGTTTTAAGCACGGGTCTTTAAAACGTTTGAGGAAAAAAGAAAACCACTTGGTCACTGCTTTAATCTAACAAAGGAGAAACATGCCGGAGCCTTGATCGTTTGATTTAATAAACATAATAGACCACATTTGCGCTCCCTGGAGCAATAAGCGTCCTCCCTGCTGCCTTCTTGACTCCCAGGAGATGCATCATTTCCTGGGCCACTGCCTTCTCCCCTCCCCCCTTCTGGGACCTAGATTAACCCTCAACACATACACACACACACACACACATACAGTATCTGCACACACACATCACAACCTCTAAGATGGCAGGATGGGCAGGGCATGCTGGGGGTGGCACAGATGTCCGGGCTAATCGAATGATCATGGGTGGTGGTGGTCTGACCGAGAAGCAGCGGCACGAGGGTGAAACCAGATATGTACTGTTTGAAGCTCTTTTTAAAATGAATTGAATGTGTTGTATTACTGCTAATACTTGGTTTTATTTTCATGTATCTGCCAGCTGTGACACATCTGCAGCCATTCTGCCAACAGTGTGTTGACAGGTCTGTAGTTCTTTTCAGTTTCTTTGCCATCAGAAATTCCCAGTATCGCCTTGTAAATCCAAGTCGGAGGTTGACGTGAATGGTTTTCCCACAGTTTAAACAATATGAGGTGAACGGCGTATGAGTGTTAAAGTTATTCATTTGTAACTACACTACAGCTTATGTAAGATTTCAGGTGCTTTATAAAGGCAGATAACTTCATTGATACGATGCTGTAGTAGGGACTGTATTTCTTTTTAAATCATGAATGAAACAAAACCACAAGCCTCCCTCCCACATACAGTATGGATCCAAACCACTGAGGTGCTATAATAGTTTTAAAAAAAGAAACATGACTCTCAGGGTAGTAGATGCACCGTAATATGACTAACATGCTGTAGATACTGATAATAGGACTTTCTCTATAAAAACACAAACTGTAACAGCAGATGTTTAGTTTGATAGTGGTTTTTGACACAGTAAGATATCAATACAAGGTGGCAGAGATTTTAAAACAGTTGGTTATTTATTTAGTTTCAGACAAAAAAGACAATTAATTGTGGACAGGCAGAATTTTAGAGCAAAAAACATGACTTTAAATGACAGACATGGATCTAAAAGTCACTTAAAAATATGACAAAAGATGAAGAAAGAGGAGGAGGATGATGAATAAATCACCTCTACTTCTTCTGTTGCTAGCATACAGTCAATCATATACATTATTTGTTATCTTGTTTGATTTAAAGCACAAAACTATGTCAGTGTTATACAGATATTAACTCAGGTTGGTAGCGAAGCAAAGGTAATAGTTGGCGTAGATGTAGCATTGGTATATTAGGAAACACAGTGAAAAGTGCTTCAAAGTAGAAATAGGAAGAGTTAAAGAGGTTTTAACCTAGTAGCTTGTCTTTTAATGTGTTTTTAATCATATTCAAGAAAAGATTAGAGCTTTAGGATGCACTATTTTGAGATTAAACGTTTTCAAGTATTCTGTATTCCTGCATAATGTGTGTTGGAGGCTGTTGTGATGTGATCCTGGAGGCCTGGTCCAGGTCCAGATCCGAGTCCTGCTCAGAGCCGCGGTTATATTCAGAAATAGTGATGGAGAAGGAGGCTCAGCTGTCACATTCAGCGTCATCTCCCCAGACGATCATGGCCTGACAGCTCTGCTCTCTCTCTCTGTGTTGTCCTATCTCTTTCTCTTTGTGTGCAGAGGGAGGGGGTGCCCTTTCTCCTATTCAAGGGCAGGGATCCGTGCTACATTACATTCAATAGTCAATATCCTCTTGATCGTGTTCATTAATAACTCCGGAGGTCAGTTTTATGTTACTTCTCCTTGCTGCGGTCGCTGTAAAAGCCACTCTGGAAGAAGATATTACCGCCACATCTCGGCCTCTTTTATCTTCCCTGATAAACTTTATTCCTGTTTCCCACTTCCCCCCCCACCCCCTCTTTCTGTGCAGCCTCTCCTATCAATTTACAGTTCTTACGAATCTTTGTTTAGCCGAGTGTGCCCTTCACTGCCTCTTGTTTCACAGTGACATCGCAGAGTGTACCTCATTGTCCTATGACACACTGAGGATGGTACAGTCACTCAGTCACACTGTGAGGGCTCTGATGACTGAACTCTGCATGCGTGTGACAGCTTTTTGCAAGCTCATGCTACACTGCCATGCTTTCTTCTAAGAAATTATAAGTTAAAAAAAACAGCTTTGCATTTCTGGGAATCCGCAGTGGGGTTCTGGATTCATTCTGTGGGTTTTTGTAGTAAAACACAAAAAAGAAACGACTCACTCAGCACAGAAAAGGACCGTGTCAGCTTTTACAGTAACAACATTAGAGTCAGGAGGGGAGTTTTTTGTGTGATAAACAAAGCAGCATTCAAGTTTTTTCCTTAAGAATAACACATATCTGCTTTTATTTAAAGGGTCAGTTCACCCAAAATACAAAAGTAGCTGAATAGCTCTGCACTGCGACACAAGAACAGTGCTGTTTCAACTTCTATGTCTTAATCATGGATCATCAGTTGGTGAGGAAGCTGATTATCGCCCTGAGACAAGCAAACAAGCTTTAGCCTCAGGTCCCCTTTACGTTTTAAAAAAGTTCCACGTTCACATGACAATGTTATGAAAAAATGAGTTTGTGCACACTGCCAGTAGATGGCAATGTAGCTTCATGAGTCTGCAGGAAGTAAGTTAGCATTTTAGCACTACCGCTTCTCAAAGTGAATAAGTTTTTGATTGAATGCCTGAAGGTCTGTAGTTTTAACACAGCATTTTCACATTTTATTCTACGACATAAAATACATCAGAAAAAACCCTACTTGTGATTTTTTTAAGCTTGTACGTGTCTTAAAAAAGACAGGTTGCTAACAAGTGGCTAAATGAGATGACAGAAATCAATCTACTCACCAGTCCACCGTTACAGCCTTGTTGTGTTTCTACTCACGCTCTTTCAAACTATTACTAACTTTCTAAGAAGAAAGGCTTTCGTAGAAGGGGTCAAAGCTAAATTAAATTACAATTTGAAACTTAGTGGTGGTGACGTTGACATCATGTGACCGTTTTGTAGTTGGTTTATAGCCTAGCATTAGCTTTCTGGTGATCGTATTCAGGCTTCAAATATAATAACAGCTGTGTTCATTTGTGAAAATTATCTTGCTGAGCAAAGTTTTAGCAGTTTATTTTCTGCAATAATCCAAAACACAAAGAAAAAAAACCCATTGGCTTTATGTCGAGGGAACCGGGATGATGCTAACTTAACTTATTTACAAAAAACCAAAGGCCAAACTGCAACAAAGGTTTACCATTTTATTCAAAAACCACTGTCGTGTAAACAGGGCCTGAAATGGGGAAATTGCATCTGAGAACTGTGAAGGTAAATTTTCCTTGTGTCTCCTTGTAAGGATGGAAAGTACAGTGACATTAACTAAGGGGGCAGGGTTTAAGTCCTCTGTGGCCCTCAAAACTTAGCCCCAGTTATCTCTACGTAGGGGTCCCATCCTGCCTCCTCTTAGTCTCTGCAGACCCTCCTAGGTTAATCACTGGCTCTCCAGGGTCCAGATGGCTGAGCCAGCGACAGATTTTTAATTACCACGCTCTGATTTCACACCCTGGGCATCACAGAGGACAGAACACTCCCTGCCTGGCCACCTTAATTTCTCTCTTTGGATGGTGTAAAGGAAAAAAAAGACAGGATAATAAGGTGTGCACTACAGAAAGAGAAAGAGGGGGAGAAAGGAGGAGGGAGAACCGAGCTGAGAGTCAGCGTGTGTGGGAGTACGTGCGAGATCGTCACTCTCGACAGGCCAGGAATTATATTTTCCTCGCCAGGATGTTTCCCGCGGCGCTTAATCACCCTTTAAGTCAGCGACACCCAGAGTCGAGCAGCAGCTATAATCACATCTGTGGAGGGCCTCGTCGTGAACACAGACCCCCCGAAAACCCTGGAGGAAAGGGGTTCAAAACAGCTCCAAATGGCAGGGGAAGGATGGCGGAGGGGATCAGATTGATTCGGTGGTGTTAGCAGCAGGACGGAGCGCGCTGGGGGGTGTTTCAGTCCCATCACCGAACACCTGTCGGCCATGGAGGGAGGGAAGGGAAGCAGAAGGCTGGAACACAGGAGAGAAATGGATCACCAGTCATATCACATAATGCATCTTTCGGACTTTTTCTTCCTCCTGTCAGTGCAGTTCAGTTAAAGATGCTTCACCGGCATAAAGTAGAGAACAATATTGCAAAAGCATTAAGATTTTAAAAAATTTGCTTGCTCCCTCTGTTTTAACACTCTCTGTCTCTCATCCCCTGATCTTGCTGCTGCTCTGCAACATAAATATGATGACACAAACAGTCCACAAGGAAAATCAGACTCAGCAACATTTTTTTTTTCTTTTTTAAGAACCATTGGCTTTCTTCTTGCCTTTTTTGTCAGATAATAGATGTAAGAGTGGAGGAGAAAACAGTGAGAGATGTAAGACTGCAGTCAGGACTTGGGTTTGATATTGAACTGACACTTGAGTATATACGTCCTTTTCTTCTGGCTCTGTTTTGGTTCCACAGCTCACAACTTTAGTTGTCAAAGAGCATTTAGGAGCTAGATAAATATTACCCTGCAGGAGTTGGGTGGAGACCAAAAACAGAGCTATAAGGAGAGGAAAAATTGGATTTACATTCATCAGATGACTGGAAACACCACGCCAAATGAATGTTAATGTTGTTCTGGGTCTAAATAGGCAACTTTTTGCTAACAAGGTTGTTTCCACCGCCCCCAAGTGACCATAAAATCATCCCAGGCAGCCATTGTTTTCCATTTTTTTCTATACAACGTGAACATCTTATCAGTAAACTTCTTAAACTTTCTTGAGCTGTGTAATCCATCACCGTAATAACTGTCGCACTGTAACTGCATCTTGATCAGTGCAAATTGACTTAAACAAACTGCGCTGCATTACTGCATAACGATGCAACCCTAGCTGCTCAAAGAGATGGATTACACAACTCAAGTTTAAAGAGTGCACTAATGGATTTCTGTAATGTATGGAAACAAATAGAAACCAACTGATGCCAGCAATGGCAGACAAAATACATCTATATTTCTAAAACACAGCAGCAAAATGGTTAGCTGTGATATAAGGAGATCTGACAGATACTAAATGGGGATCGTGGTCCTTTAAACATTCAACACAAACTACTCACTACTCTGGCTACACACACTTTTCCATCTACTAATAGATCACTAATTAATAATTTAATCAATCAAGAGAAGATTCAGTGGAAGTACAAACACTCCAACATAATAAAACTTTACTTTTATAACTCCACTGGCTCTAAACCAGCAGCACACAACAAACATTTTCCTGAGAAACTCCCAGATGTAAATGTGAGTCTGATGAGTGATGAGCCGGATGTCTCTGAGAACAAGCACGTGCTCCGAGCAAATAAAACTTCGTCACAAGTTACAGGTCACGTGACTGTGACTGTTTGTCATCTGGGCCCATCTTTCAGCAGGGACGATAATGTCAACAATGCTTGTGTAGCTGCAACTGAGTCATTCCTAGTTTTACATATTATCTGTCTGTAAGACTCTGGAGACGCCTACAGTGTTCATCTGTTCAAATATATAAGAAGTGCAAAATGTGACTGAAAAAATAAGATTCAAAAGGTATTTGTCAACTTTTTTCAGCCCAAGTCCAAGGGCTTGGTATAAAATCTCAAATTTTGGTTGATACCAACCAAACCAGGTCTGCAGCACTAAGTATCAAAAACTGCAGGTTAATAGATAATAAACATGATTGTTAGTCGCAACCTTGCATTCAAATTTGCTGTTGCATGTTTCACAACTAGACTCAATCAAAAAAGTATTGTTTAGTGAATTGGTAATTTTCCTTTTAGGGATTTGAGTCAATGACAGTAGATCTTTTCTTATGAAATCCTGTAAGACGATCCTGCTACACACTGAAGACTCCAGAGAATAGTTTAAGAATCACTGCACTGATTAAATTATTATACATCTTGCATAACACGGTGTAACAGTGTAGATTAATGGCTCCAGTGAATCAGGACTGGTGACAGTGCACTACAGTAAGAGCTCCTGCTCTCTTTTTTTATTTGTTTTTTTAAACTAAGCAGTTTCAATGGCGCTGGAATACTCTGGCTCAGAGGTTCGGCTGCTGTTGGCTAGGGTTTGTTAATGGATGCCTCGATGTAACGTCGCTTTAACGTTGTGTACTGCCATGATTTACGATGGGTGGAATTCCCTTCCTCTGCAGATCTGCTCATGCAGGGTAATTGGCCCATTTATCAGAAGCAGCAGAAAACCGAGCTGCAGAGTCAAAGATGCATTAAGAATGAATCTGTTGGACCAGAGAATGAGAAAGAGAAGTGGAAGATAGAAAGAAAGAAGAGGAGGAGAGGTGAATAGGTCAGCTTACTCACTTTCTCGCCAAGAGTTAGATGAGAAGATTGATACCACTCTCATGTCTGTACATGCAGTACACAGCTAGACCCAGTAGCCAGTTAGCTTAGCGTAACGGACTGGAAACAGCTGGCTCTGTACAAATGTAACAAAGTCCACCTCTAAAGCTCACTAATTAACATGTTATCACAGTTGATTAATCCGTACAAAAAAACAAAGCGTAAATATGACAGGTTGTGGTTTTATAGGTGGTTACATGATGGACTGGACTACTTCCTGGCCAAGAGCAATGACTTCCCTGAAATATGCCAGCACATAATCCTGTCTTTATGCTAAGCTAAGCTAACCAGCTGCTGGCTGTAGCGCCATATTTAATGAGCAGATGCACAAGTGGCTGTTTCAACTTGTGTGTTTTTTTTCTTTTTGTTTTTACTTTGGTAAAGATGCTGTTGTTCCTTTTTAACAGAGCCAGGCTAGCAGTTTCCCCTTGTTTCCAGTCTTTATGCTAAGCTAAGCTAACTAGCTGCTTTGTATTTATGGAGCAGATGTGAGAGTAGTAGAGAGTAGTATTTAAATTGCAAAACTAAGACAAAGTTAATTATTTTCACCCAATCCCTAATCTTTAAATCATTGCTCTCAGCCAAAACAAAACACTCGCAATCTCCTAAACATCGCAACTTTTGTTTTTGTTTTACTTTGGTAAAGATGCTGTTGTTACCTTTGGCAGAGCCAGGCTAGCTGTTTCCTTTGTTTCCAGTCTTTACACTAAGCTAAGCTAAGCTAAGCTAGCTGTAGTTTGCTGTTGTTTGCACAGACATGAGACTGGTATTAATCTTTTTTATCACAACTTTGCTAACAAGCAAATTCTCCAAACTGTTGAATTACTCTTTTAAATCTTTACATTCATTTGTTTCCTGTTTTCCTCTGTAGTTTGTTGTCACGTTTCTCCATCAGTGTTTGTAAGAGCGAGCTGTGACATTCTGACACACAGTGATCAGAGGACAGAGGCTACACACACAAGCCTTGGCGTAATTTATCAGGAATGCAGGAATGAAAGCGTACCGAGCTCCTGCCTCTGATCAGCCTCTAAATGTCACTGTCTTCCACTCTCTTTATCTCCTTCCTCTGTGTTTGCAGAGAGCGGGGCGGACACAAACTGCTGACTGAACTGCAGGCAGACACCGGGGCAGAGTGCGGAGGAGTAAGCAGACAAGGTAAGTCAAGACAAGAGGAAGAAGGCAGTGCAGCATGATCAGAGGAGGCCAAACACCCAGCATGCAAACATCAGCCAGTTTCACAGTGTTACAGCATGAGTGGTCAGTGGTGACAGCACCTTCGTTCTGCATGGAAACTGGTCCAAACTGTGCAACAAGCAAAGAGTTTTTCAATTAATCGTGACGACTTCCACAAAGTTGTCGACAGCTGACACAGTTAAAGCCCAGTGTCCATCTGAATGCATTATTTATCAGCGCCTGTTGGGATGTCACAGTTATCAGCATGTTGACACCATGTGCAACATCTCAGGATGGTATTTTGAGCGGCAGACTGATAAGAGGGAAGGAGGGAAGGACAACAGGGTTTATGATACACGAACAGCAGTAAACTTCAGTCCTGAAATAATTACAAAACCATCCTCTAAAGCCGAAAGGCCACAATATACTCTTGTTCATCAACCCTTTTCATTGACTTCCAGGTTCCAGCCACATGTCACCCCCCTCTCTCTAGATATGAAAATGTCAATGCCAAGAAAACAACTTTGTGGACGTAGTGACAGCTCTGCTAAATATTGTTAATAATTAGCTTTTTAAAAACATATTTGAACGTCCAAGCTTGCAGCATTTGTTTGAAACAAACAAGAGTGAGCTGGCAGATTTTGGTAAGGTTGGACAGAGCTAGGCTAACTGTTTCCCCCATTTCTGGTCTTTATGCTAAGCTAAGCTAAGCTAAGCTAACTGGCTTTTGCTTTGAAAGTATAACTGAAACACAAAATTTATTTAGGTGTCATTTAGATGCAACAGAGATTTGAAAAGCCCTATTTTTATATTAAGAGCCAAAAAAAGCAAAACTTGGGTGGTAAAAATGGTAAACATAATATCTGCTAGACATCAGTGTATTAGCATCATTGTGAGCATGTTAGCATGCTAATATTAGCATTTATATCTGTATATATAAGCAGATTTGTGCCTCAGTACAGACCTATAGAGTCACTAGGATAGCTGTAGATGCCTAGTTTTGTAGAAATTAAGTGTATTTTGATTATGAATCTTTAATTTCCATGGAGTTGAGCTTGCATGACAAATTGTTTTATGTTCCCAAGCAGTGGATAAAGTCTCCTGTGGCAGAAGAAGTAACAAAAACCAAAAATGAGCGTTACTATTCCAGTCCCTTAAGATGCCATTTTCCATTTTCTTTCTTGATATTTACTAAAATCAGAATGTCTCCTTGTCAGTTTCACACAAACTAGGCTATTGTCTCAGTGTCTGATTATTTCCTGTAAAAACCGAAAGACCTACTTTTTCGTAGACACCCCAGAAACCTTAAAGAGTGACATCTCTCCCTATCAATAGTCTGGTGATACGCTGGCCTGTTTTGATGTCTCCCCTGAGTGTTGAAACAAAATTATGGCCTCGATACGAGACACGACAAAGACTAATTTCAGTTGTCAGTCACGCCCTTGTAGTAAGAGTCTGTCCTATTTTTATTTTGGTGAGGGACAAAACTGACGTTTTCATGCAAGAATTACATCATTCAATTGTAAACCTGAAACATAACACGAAACACACTGAACAGCTCTGTGTGTGGTTGTAAAGTATTGCAGGAAAATTGGCATTAATACATATTATTGTATTTTAACCCCACAAACATATGAATACGCTGGACCCAGGAGTCTGTTAGGGAAGGAGTAATCCAAAAATCCCTCTAGTTGTTGTAAACAAGATCTGTAAGTCCTGTATTTAGTCTCTTTCTCAAGTATTTTTCTGCCTTTTAAAGCAAAAAAAAAGATTAAAAACTAATTTTGTTGTAAAAACATGTCACCCAGTTTCATTCATAAGAAGGAATCCATCAAGACGTGACCTTAATAACAACACAATATAGAATAGATATTTTGACACCGACCTCAGTTTGAATTAAAGCACCATAACGGTAACGGTGAATTACTCCTCAGAGTGAGAACAACCAGGTCCAGGTCTCAGCCGCACGGACTATAAAACATAATGTTTATATTACCCTGTTAATTCTGCACAGTCTGCTGCAGGTTGGGCTCATAAATCCTCTTCAGATGGTCACTTGGTTTGCACTGACATCAGTTCAAGATGTTCCAGCTCAGTTCAGAGGATGTTTCAACCTTAAAAAACTCTGAATTAAGTAAATACTGTAGGTTTTCTTTTAATCTTATGTTTTAAAACTATTTCCTCTATTTGTCTCTTAAAGGATATTTTTGAACCTGGGTCATTTTTCTCATCTATTTGAGTGTAAATGATTGATAGGGACAAAAATCTTTGCGGTCGGTGCAGTGTTGGTGTGCAGCTGTAATGTAATCCAATGGGAAATTGTCCACGTCAAAGTACATCCACTAAAGTGCTTGTTTTTGCCACTGACAGGCTCAGATTGTTATGAAAGTGTCTGACAACATTACGTATAGGATTCCCACGGAGACAGACCTTTTATTAAAGAGTAAGATCCTTTTTCTTTAAGCAGAAACATGGCTATAAATCACTACCAGACTCCACTGACAAAAACATGACATCACACATGAAAGTATATGTTCATATGTTCAGTTCATTATTCCAGTGAAGAATAATAATAAAGGGGATATTATTGTGTATATGTAAAAACAAAACAGTCAAATAGCATAATTTATCAAGCAAAAATGTCAAATATTCTCAGGTTGTAGCTTCTTAAATGTGATCTTTTACTGTTTTTCTCCCTTAGATCGAATATACTCAGGTTTTAGACTGAAGATGAACTTTGAGAACCTGTCATTGTTTTTGATTTTCATACCTTTTATAGTTTTAAAAAACGAAGAGATAAATAAAATAAGGCTAAACGTAAAGAAAACAAGGACAGTTATTGGATTTCGTCAGATTTAGCTGCTACATTTGTTTACAACCTCTCTGCCAAACAGTGAAACATTAATAAATCTAATTATCCTGTGAAATAGACAAACTGTAACCGGTGACCCTGTGCTTGTGGTTTTAATTAATGATGCTCATCAGGTCACCGGGGTTCAGGTCGGTGTGACAGCAGAGACTCCTGCAGCAGTTTACCGGGCCTGACGAGCAGGTGTGCCACCGTGGAGCATCAATATTCATGCTCGGCTCCAGCGCCTCGCTGAGATCAGTCTTAGCCCCACACTGAGTCGTACCACAGCGCGTACAGACGGCTGACGGAGGGGGGTGGTGGGGATTGATCACACACACCCAGGGATGATGCTGTTTTAGAACGCTTGCAGCTTGATCCATTTAATCAAAGAGGTTAGAAAAGGCAGAGGAGCAACTGAGGACAGGAAACTAAAACTGTGAACCAGAACAGGCAGGTGTGAGGAGGAGAAGATGAGTGCTGCAACCATTCATCCAGTCGGTCAAAATTAAATCTGTAGCATACGTATAAAGCACTGGGCTTTCTTTACATCTACTGAGAGGTGACCTGTCTTACTTTGGATCAAAAACAAACCACTTCAGTTTATTGATTTATCGTCTTTCTCATGAGGCGGAGTGTGGACGCCGTGCCCTTGTGTGACACTGTGGCTGAGAAGAGTCGATAAGTGTGAGTGAGCGTTAAGAAAATCCACCACTATCAGTGCAAAATAAGACTTTTTTTTATCTCTGAAACCAGCGACGCTACTTATCTGTTTATCTATTTTAAATATAGTGCTGGACAAAGCGCTGCCCCCTCACTCTCCTCCCACCTTCTCTGCCTCCCCCTCACTGTCACAGGCTGCCTAGCAACTGACACCATAAATAATATGCCTGTGTCTGTGGTTTGTGTGAGTGTGTGTGTTCACAGGCATGTGATAATAAACAGGCTATCTGTTACTAGCACTCCTCTTTGCATGCGTGCCACATTATAGTGCTTCATCAGTGACAGGCTGCAGGGTGAGCCACGATGTTCAGGATGTTTAAGTCTCTCTTTCCTCTACGTAGACAGAGCACACGAGACCTGACTGATCGCGCCCATGGCGAGCAATAACACGGCCAGCATCGCACAAGCCAGGAAGCTGGTGGAGCAGCTGAAGATGGAGGCCAACATCGACAGGATAAAGGTGAGCTGACACATGTTTTCACATTTTAGATTTAGAAACTTACTACATTAATGGGACTGATTGTTGTTGATTACATGAGTGCTTTCTCATGTGAGTTTCTTATACTGAATATTTAGCTGTTCAGAAACTATTTTAATGCCCTTTTTGTTCTTGTTTTGTTTGAATCATCAACCACATCTCTGATTTGTTCAGTAATTTAATGAGATTGCACATAATGACATAAAAGTATGATCCTTAAAAACAGCACTCAGGTCCCAAATTACAACAGGAAGTCACTGTAAAGTCTGAGCTTCAGTACAAAGAAATCATCTTAACGATTACTTTAAACAATAATAAGATGAAAGAAGATTAACTAATGCATCTTTTTCAGGATAGGGGACACTTTTTATTTGCTGGCTCTTTTAAAAGTTTGCTAATTGAATTGTTTAATCTGTACACAAACAGTGTGTTGTTTATGGTTTTAGAGGAAGTTAGATGCTGCAGCTGCCTCCAGTTTTTATGCAAATTTTGGCTAATCCACATCTAGCTTCATACTACTACTGTTAGCTACATACTAACAGTTTGACATTAAGGGAAATATTTGCTAATTCACTTTTATCAGAGTTAGTGAGGAGATAATGCACTTCGGTCTGTGTGCTAATGTGACGCTAAAGCCAGAAGCCAGTTAGCTTAGCTTAGCATAAAGACTGAAAACAGCTTTAAACCACCTTTAAAGCTCACTAATTAACACTTTTTGTTTTGTTTGTGTAACCTGTTCAAAATCCAAAGTGTAAAATCAATAATTTGCTACTTTATTTGGGACTGTTTCTCTTTTTCCAATCTTTATGCTAAGCTAAGCTAGCTGTAGCCTCTTATTTTCCGTACAGACATGAGATCTTTCCATCGAAACTTAACTATAGTTCCCAAAATGCCGCAGTGCTTCTTTAACCTTCTGTGTCTGTGTGTGTTTTAACTTCAGGTGTCAAAAGCAGCAGCAGACTTAATGTCATACTGCGAAGCCCATGCCAAAGAGGACCCTCTGTTATCACCGGTGCCAGCGTCAGAGAACCCGTTCAGGGAGAAGAAGTTCTTCTGTGCCATCCTGTAAAACTCCCCCGGCATGGCCCTTCAGCAGTCTGCTCAGTGTGGGACTTTGAACGTGGACGTTCAAAAACAACGTAGAAATCTTCTAGTGAGAGGGCACGGCGATTATTGCCCCCTTTCTCGAACGGCACCTTTAAAGAGTGCAAAAAATTAAAACCACAGAGTTAACATGTAACCATTAGAGGGGTTGTGATTGCTTTGTTGTGAGGGGGGTGTTGCAGCATGTTGAATGGGTCTGTGCTTTATAGATGACACAAAAGGGATGATGATGATGATGAGGAGTGTGATGATAACCCAGAGACGTGATGGACGACCAGTCAACCTAACAAGTCTTCAGGTTGTGATGTGTACAAAACGAAAAAAATAGATAAAATGAGAATAAAAATATTTTGTGGTTCTTTTGGGACTTCTGTTAAATGGTTTGTGGGTGGATCAAATTCCGTAGGACAAAAATACGCCTTCCACTAGACACCACCTGATTATTGGAATGTTTTTTTAAGTTGTTTATTTTATGTTTATTTCAACTTTACCTATCACCTAGATATCTTTCTATAACTGTACGTGATTACTGAAACTGCTCTGTTAACTTCTTTTTTTTTTTTACACCAACAGGTTAGTGAAAGCTTTTTTAATGGGATGTTTGAAACATTCGACTCTGTGATTCTCTTTATCGAATACCTTTCTGAAAATCAAGTCTCTGTGTATCGACATCTATCTGGCAAATGTGATGCAGTTTGTCTCCTTCAGATACAAACCCCCTTTCTACTCTTTGTATAAAATGACTAGCAAGTAAACTGTGCTGTGCTGTGAGTTCTGAATGTTTGTGTTTGTATCATTAACTATTGCATGAAATGGACAACAAACAGCTCTTCTTCTCTCTTTCCTTTCATGTGGAGATTGTATGAAATTAGGGGCAGCCTCCATCTGGAAGTGCCAAAAGATATTAAAATAAGAAATGATTCAATGTGGACTCAACAAGGACATCTCTCAAATATATAAAAAAAAATCACTGGTGACGGTTTTAAACTTTGTTGATACAGCACTTTCACAATCTTCAGATACTAATTCATATACATTTTTTATATCCAAACTTAAAAAGGAAGAGTTTAACCTTTAAAGGTCTTAAAATATTAACATAAATCTCTTTAAATGTCTCTTTTTTCTCCATAATGTATGTCAATATCACATAAATATTCTATGTCTAAAGCTATATGAGGCTGCAAACCCAGGACACACATGTTTTCATGGTTGCAACCTTTCGCAAGCAGAAATACAATGATATAAAATTCCCTGTAATTCACCCTGACATCCAGTTTTCTGGCATCCTTTAAAACTTTTCAGATATCCAATAGAGTTTCAAGTTATCTGGCTTTGATTATCGCCTGGTTGCACGATACAAATATGTAAAAATGGATCAAGCAGAGAGCCTGACAGATTAAGACGTTAAATCATCTACTGTACAGGACAAGCACCGTTTTTTCCCCCCACTTTTTATAAAGAGTTTCCATTCTGCTGCAGGAGATGATGCGCCCTCTACAGGTAAATCAACTGCAACTGCATGAATGATACGCATGTATTTGATTTTACCTCTCATTTTAAGTTTAACAGATAAAAATTAGAAATATTAGCCACATTTGACATTATAAAATATCTGCTTTAGATCATGCACAATTAGTTGTCTGTAATCACTGGTGGAGGGTAACTGAGTATATTTACTTAATTACTATACTTAAGTACACACTGTATAATGTATTGGTATATTCTTGGGTATTTCCACTTTATGTCACTTTACAATTTAACTCCTCATTTCAAAGAGGAATATTATTATTATTATTATTATTATTATTATTATTATTATTATTATTCACTCTATACTCATTTCTTACATCAGTAATAACAGTCCCTTCATACAGAGGTACAGAAATAGATGCCCCCTGACCTCTCAGGCCCCTGGGCCTTTGCCTGGTAGGCCCATTCATGACTGTGAGTGAATGAAGAGATGTAAAAACTGGTGTAATATATTCATATTTATGTATTAAAGACTCATAGTGCTGTATTATATACCTGTCTTTTCCTAGTATTAGTACATTTATTTAAGTAAATTATCTGAGTACCTCTTCCATTTATGTTGCTGACTCGTGATTATTACCACAATCACACTGCGAAAGCATTAATATTACTTACAGAAATACGACTGACTGGACCAATACGAAAAAAGATACTGTCAGAAGTGGGATTCGAACCCACGCCTCCAGGGGAGACTGCGACCTGAACGCAGCGCCTTAGACCGCTCGGCCATCCTGACATACCTACAAACACGATCAAAGTGTTAAATAAAGAGTAACAATAAAAAAAAACAGTTGACATTGTTTACTAATTGTTTTATGTTCATATAGTAAAACAGTAAAAACATCTACAGTCAGAAGTGATAAAACCGTTACAACAACGATTCCTCCTCGTGAAGCTACCGTTAATCTCATAACTCTCGTCAATTACCTCACCATCAACAAGTTAGTGTTGATTTTGCCTTTCAAAACTGATTTCCATTGACAGTTGCTCCACATTGATGGATCGACTGGCTTATCTTAGTACTGCTCCACCTAGCATTGCAACAGACATAAGCTCTCCTCGGCTATATAATATAGTTGTGGCTGCTTTTACTGTAGTCAGCGAACTGAGGGTTTCTCTCATTCAACTCAGTAAAAGTAGCTTGACGGCTAGTTAGGTAGCACCAGCTGGAGAAGCAGCGCAGGATTAATTCATTACGAAGTAAAAGCTGTAAGTAACTCTGCAGGTGGTTTACGGGAGAGATGGTGCATTCCTAATAAGCCTGTTCAATGATAATAATGAGGCAGTAAATGTCTTCACTAGAGTTGGTACGAATATAGCACGTTAGCTAGTTAGCTTCAAGCTAACTTAGTTTCTTGAAACATTAGCTAAACCAGGCGCTACGCTCTTGTCTTATTTTTCTTGTCCTTCTGTAAAACTAGGTCGAGTCTGGTGAGTGTGTTTTCACATCAGGCCTGTGTCTCATTGTGTTGAAATGTGTACTGTACAGCTAATCCCTCAGTAAGACAGTGAACTATCTGGACTAGCCAGTATGCTAATGGTGCTTGCTAGGCAAATAGCAGTTTGACACTCCTGTTGTGTTTACTTTCTACACTTTGTCACAGCCTCTTCACAGCCGCTTCATTTGAATTATACAGCTTATTGGGAAGGTAATATTTACTGAAATGCTTACTACTGCTTGCCAAAGGTCAGATAAAATTACTAGGAGCTGTCTAATGTGGCCAGACTTATATTAACTTTGCGCTGCTTATAAACAAAAATAGTACTCTTTTAATGGGCTTATCCCTAGTTATTATATCCAAGAGTTTGTATTTTAGCCAGTAAGGGACTGGATCATTTTGATGTGCACTTTCATGGCAAGTTTTCACAGCTTTTTTCAGTGTTTTAATAAAGTACATCAGTGAAATATATAAATAAACTTTTTACAGCTTTGTTTCTCTTCTCAGTTTGACCACCATGACCTCCTTTCCCCCAAATAACTTCTCCTGGGTCGAGCCAGGCAAACTGGCCGGACTGGCGCTGCCCAGGATGACATGTGAATACCAGTACCTGCTGGACAACGGTATCAAACACCTGGTTTGCCTATGTGAGAGAAAACCACCGTACCACGACACGTGCCCAGAGTTACAGCTGCACCACATCAAGATAGCTGACTTCACTCCTCCTTCACCGAGTCAGATTGACAGATTCCTCTCCATCGTGGAAGAAGCCAACTCCAAGGGGGAGGTAAGATCTCAGATACTTGATAGACTGTGATGTGATTGATGGTTATGCTTATAAGAACTTTCAGGACTCTCCATGGTCAAATATAGTGTTGTACGCTGGCTCATAAGCTGCAGTACTGTAACCTAAAACATTTGGCATAATATTTAGTTGAATTTAACGGAGCCAGTGAGAAAGTGGAAAGGAAAAACCTCGTTTCACAACCTTGTTGCTCCTCCAAAGTGCATGAATCAAAAAGGAAAAAGGCTGTAATATGATTCTCTTTGTCAGTGTATAGACTTGCATACTATGCATACAATTTTTAAACCCTCACAAAGTCTGTCAAAGGCTGTCAGCATGTTTTTCACCGAAGCTTAGTCAGTTGTTTAGAGAATCTGTTTTTCCTCTTCAGTAGTCAGAAAAGGCCAGTGTTCCTGTTTTTTATTTAGCAATGCTTGCAAGTAGGGCTTCAACTAATGATTATTTTTGCTTTACTGATGTGTCTGCCAGTTATTTGTTTTATCGTTACAGTTGAGGAGGTAGAACCAATTAATGTTTGGCATTAGTGGAAAAAAATTACTTCAACAACTATTCGATAATCACAATAGGTAATGTCTGTTATGCAACTGTTCTAGCTCTATTTGTAAAAATGCAGTGTGTCTTCCTGTCTCATGACAGACACTGATGCAGGGTGTGTGTGTAGCTGCAGCAGATTAACCAAAATAAATATTGTGTTGTTTCTCTTCAGGGTGTGGCAGTTCACTGCATGCATGGCTACGGGAGAACAGGTACCATGCTGGCCTGTTACCTGGTGAAGACGAGGAAGATTTCAGGCATCGACGCCATCCAGGAGATCCGCAGACTGAGGAAAGGTTCAATTGAAACTTACGAACAAGAGAAAGCAGTGGTGCAGTTTTATCAGCGCACCAAATAACTTTGATTATTACAGTTAATAAGAACAAAATAATGGTAAGACTTGCCTCGGTTTTACTCCTAAAATAATACTTTATTATCTTGGAATAGGAAAAAACAAAATAAAATGATGCTAAAACAAGCGACAACTCAAAAACTGAAAGTCCTGAAAGACAGTAATGAACTCAAATGTTGAAATTACCCACAGCTTGCTCCTGGGACATTTAACTAAGACAAAACATTATTACAGTTAATACATACGCACACTGCCTTTTTAAATGGTACTGTATACTGTCATTTCTGCTAGCACATTATTATTTTTCTTTATATACAAATGTTGTTCTTCTGTGGTTTCCATTAACTCAGCTTTAACCTTTATGCACTGGACGCCAGGGAAAAGAGGCGTTGACGCTCCTTGAATGTGAGCTTTTCAGGAGCCATCGTTCTCTTGATTTTCTCCTCCTGGTTTCTGCGAATAAACAAATATATGAGCAAAAATACTTGAATTTTATCACTGATGGTGGAATTATTTATGGGGACACAAACAGATAAAATTGTAATTACAGATGTATTTTACTCAGGGATTTCTTTTCAAACACTTGTAAAGTGGAGAGAAAGAAATTAAAGGCGCGGCATAGATTAATAAGCTTGTTGTGATAGTACACAGCTGTGCATATACATATCTGTGTCATTAGGTTATCATGAGTAGAAATGCTGCATAAATAGATTTATTTTAGGCTTGATTTAATTTCAGTGTTTTGCTCCAGTTGCCAAAAAATGTAAACTCACTCTTTTGATGCCACTTTGTGAACGTCTTCAGTCAGTCCAGTTTGTCTTTGACCTGCCAAACACATAGAAATGTTGCAACAGAAAATAAAGAAAATATATATTTGATGGACACTGCCTCTTTTATCACTTTTCATGCTCTAGTGAACAATTACCTGTCTTTGCCTCATCTTGTTCCTTTTGGGAGATGTGACTTCCTGTCTTCCTTTCCAACTCTTTAAATTCGCTGTTGATGTTTCCTCCAGAGCTTCTCTTACTCTAAAGACAAAAAAAAGATTAGATATAGGTTATTGTGACTTTTTAAATATCAACTCTTTTCATATAACTCAGAGGATATTCCCTGGCTTTAGTAAAACATTTTAACTTACTTTTGTTGCATGCTGACACTTGGGCATCCTCTAATATTTAGAAATATGTAGAGCAGAGTCACAAAAAGCTTGAAACTCTACATTTACTGACAAGTTTTCAGTGATTTCGTACAATGTAAACTTTGGTAATTTGTTTATAATGTATTACAAGTGCCAGTTAGGTTCGGGAAGGTCTTAAATTTTAATTTCAACCTTGCATAAAGTAGTAATGTACAGGTTGTGTTTTAGTATAACCTGTATGATATGAACAATACCAGCGCCCCAAGGCATGAACATGTTTTACCAGGTTTAACTGTAACTATGTAAAGTCATGATAAATAAAATGTTCATGCTATGTATTTGATAGGTATGTTAAAGGAAAATGAATCATTTCGTTTCATGCACTTTTATTCAACCTGACTAATCTACACTTGTCAGTAATTGCCTACATTTCCCAGAAAACCTCTGGGCAGCACCCTCAAAATCCAAGTGCACAACAAAATGGATCAAAAAAAGTAAAAAGCCCATCACTGAGAACTGTTTTCTTCTGTAATTTAGGGTGTATTTTCCCTTTAACAAAGGCCTGTGATGTGTGTTTCACCTGTGCTCTTGTCTCCAGCTGCTGTATTGTCATCATCATGTCCAAATCCTCATCGTCCTCCTCATCCTCGTCCTCTCCCCTCTGCTGAATTTCCCGCAGCCTCTTCTGAAACTGCCACTCCAGGCTGAGCTTGCGGAGTCGGTCGTTCTCTTCCGTCGAGCGCTGCACTTTAGCCTGAAGCTCCTGCACCTCCTGCTCCAGGAGCTCCACCACTTGAAGCCTCTGCTGCTTCTCCAGCTTCTCCTGGGCCTCCCTCCTCCACGGGTCAGACACCTCCTGGGGGTCTTTCTGCTTCACAGGACCCATGCCCTGCTTCGGCTGAGTGGGAGGCTCTTGGAAGGAAACATGTTTTGTTGGAGTGATGCTTACTTGAGGTTTCACTGCTTGACCCCTGAATATGCTGGGTCTTTGCTGCTGTGATGAGAGCGAGGGCTGAGGTAGCTTCTTGGTTGCAGAAATGGGGCATGCATAAATATGACTGGCTGGGTTTTCAGGACTCTGTTTATGTCCATTTACTTTAAGAGTCTGGTTCATCTTCATTGACAGCAAAGATGAACTCTGGAAGGTGATGAGCGGAGGGTTAGACTGTGTGGTCACTGCTCTGGTTATGGGGATGTCGATACGTATGGGCTGGATCGAAGGCGTGGGTGTTGGATGTTGTGAAAAGGGGGATCTCCAGACACCAGCGGCACTTGTCCGAGTGCCCTGCTGTCGGTTTTTTGGAGAGGTGTTATCAGAGAGGATGTCATGAGTGGAAACACTGGAGCGAATTGGAAAAGATGAATAGTAGCTTGTGGGTTGTTTAGCACTCCAGTCCTGCTGCTCCCACATGTTCTGCCTTTTGTCCAGCAGGGGGCCTCCTCTGTCCATGCACAAGTTTTCCTGTGAGAGAGCTTGACGCTAGAGGGATAGATACAAAGAATTTAGTAACATTGGACAACAACATGAACACTAAGTCCATTTGTTTACTGCCCAGCAAATAGAACATATGACATATTTGACATTTTTAGTGTCAGAGGGACGTCAAGATTTACCATTAAAGTCTTCTTACTGCAGCTCTGTCCATCTAAAGGTCTCAAAGACACTTTAAATGTTTGTTGTGGTCGACCAGGTTCAGATGTGTTCTTGTCCTGGGATTTAGGAGTAGGAAGTGTCAAGTATTCCCTGTGAAGTGTCTGAATAGAGGCAAAAAAGTAAACAAATTTGTGTCATAAAAAGCAGTTGATTTTTGTAATTATTCAGTAAGGTGAGTCTGGTGATTCCTATATAAGATCATGGCAAATTAATACCTGTGTAGAAAATGTAGAAAAAATATTACATTTTCAATTTTTTTTCAGAGCAAAACCATTTGCTCCTGTCAGTGTCAATAACAGATTCTTTATTATATTTCCAATAAGTGTGCAGCCTCTACCACAAAAAATTGAGGTTCAAGAAATGAGATCTGATATCTAACAAATCTAGAAATATCTCACATCGGTGCAAAGGTTGATAGTGGAGACAGAGGAGCTGTTGTTCCCTCTCACAGCAGGGTTGACAGGTTCAGCTCCATCCTCCGGGCAAAGGTCTGCTGATAATAGGAGAAAGTAAAAACACCAGAGTTGTTCTGACATACCCTCAAGCACTCAACATACATTATTTCACATTAAGGCAGTTACTGTATATGCCCAGTAGCAATAAGTGATCAAAACAGACGTGCACCCACTGGTCATGTTGGGGTTGGAGCGATAAAGCTGCCTGTTTCTCTGCATTATCTGCTCTTTCTTCCTTCTGCTGCTTCCATGCTGCTGTTCTGAGGGACCAGGATCCACAACACTGTACAGCATGAGAGCTTTACTGTTTGGCTTAGCATTGCTTGTATCGCCTTGTGAAGCAAAAAAAAGGTCATGGTTAGGTCATGATGGACAGAAAGTGAGAAAATGTTGGTTTTATGTTTATTTGGTTCTTACCTGTAGCCTTTTCTGGAGCTGCTTCACTCAGCAGAGCCCCAAGTCCGTGGTAGCTTGCTCCGAACTTTGCAACCTGTAAGGTCACTACAGGGCCGGTTTGCACCATGATAGCTGCTGCCCTAAATCAACAGAAGATCAATATAGTCACCATCCATTTCATTTGTCTTATTAAACTCATTAATTTAGAAACTGTGGTTGTGTATAGTCTTGGTTTCATGATTCTCACTGGATTATCTGACTCTGTGAGGTGATCTGTGAGGAAACACTTTCCCTCAAAACCACAAATGGACAAAAGGACCAAAGTGACTGACCAAACCAGCCACCAACCTGCTTTGCCATCCCCAGACATTAACTTTCCTGTGCCAGCTGTAGAACAGGCTGTTATGTACCTACCTTTCTTGGCTGAGGCCAACCAGGCTTTGACCATCCACGCTGAGCAGCTGGTCCCCGGCTGCTAACCTGCCATTCTGCACACAGTAGAGACACAAGATTTATTTCAATCTTTCCTTGTATAATTTCATTAAAATTTGAATTTCTTTTTCTGTTTTTCATATGCCAAGTTCAGCTGAATCTGAAATGTTAGATCACACCATTTCAGCAGGTCCTCCCTTGACAATAGATTTGATATAGATCCCAAGGTTACCCTGCCGTGCTCCCTGTGGCAAAATAAGAAGGAGGGTGTTAATTAGCTGAGACATCTAGCTGATTGTTTTGGTGTTTGAACAGTTACAGTTAGTGAGCACATCACAATTAGGGAAAACCATTTAGCCAAAACTGAGACAGTCACCTTGGCAGCCACGATGCTGACCCCCATCCCACTATTGAGAGGTTTGTTCAGTGTTATAGTCACAATCTCTGGTTCTCTGTGCGCTGCCTGTTGAAAGAAATAAAGAGAAAATGAATGATTGCTGCAGAAATGCTTGATTTTATCTTGAAATTAAATTATATTTCAAGACATTTGGGACACCAACTATTTACCAAGTACATGCTCTCTGCAGAAGGAGTAGAGTCACTGAAAAACACGGTCCAGTCACCTTTAGAGTTCGGCTGGGATGTTAAAGAGCAGAGACCTGGAAGAGAAAGATGTCATCCAGTACAAATACTAGACAAATAATCTATTTTTAGGAGTGTTTATTTTAGATACAATACATCCCTGGGACATGATTTTTAGATTTTGACTCTTTGCAAATATGACAGACTATTCAGAATTCTATACCTTTTCGATAAACTGGCTCCAAAAACTCCCTAAACCCTGGAGGGATTCCTCTCACAGTGTCACAGGAGTATCCTCCCTCCGGCAGCAGGAAGGGCAGGTGGAGGTCGAGGCTCTCCTCCAGCTGGATGTCCCGTCCTTCGCCCCGAATCAGGTTATCTGCTGAGGCCTTAGCAGCCATCACTACAGCATCGATCAAATCCTGCAGCGAGGATGACATGTGGATCAGACAGCGGAAATATTTCGGGAAAAGGTTGTTCTAGTATATTGATTGACTATTTGTCATTCTGTGACAGGGCTCCAATCTACCTGCTGTGACCCTGAACAAAATACTGAAGACATTCTGCAGATGACCTTGAACTCTGCAAGGACGTGCACAACGCTGGGCTGAAATTGCCCAAGCAGCAGTCCAGTTGTCGAGTTGCCTGAGCTGCCCCTCTGAAGGAAAATAATAGTAATAATAGTTTTATTTTTGCTATTGTAGACCAGACCTGCTAAAGTTAGACCAAATTAAATTGCCATATCACCGAAACTTTTAGTATTTTTTAGGTGGGTCTCCAAAGGTTTTGCAGTATGTCTTCTGCCCATTGCAATCAAAGCTAACAAAACTGCCAGCATCAGCATAAACCCACAATGCATCACTAATTCTTTTGCAAACTTGTCAAGAGCCTCAGCCATTGTTGTGTTTATAATACAAGAGGTTATAATACGCTCTCTCAGCAGCATTGTACTTTCTTAAGGCAGTCTGGGCGCTACAATGAGTTGCTATCGGAAAGTGTCGAGACAGGCTGGTTAGCATGCTAACTTCAGTAGAAGAAATGCAGTGATAGAACTAGAAGCAAACTGTTGGTGGTGCCTTCCCCCACTGGAGACAGCTCTTGGCTAGTAAATGAATTAGGTTTGATGCTGAACTTGCAGTGTTTCCTCTAAACTGGTGAGTAAACAGTTGTTAATGCTACCATTGGCTATGTATTGATAACAAAGCTTACAAATAGTTCCCAATATTATTATTATTACATTACTTTACTGTTATGATCTATTATTAAGAGTACTGCTGATGGACAAATGTTTATTTCAGATATTTGCAGTTATTTAGCTTTTTTTTTTTAAACTGTAACGAAGGTAACCATTGTTCAGTAAAGGCGGGATATCTAAATTGACAAAGCCCCGCCCACTTCCGCTGGCGATGTCCTCGGCTCTTTTCGTTCGTTTTCGTTAGTCGTTAATTAGCTAACTTTACATCACCTGCCACACTTGTTCAGTCGGATTCTTTCAATACAGCGGCTTTCTTTCTAGTCCCTATGAATTCTCCTTCACAAGAAGAGAAATGGTTAAGAAAGATGGATTTTTTGACTTTTCGACCTGCCGCTTTTGTCTACCGTCGACACTCGAACATGACTGCTCTACTTCAACAAGGTTTGTTGCGTCGCTGTCAGTCAATATTTTGGCTATGGTCAGTTGGTGTTTGTGTTTAGCTAAGCTAACGGCTGCTTGACTAACACCCTGTTTCTCTCGTTTGTGCCCGCTTTATTTATGCTTTTATACTTCTTCTATCTGCTTAGGTCGAATATTTGCATTGGTATTAATTGCAAAGAAATTTTTTGTAGTGGCTGAGCTCTTTTCTGGATATTACATTTTACAGAGTTTGTGCCTCTTTTAGCTATTAGCTTTAGCTACTTTTTCCAAGACCACAGTCGGTCTTTTAAAGGCACAGAGATATATATATATATATATATATATATATATATTATATATATATATATATATATATATATATTTAAGTATTTCTTCACCCAAACAAATCAACAATGGTGTATAGTCTTTGCTCACACAATATTGTGTATAAATATTATAACAAATAAGGATACAATGAACTTTTCAGCATTGTAAGCAAGTGAAGACATAGCTAAATGTTTCTAACTGACTTGTTTAGCACATGCTTTAATGCTGTTGATAGTTGAAGTGATGAAATATGAATTTGATGTTTGTTTGAGTTTGAGTGTTGCTGGCTGAATTGGGTTTATGATGTATTTTGCTAGCTTATTGTTTTGGAGAAGGTTCATACCGGCTTATTGCAAATCCAGGCTGTAATTGAGAGTAATATTGTAAATGAATGCCTTCTTGCCCATTTACAAAATGAATGTCCTGTAATAATAGCTTAATGGGAAACTTGATTTAGCCTTGTCACTCATGGGATAGGTAGTCATGTTAACGTTTTTTTCCACACACCTCATATTCTGCAAAGTATTAGGGAAATATTTCACTCAGAGGCAATCGGATAATGTGACAACTCGCTTTACTATTCTTTATATATTATTCATGATCATATTCATCATTGTTAATTATTCATATTATTAAATCCATACTGCTGAGCTTCTGTTCTGTGGTTAAGGTTGCTGCTACGCTCAGCCACAGTCACTGTAAAACTCAAGATTATATTTATATAGTGGTCACATGCTGTGTACTGTTATCAATAAAAGATACCCTAAGTATCGACTCTAGATGCTTCCTATTCACATGAATTTCACCATATGGTTGCAGAAATGTTTTGCAAGGATTTGTCTAGAAAGCATCATCATAGTTTTAGTCCTAGGAGTGTGAAGGGAGTGGGGGAATACACCCAAAGTACTCACAGGGGGGATGTGAGGCTCATTGTTGGCATAGAGGTAGCCGGCAAGCAATGTGTGCAGCTGCAGCGAGTTCAACTTGAAACAGGTTTGCTGGATGTCCTTCGCATCTTGCATTGAGTACTTATTCATGGTCAGCAGTGTGGTTGCCTAGAAACAGCAGGGCAACGCTATTTTAACAGCTTGTACCAACTGAAATATCAAATATGTGCTCAGACACTGTGAATAAAACCTGAGATAAAAAACTGTGAAGCCTAAACAAGTTCAGAAATTAATCATCTTACAAAGAAGCTCCTAGATTGAATATATAAAATAGATGCCCTGAGATGTTTTTATCAGATTTTGAGTATGATTTAACATTATTTGGATGACTAAACTAGTATTTGACCAACATTTCCCTCAACTGCTGTCGTGATACAGTGGAAAATATTTATTACTGATCAAAAAATTGAAAATGTGCAAAGAAAAGAACATTCATTTCAGGCTTTACAGTGTTTTTATGGTAACAGACACTGATCCCAGATTTCTAAGTCCTGTTTTTACTTATATTCAGACACTTAGTGCAGGGAGGGACTGACCTGGACGATGTGTCCGAGGTGGCAGTCAGCAGCCAGCTCCAGCCCCTGCCTCTCCGCCCAGGCTTCGATGGCGGTCAGCCTCTGGCGCAAAGCTGCCCCCCAGTAGTGGGAGCGCAGGCCTGGAGTGTCGGCCTCTGGGCTCATGAGCTGGTTAAAGAGCCAGGCACTGATGAAGTGGAAGAGCTGAGAGAAGAGCTGGATGGTGAGGGCAGGGTTGACCCGACAGCGGCGCAACAGAGACATGGTGTTCATCAAGGTGTTCAGCACCATCTCTGTAATGGGCAGGACAGGCGTGCTAAAACTTCAGGATAGTGTTTGATAATAGAGATATCTTGCGACATCACATGTCTTACAACAGTCTTGAACTACATGGTTTACTGAACAAAATAATTCCTGTTTTAGTATTAAATTAATTAATGTTTACCTATACCTGCTGGCAGGGGACCATGTTGCTCGGGATCAATCACAAAAGTTGGCAAGTGCTTTGTTAACTCATTCTGCAGACACTGTAGGAGGCAACTTGGGAGAATAAAACACACAAAACAAAGCCTTTAGATAACGAGCTGTGTAACTATTTAGAATACCTAAGTTGGGAGGATTTGTTCTGTACTGCATTGTAGGTCAGCTAAGTTAACTCTGCAGTGTCCACAACATAAGAAATCACTTATCATACAATAAGAAATATTCTAGGCCTGCATATAATTATTATTATCGATTTAAGTCCATAAAATGTCGTAAAACATTCCTATTTGGTTGAGGAATCGGGAACCAGATTGCTCATTTTGTCCTAACTACCAGCCCAAAGTTGAGAAATATTTAACTTACATATGAAAGAGAGAAGTTTCTCACGTTTGAGATTAACAAATGACTGCATAAAAGATGATCAAAATTGTTGATAATTCATTTTCTGTTGATAAACTAATTCTTTGGTAAAACCATATTCACGAGGCAGGAAAAATGCATGTCGAAGCAGAACAGTGCTGCTGAAGTGCTTGTGTGTGCTGTATGGTTGTGATTTGGGAGTTCAGGGTTGCTGTTGCAGTGGGAAAGAACCTATTTTTAAAGTGGTTTGTTTTGGTGGATAGAGACTTGCAGTGCCTCCAAGAGGGCAAAAGTTTGAGTGGGTAGAGAGTGAGGTGAGCGGGGTCAGATATGGTTTTAGCTTCACTTGTGATTACTTTGTTTGATGGGAGGGAGGAGGCTGTGGTCTGAGATGATGTGTTGAGTGTATGCTGCAGTTCTTGACGTCTGTCTGTTGTTGTACCTGTAAGCTTTGTGCACCAGGTGGGAGAGATCCAGCTGACTCTGCTGCTGTGAGCAGGCAGAGGTCCTTGTCATGCTTGAAGAAATTTAGCAGCTCAGAGGAGTTTGCCATCCAGAAGGCGAGCGCCCCGGCGATGGTCTGCTGCCTCTGAAGGGCAAATACAGCAGCAGTGTCATTTAAACTCACAGAACATCTGGTATCTAAATTCGTGCCAGTTTTTCAGTCTCATTTGTGCAGATGGAACAAAAGCAAGTGGTTTCTCAGACTTGCCTGGATGACCTTCCCTGTCATGGCCACCATTTTGTTAGCAATCAAGGTTACGCCGTGTGTCTGTCCTGAGGGCGGAGAGCCTTGCCTGTAATGGCGCTGCAGAGCAAAGCGTCCCACAGCATAGAGGATGTATGCAGGTGAAAGCTTGAAATGAACTGTGGAGCTGTTGGTGTAATTTATGACTGCAGACAGGAGGGCCTCCTTAGCTGAAATGTGAAAGACACCAGCAGGGGGCAGGAGGATGTTAAATGAGAGGGAAGGGCAGTGAGCTTTCAACTTGGAGTTTTCAGCTAATAAATGATACTGAGGAGAGAAACATACTCACATTTGTCACAGAATTTAATCTCAAATGGTAATCTAGGTTGATCTGAAAAGTCAGGATAAAGACTTCCTGAGTTTAGCAAAGAGAAATCACATGGGGAATATTAATATATGACTTGCAGCTATTCTTAGCCATAGTTTGTAGATTGGAAGTGAAATGTGGCTGTATTGTAGGCATGAACTAGACTGCACTGCTCATTACAATTTCTATTTTTCCACAGTTTGCACATTACTCACCCGGGGCAGCCTGCCTCTGTTGCTTTTTGTTTTCAGTGCAGTCTTTTATTGTCTCATGGTTAGACACACAAATGCTGTTGTGCAGTGGCTTTTCAGTTGACCTGGATGTTGGTTTAAAAGGGGAGGATGTTTTTCAGACAGTTAGGGTACAACAGGCCTGAGGACCAGTAGTTTGAAAAATAGATACTGATGGGAAACAATAAAACATTTTACCCATTCTCATCTGCAGAAATCTTCTCAGCAGCTTTAGTTTTGTTTTTCTCTGTCTTCTTCTCTTTTCTCGACAGTGTCCTCTTGAAGTTTTGGATCATCCCCCCTTTCTCCTTTTCATGACAGTTTTCCTTTGTCAACACATAAAAAAGTACATATATGAGATTGTATGTGAGTGAAGGAAGGAGCTTCAGACTATAACACATTACTTGATAATTTAGAGTTCAGATGCGACTGGTTATTTCATGCAGTGTATAGACTGAGGATACCTGGAAACTCTCCTGGTCTTTCTTCAGCACAAAACGTCCTTCTCTGTTGTCTGAGTTCCAGTTTAATTGTACAATCAAAGGTCTCTCATCCATGTCCAGTTTGCGTTCTTAATCCACATATAAAAGACAGAAATACGGTCAGAGTGTAAACCTTAACACTGGCCTTTTTTTAAATTACATGAATTATTTAAATGGAAAAAACAGAGGCAGCATGTAGCAATTATCTTGCTTAGCAAAATAGTCAATAAACAACTAATGAAGTGATTGTTTTAGTTTTAATTCATTTGAGGTTCATATAAGTTAAATTAAAGTAGGACATCTTCACATTTAAGAGGCAAGAAATTAGAGATTTTGGTCTTTTTGTGATAAAAATCAATTTCGATTATTGAAATTGTTGTCCATTAATTTTCTGTCATTCAACTAATTGACTAATTGTAACCTAATTGTAACCCTGAATACAATAATAACATGTCCTTCTTAATGCATTTAGTGACAATTTATTGACCGCAAGTCACACCAAAGAAGCTGTTAAGGAGCCTGACTCAGTCTAACTGCATGTTATTTACCTTAAGTAACCTTTAGTGCTTACCCTTCTTGGCGTGAATCTCATACAGAGAATAACTAGTAGTCAGCATTTTCATATCAGGCCTGAATTTCTCTGAGAGTGTTTCTATAATTTCATGAGTTGGAGAGTTGCTGCAGACACGCAGGCACTTTGTGGCTACATTTCCGTCACCATGATCCTCAAAGTAGAAGCGCATTATGCCATGAAACTCCAGGTTCTGGTGGGAAACAGGAAACAGATTTAGTTTTTTAGTGTGTCCTGTGGTTTCTGTTCCTGTCATGTTCGTCTTCCTTCTTTTTAAGTGTGCTGAGACCATATTGTTGAATAGGGCTTTGAGGATAAAAAGAGGGCAGTCACCCTTTTAGAAAATGTCCTTTGAGTGACACCAGGAAATCATTAATTAAAATAATAGTTGTTTGTAGCTGCACAGTCAATACCATGAGGGAAAATGCATTTCATTTATTTTTTTGTTTTCATTGAAGGGGAAGCAGATGAAAGTAATCTGACTGTTTCTTCAACATCAGTGCATTATAGCAGTAAAAGTGCATACATTTTCAGTAGGGGATGCCCCCCGTGGGACTTAAAGTGCAGTGCTGCTACTTGCTCTTTATAAAAACAGCTGAGGAACACAAAGACAAAAGATTGTAAATGTGACAGTAAAGCATAAGCTACAACTAAAAGTACAGGATGTTTCATTACCAAGGAGAGCATCAGCATTTTTAGGTCCCTACTCAAACCTTCACAAACTCCCAACACTGTGTGGTCACAACAAAATGAACTGTAACTGTGTCGCACAACACTGATCCCCACTGTAAATCACTAGCTTAGTAGCAGACTCATAACAGAATTTCTGCTATTGTTTATTTTTCTATTTTTACTATCTGCTGCATTTTAATCTGTCCATGTTGTTACATAATCACAGCTCCATATTGTCCAAACTGCAGCTGGAGGTTGATCTTTGTAGGGCTGCAACTAACCATTATCAGTTAAACTGGCGTTTGTTTTCTTGATTAATCAATTCAGTGTTTTGTCTGGAGTTGCAACGATTAATCAGTTAACCAGGTAGTCACTCAACAGCAAAAAAAAAAAAAAATAATAATCAAAAAACTGTTTTGACAGTCAGTTATTTCTTTTAGTCATTTTCCAATGTTCTTTGGTTCCAGCCTCTCAAATCATAATATTTGTTGTTGTTTAAAAAAAATATCACAATAAAGTAAATCATTTTGGGTTTTGGATTTAAGGCCAGACAAAACAAGACATTTGAAGATGTCACCTGAGCATTTCTCTCTGTTACTTACTTATTTCTTACATTTTATAGACATTATTAACAATCAAGAATATAATCTGCAGATTAATCGGTGATGAAATAATAGTTCCAGCCCTGCTTAAGTACATTACTACAGTTACTGCTAATTTATCATAAAAGCAGCTCTATAGATCATGTAAATCTGTGGCATTGACAGTTGTGGAGAGAGTGAAGGTTAATCCAAACTAAAATTTTGTTAGGATGTATGAAGTCCGTCTGATGCTTGCAGGCGACTCACCTCATTGGGTTGGCTGATTTCAAACAGGTCCAGTCTGTTGTCGTTCCACTGTCTGATGACTTTGGCTAATTTCTCTCGCTCTTCCTCCTCTGGCATTTTCTACCAATTAACCTCAAAGTTTCTATCTGACTGGCTCTTGCAGATTTTTCTCCAGACAGCGACAGAGAGGAATAAAACAGAAATCCTGTGACAGAAAAGTTCTTATCTGTCTAGGTTATTGCATCTATTAAGACCCCACCCCTTCCTCAATCTATTCCCCATTAGTTATAAACTCATTGTGCTGTGCAGTGAGCTCTTAAACATAATTGCCTACTTCATCCCCTCTCCAAAGCCCCTGCACCCCTCTGCCCTCATTTAACGGGTCAGTGGATCTTTGTTATGTGAAGCAAACGGTTTCCTAATCATATATCCGTCACAGGCCAATGATTAGAGTCAGCCAAATTTAATCTGTAATTTTCTCTTTATTCGTTATCAAGACATTTCCATCAACAAAAATGCACGTTTTGATTTCTCTCTAGGGTTTGCTGGTGCAGCTGTTTACATGTATTTAAGTGTGTATAATATATTCTAACTGTGCTGCAGAGGTGGTCATGTGACGCAGACAGCGTGCAGTAGTCTCACAGACATTTCCACAGTCACCATGAGAGATTTCCATCCTCCGTTTCGCAGCGACATGGATATTTACGCTTGAGGGAATCCTGCTTCTCATGCATACCACTGATTTTCAACACAATTTATGGTTACATGTCTCCCCATTCAGTCAGCACTATGTATGTGGGGCAGCTTTTGTTGGCTGCTCTGGGTAAACCTACAATGGAACAAAGGCCTATAACAAAACCAACCTTCAATTAGATATACAGTACAGCCCTGAACCCTGCACCCTGAACAACCAAGGGTATTGTTGTCTGGATGATGGAAAATGCAAAGAAGACACCTTTTAAGGAAAAACACATTACATTTTCTGACATGATCCAGTTGAGAAACAGGTGCAATCATCAGCATATTTCTGTTTATTTGCTACTACTACTACTACTTTGCAGGATCACTGTGAGTTGATAAGTTTAAGTTTTAGGAGCGAGTTTTGTGGCAGTTGTCAAATACGCCACACCTAAAAGATCTGGAAAACTATTAGGGGATGATTGGATAACATTTGAAGTAGTAGTGAAACAAATTAAAAGTTTTGGTGGTGTTATTGTGAAAATAGACATGCAGATAGAAATCAAAAACTCAAGACAAAAATATTTTGCTTCTATGCCTCGCAGTTGAGAATAAAAAATAAGTTGTTATTCTTATCCCATGAGAAGACCAAAACCAACACTGTGTTAAGCGACGAGTATCATCCTCAGATATCAGGAGCCTGTTGGATGGTCACATGGCTTCGGAAATCCCCTTCCCTGACACCTTTCCAACTTCGGATTAGAGGGGGGGGGTCTGTGTCTGAGTATTTCTGTAATTTTCCCACCCCAAAACCCACAATCCAACATTCACACCCACTTCACACTGTGATTGGCCATATGTGCAGAGGTGAGAAAGAAGCCAGGGTTTGGCTTCTTCTCTGGCTTCTTCTCTTCTCCTCTCTGGCTAGAATCGTCATTTTTCATGTGAATAATTGTGTGTCTTTGATGGCTCTCACTCCTCCTTAAACACTATAACCACTGTGGGTTTACAATATGGTGAGACAACATGTTAGAATCACTTCTCGTATAACCCAGTCTCTAGTCAGTTTCTCAAAACTTTCAGACTTCTCTATTCTTTCTGTGACTCTCAGCCAAATCCCACTTTTGACTATGAAACAGCTGGGGACTGTAGTTGTTAGTAAACATTACTCCAACAGGAGTAAATAGTGCATTTGTTGGGAACTATTTTCATTAACAGCGGCAAGATGACTTATGTGAGACTGACTCAGAATAAAATACAGCGCCTGTGTTTATCAAAAATAATAATGCCACAGAGTCACAATGTGTTTTTGATTTTGGTCTTTTCATGGGATTGGTTCACAGGAAGGAATATATTAAATATCACCAAGCACTTATTCTTTTCAATCTCATGTTTATCAGTTAACAAGTCTTCTACAAGAGCATCTGTTATTTTTAAGTTTCATCACCCAAACTTCCATAAAGCATAAGGTGATGTAAGGTCCTCAATCTTAACTTAAATAAGCATAATTCCATCACTGAAAATTTGCGTTGTTGAGGTGTGAGGCTGCAAAGATTTGCAACCTTTCATATAATTTTAAAACACTTCCTTTGTTGCCTCCTCTCACAGTGCACTAGTGACAACACCTTTAAACCCCTTAGATCATCTAATGTAACAAAAGTCTGCAGTAACAACCACAGCAGTGCATTTCACTGGTGGCTGTAAATCTAATGAGTAGACTACAGTAGGGCATCATGTGTATTGTAAACACAGCACATATGTAGAAAATAATCCAGTAATGTTCCAGCACCTCACGGTGTCAATTGTACAATCAAGCCATCTCCCTCTGCATACTTTGACCTGTCTTTTCTCCTGTCAGAAAACACAAATAGACAAGAAAAGCACATTAAGGACTGAAGCATGAACCTTTCAACTGCACCTTATTGTACATCTAGATTTACTAGCATATTCTTGTATCCCAGACATCAGTCACCTTTTCTTACACCTTCTCTGGCACCTTTTCCCCTCTTGACACCTTTTTCCTGTTGTGTCAAAAACACTTTTCTGCTTCATTTATTTGCATTTGTCTTTTCTGTTATTCTCAACAAACAGAGAGCTGTATTTGTTGTCTTCTTCTTGTTGATTTGACATTGCTTGTTATTATAAAATTCATTTACCCTCTTAGATTCTCTACATCCTCTATGGTCTCTGGCAGTGCTACTCCACGCATCTCGGGCAACATTGTCACCAGTCCACTGTACAGCACCGACATCACACCTGAAACAAAGGTAATGTGAAATGGCAATAACTGGTAACTTTGAATTTTCCTTATATATCATTTTAGAGAGCTAACAGCATTGGAAGAACATGGTGGCAGGAAGAGGAAGACTGAAACGTACCATAAAGAAGAAGAGGCAACTCCTGCCAGATACTGGCCAGTCTGTAGAGCAAAAATGGTGCTACAATTGCTCCGATGTCGCTGGCTGATGAACACGCTGACACGCCCAAGTTTCTGTGAGTAATTGAAAGCAGATTGAGCCACAATGAAGTAAGACAGACAGGATTTCTATTTGTTTTAATTGTTCTCAAACTGTTATTTGTAAGTGTGAATTAATGCAAAGCTCAGAGTTTACACGTTAGCATGTTAACATGCTCACAATGACTTGCTAACATGCTGAGCTGACATGTTGAGCAGCTACAATGTTTACCACTGTAGTTGGCCATGTTAGCATGCTAACATTTGCTACTTAGTACTAAATGCTGTGCACAGGTGATGCTAATAGGAATGTCATTAGTTTGAAACCTGATGATGGTGCTAAATGAAAAGTTGAGGGGTCACCCAATTGATTACAATTCATCCTGAGGCTAACATAACACATCATGGCAGCTCATTCAGTAGTTGTTGAAACATTTCACCCCAGAAAACCACAAATGTTGCAGTAGAGGAAAAGTCGGGGGATCACTAAGTCATTAAGATATGTGTGGGACTTTCATGTCATGTCTAATAGTTGTTGAGGTCTTGACCAAAGTGGTGGACCAACATACTGACAGACCAAAACAAAAGGTATCCACTAAAACTGGGTGTGTGGTTATTTGATCGGCTTTATACTTCCAGTGAAACCTGCTTCTGATTTACTTTGTAAGGCAACGGTGTGTGTTTGAGTTGTGGAGGGGTAGGCAGGCATAGATGTTTGTTACTTAAAATGGTTCAAAAACAATTTGTGCTCACTTAGCTTCAGTGAGTTCAGACATTTTCTATAAGCTGTTTTCTCACTTGGATTTAAATTTGGACTTAAAATTTTGCACTTTTCATCTGGTTATGTTCTTGTTTGTCTGATGCGCACATCAAATGCAGCTTGTTTATCATCTTTCACAGCTCATAAAAAACGAATCCATATCTACCAACAGTCAGTGTTTTCACACCTCAGAGGTGTCGGATATATCTCCATGTTTGCAAAATTCACAGTCTCAAATCCAATGGCAACAGCAAGCCTCCCAATGATTGCAATCGACTTTTTCAACCAGACAAGATCTGTAACAGAGACAAGAGTCAGAGTAGAAACACTGACATTACCACCAATTCTTTATTAAATGAGAAATCACACTTTAATTCTTCACCTGGCGCCACGTGCACAGTCAGCTATACTTACCCGTGGAGATGAAGGGGATTATGAGGCAGGCGATGCCGCCAGTTAAGTTGGTGAAGGCCATGAGGGAGCGTCGACCGACTCTGTCTACCAGCAGGTAGAAGATGAGGCCAGTGGGAAGCTCCACCACAGCAGAAATGAAGAAATTTAAGAAGAGGTCATCGCCTGTGATCCCAAGCCGCAGGACCAGGCCTTGAAACACAATAGTGCTGGTAAACCTGGATCAGAGTGAGTTAAATTTAATTTTGAAATTACTAGCACATCCTCCAAGAACAATAAATAGTAGTAGTAGTAGTAGTTTATACTATCATGTAGTAGTGAAAAACTTAATATAAAATCAAAAGAACTAACTTACCAGGCGTAAGTTAAAATGAGTGTGTTTTTTCTTATATTTGGTGTCCTAAACAAATCCATAATAGCTACAGGATTTACTTCTTTCTTTTCCTCCACAAGAATTATCTGAAACATATTAGATTGAGTTGTTTGGTAAATCACATTTCCATATTTACATTGGCAAAGCCCCTAAGGTAAACAAAGACGAAATTAGGATTGACAGTTTTTCAAAATATTGTCATACCTCAGGAAGATCATGTGGTAAAGACCTCCCATTGCATTTTGCAATGATCGCAGCAACACTCATGGCTTCTGTGGTTCTTTTTTGTGAAAACAGCCAACGTGGAGATTCAGGAACAAGCCTTTTTTTAAAAAACAAGAACAAATCTATATTGGATTTGGCAACTACATCGAAGCTACCATAAAGATAAATGAGGCAAATATGAGGCAAACCATACACTGTATTCATACCAGTGGTATGAGATAAACACAAAGCAGGGCACACTCATGACCAGCTGCAGAGTCCTCCAGGAAGACAGGTAATAAGCCAGACCAGGCAGGATGACCATGCCAGTTGAGTAGAAAGTCCGACTCGCCATGGACACATATTTCCTGTTGTTTGATCCGAAGAACTCAATCACTAAATCGAAAGAAGATGATATGTTTTAGTACATGTACTTGTCAAAACACTAAATGATTGCCAGATGCAGGTCAAAGGCAAAATAAAATCTTTTCAAAGCCCAGAATTTAAAGAATGTTCTTGTACACAAGGTTCTTACCAAGTACATAGGTGGCCGTCCACGCTCCCTTTCCAAAAAAACCCTGTAGAAATCTAAAGATGAGCAGCACAGAGTACCAAGGTGACATCATGACCCCTACACCTGAGATACCGAGGCCAAGCATCGACACAATCAAACATGGCTTTCTACCAAACCTGTGAGGAGATCAAACAGAATTTAATACTGTTGCAACTAATTCAAAACTTACTGTGTATGCTTGTGGATACTGTGAAAAGAAATCGGCTGAAACTGAGGGTGCAAAACAAACCTGTCAGCCAGGTAGCCAGTGACAAAAGCTCCGATGAAAAATCCACATGCCAGGAAAACTTGATTCAGATCAGCAAGCCAGGATTTCTCACAGACCAATGAGAACTGTGAGAAAGAAAATTTAAGAGACATTTCATCCAAAACCCAAATTATCAGAACTATTAGTGATTTTTCTAATTATGGTTATGACAACAAGAAATAACTCCATTCAACTTCATAAAAATGACAAAGAAAGGCGGTTGAAGTTTAAACCCAGGGCAACATTTCAAAGCAGTGCAAACCTTTTCTGACATGAGGAATGCTACAGATTAATTCGCTGTCAAGAGAAGAGAAATATCTCATGATAGCACAGCTTGCCTGTGTTGTTCCCAGGCTTAGTTCGTGTAACCAGAGTTGCAACACATCACATGGAAATTATATGTGATGTATGTAATACAGTGAATCTCCTCTTAAGTAATCAGTTAAGGGATGAAAGAAAACCTTTGTAGAAACTGTTGACAGAGAAATTATCTACTGATATGGTGACATGGCAGGTGCAGCCTCATATTTAAGATTTCTAACACTGTTTATGTTGCCAGGTAGAAAGTAAATGTACCCACCTCAGAAACAATGGTGCTGTGGCTTTTATCAAACATCCATCTACTGTCACAAGGCACCAACCGGGTTGCATTAGAAGTCAACAGCCAGTCAAGTTCATTGCATTTGTTTTGACTTTTGCTCCAGTCCACGTCCAACCTCTGACAGCGGCTGAAGGATCCTGACTGCTCAGAGCTGGGAACAGTGACTGCCTGCACCTCGACCTCCGTCCAGCCGCATTCCTCCTGGAGGCGCTCGGATTCAGGACTCCAACACCAGTGATCTGGAGTGTGCCCCAAGAAAACAACCCCAACAAGTACAAAAGCAAAAAGTATCACCGGAAGTGAACCAAGTGTGACAATCTTCTTCTGGAAAGGCCCAAAATCTCCTATGTGCTCAATGAGTTTGTCAACATTTGCCATCTCTAGTGATGATCTGATGTCTGTTAAGAGTCTGTTAAAGCAGCTCCAATCTGAGAGGGTCTCAGAGGAGAGGAGTCTTTAAAGAGATCAGTGGGGCGGGAGTGTTGATCATTTCTTTCTCACGCTTGAGTTCACTGGTCATCTTTTCAAGGAACTGAGTAAGCTTATCATGTCATTAAAAGTACAGCGTTACCAAACAGCCTGGGCCCTGTGCAAGATACCAAGGGCCCCTTTACTTCTTTTGTCCCTGCACCATCCGTATTCCAATTAAGGAGAGATATCTTTCTCAATTTGTTTGTTTTGGTTTTTTGATCTTCAGTTTATATCTTTTTTTATAAGTGAAGCACTCCATCTATAGCACAAAGGTTTGTTTTACCTGGTACTTTCAAGACACTCCCTGTCTCCTTTTTTTCTGCTTTTTTCCTTTGCTGGTGCTGTGGTTTTAGGGATAGTGATGATGACATCCAGCATTTGATTAATCACTACAGAATCCGTGATATCCAGAGTATGAATCTTACCAACCTTTCTTATAGTGTCACCAGCACTATAGGTTCACAATTTAGGCTTTATTGTGAAATATTTTGACAGATATTGGATGGATTGCTGTACAGTTTGGTTCGCAGATTCGTGTTGCCCTCAAGTAACTTTGGTGATCCCTTGACCACTCATCTAGCTCCATCATCAGGTCCAAATTTTTCTTGTTCAGTGACTTTCCTATCTGCCTCAGCTGTACCTTGTGTTTAGTGCTAATTTGCAAATATTAGCATAGCATAGCATAGTAAACACAATACCTGTGTCAGCATTAGCATTTGGCTAAGTACAGCCTATAGTCTGGCACACGCTAAGATTTTTCTTTAAATGGCGGACAACCATTTTTCTTGTTTGTTGTGCTTCACTGGTCAGCTTGCTTCCTTATTGGCTATTGTTCTGTTCCATGTGACAGTCCACAGAGTGTATGCTCGGCTTTCCTCAGTGCACCCCCCATACAACAGGATTTTTGATTCTAAATATTGAACATGTTTAATATTTATTGGGGCAGCCCTGATCGTCTTCTGAGCAGATTGGGGAGGGTAACATCACTCTTAACACACCTCACACCACAGGACCATCTGACAAGATAACCTTCAGAACCATCAGATAATTGGGGTTTCTGACTTTGATTGGGAGGACTTGGGAACTGGCCTGATTATCTTGTAGTGTGTAACCTGCTTAACAGAGCCTCTAGCAGGTCTGTACTCTTTGTCTTGTTTACTTTTAACCTTTAGTTGTTGAATTTTGTGAAATACTAGTGTGTGTTCAGTAGTAGAACAGACTAGTTGCATTTATGCAGTCAAAGACTTCTAGTTCTCCGGTTCTGCTTGAGGTTTCTGCTTCTAAAAAGGAAGTTTTTCCTTGCCACTGTCGCCTAGTGCTTGCTCATATCGCAATCACAATCTTCTGTTCAATGAAGTACAGAGTCAGCAGTTGTCTTTCTGTAAGTTTAATTCATACGTTTGCAAACGGACCCACCACACTCCTCAAGCGTGAGATCAATTAAATGCAATTCAGAGTACACACTATCTAACAGTAGGAGTTATGTCTGTGGGAGAAAAGCACAACATCTTCAGGAGATAACACAACAGTGCAGCCACCTTATTGCTTTTACAACTCTCTCTTCAAAGGGAGCACTCAGGGTACCATTACCCCTAGGATTTATTAAACATTAGTGGGCATTTGTAGCAACCCCAAATGACTGTGCTTAGTCTTTCATAACTAAGGTGAATGAAACCTACAAAAACATACACACTTTAGGACCTTCAGTAGTCAGAATGTAGCATAATGTGAACATTAACCAAAAATGGTGCATTTCTGAGAAACAACATATACTGTAATCCAGATAACTGAGTTCTCCTCTCTCAAAAACTAAAAATGTATGTCACATGTGACAGAAACTCCTCCTATGGTATAACTGATTAGGCAACCTTTCTGTTATGTGATTTTTCTTCTTGGAATTTGAGCCAGTTTCTTGTGTTTTTTTGACCTTAAGCAGCGTGACACATATTATCCCATACTGAAGAACCTTTAGTTTCATCATCAGGAACACATGTGTTACTCACATTTGAGGTCACATAAGAGTTCTTTGGCAAAACATTTTGTCAGATACTTTTCAAATAAAACATATGAGGGTATCAGCTTCAACTACCTTTGTTTTTATTTATCTTAGTGATTTTAGTTAACTACTGGATGTTATTTTCTTTAAAATTCTCTTTAGTCTTTAAATACATATTGCTAATTTCTGTGCTTCAAAGAGTAATATAAAAGGTCTTGAAGAGGGCACATGTAGTCAGTGAAGATAATGAAGAAACATAATGACAGTGTAAGCAGTTTCCAACTTAAAAACATGATGCTTGTAATATACTGATAAGATAGTAACCTGGAACTTTATTGTCACTCATGTAGCGTACTATAAATTTGTGTTTTGTATCTCCCTCTATTTTATATTTTTTACATACCTAAATTTTATTCTGCTCGTGTATTCTATATAGTATATTTACACTAGATGTATATATTTATTTTCCTTTGAATACCAAGCATCTTGGGCATAAAAATGTCCATCTGGATCAAAGCTCCATTTTATTGTATCTTATCTCAACGTTTGTTAGTGCAGTCTTTGGACAAAAGATGGACAAAATAACAAGAGCACCAGCAAAGATAGTACAGTTCAACACCTTAATGAGCTAGTACATGTTCAGTGTTAAAGCATAACTGTGTTAGTTTTTAACCTGGGCTGTATATGTGATACCACTCTGACCTAAAGTGAAATATTTTACGAATCTGGAAATTACAGTATAAGTCTTTATTGAAGAGATTCATGCTGTGTATTAGTTTCATTACAAAATGAGCTCAATCCATTTTGCTTTAAAAATAAAACATTAATTGTACAGTAACATTTCTGACTTTTCTGACTTTCTAACTGTTATACTGATTGACTACCTGTCCTTAAATAGTGTAACAGGGGGCAGTATGTTTAACATGACTTATGTTCGACTGAGGACAGACTGGACGTTACAGTGACTCACTATTGCCTCCTGAGGCACAAAGTGGTATTACACGATGGGACAGGGTGGGGCTAGCTGGTTAGCATGCTAACTTCAATAGGAATCTCTGTACAAAGACATCTTTGATGCAGTGTCAAAACTATTATTTCTTAACATTTTGTTGATAATTTTAGTTAATATTTTAATGTTTTAAACTAAAATACTTACATATAGCACCTTTAAGCTGGTTGTCACAATATTTATCATTTCACAGCTCTGCTTAATCATTCTTATTCTAGACTGACTGACATCACCTGTTTCTGTATTCCTCTAATTAATCTGTGTTGCGCATGGAGGACTTTAATCTTCACTGTGCAGATAAAATGTCCTCCACTGAGGGTCGGTCTATTGGACTCTGGCAGCAGTGAGAGAACAGCACCCTCCCATGTTCGTCCAAAACAAAGTCTCCTCCCAGCTGGGGATACAGGCAAAACAAAATCAACAAAAACATATACCAGTATCTTATAATCTTTATAATACATAAAGCAGTTAAAAACCCAGTTGGTGAATAGAGAAGTTTAGTGAAGTCACAAATTACTTGAATGGGCACAGCTGCTCTGCTGCTGCCACCTCAGATATCTTACAGATGGCAGCATTTTACCTGAAACATGTCGTCTTGTATTGATGGAAGTCCTCTTGGAAACTCCATATTGTCTGCTACATACTCCAGCATAGAGCAGCATGTTATTGAAGTTTAATACTTTCTTCATTGATGCCTCCAGGCCAAATGCAGTGTATATCTGCAATACCCGACACACTGTTTATCTGTTAATCAAAAAGACAAAGTATGAAACATTTATTCTACATTTCCATTGCACGGTGCTGACTCCTGACCTTTCTCTCAGGGTCCAATAGCATGTCATACTGACAGCCTGTCTCCTGTAGCCAGTGCGAAGCTCCCTCCTGACAACCAAATGAAACCACCACCACTTCCACCAAGTGTGCATCCAGGCATCTCTGCAAAATAATGTCAAATACAGAAACAAAGCCAAATGTAATGCAATGTATGATAGATTATACTCCATAGCTGACACAAATTATGACAATAGATCCAGTCTGATGTGATGGCAACTTTAAATAGTCAAATCTTGGGGAAGACATGAAAGGTTTAAATGGAGAATTTTAACATCCAGTCGCAGCTATGTCTTTTACAGCATTTTAACATTTTCAGTTCGAAGGTGCTGATTTTAGAGATTGTGATCAGAGCTGACTGTGGTTACTTTCATAGAATAACACTGCACTAATAATTTGTTCATTTGCTTCCTCACTGATCAGTTTTCTGGCAGCCACAGGAGGAACATGACTGGAAGCTCTCCAGTTTCTGCTCTCTGATTATGCTGATTTCTACACTCAGTGCACTCAGTCTGTCTGAAATGTAAAGAGATATAATTTATTTAAAAATCATGTAATCATGAACATGGCTGTAACTTCACATTAAACTGCACATTAAATTCATCAATAGGCACAGAAATTGGCATTTTTGTAATCAAATTCATCCAAATTAATTGTGTTAAACTTTGAAATGTGTTTGAACTTGAAGTAGTACATGTTCAGTCTTGTCTCTTCAAGCTGGGTGACTGTGACAACAATCTGTGTAAATTTTCAGGTTTATTTTTGTTTTTAGTTAGTTTGAACCCGCTGGGCAATAGCAGGGCTTCTCCTGGATAGAAATAGTTTTCATATTTAAATTAAAAATAAGGTGTGTCATATTCACCTGATTCTTCTCCAAATCTTTAAGATGGAGACGGCAGAGCAGACAGGAGAACTGACGGATTAACACCAGCAGGATCTTTTTACCTTTCCTGAGATATTTCTCCAGTGTCACTGTTCTGAGAAATGCACAGAAACAGTAAAATACTAAAGAGCAAAATAGAAAATGCCAACACACAAGATTTGACAGGTATTTTGTCTGATAATTCATGTTTCTGAACAAGAAATTAATCAAACTCACTCTCCTGTTTTGGCGTCGATCAGTGGTGTCTCTGGTGAAATACATTTTGACTGATGGTCTCCAGCCAGTATCTTAGCACTAAGTTGTAACTCATCATCCAAACGCTGTAGAAAGGAATCCCACTGCACCTGTATTACATTGGCCACACTCAGTAAGAATAAAAAGGTTCAGACATATATATATATATATATATATATATAATATTATATATATTTTTTTTTTTTTAAATTTGTATTTAAATAACTCACTGCTAGCTGCTCAAAGTCTTGCACCGCACCCTGCAAAGTTTCACAGCTGGAAAATGTCATGAAAACATTTTTAGGGTTGGTTTATTTTACAGGGTCTGTGAGTTACTCTCTGAGTAAATGAATGAAGGCACAGGGAAGTTTACTGCTACACAATTAGGGGTCTCAGCAGATTTGTACTTGTGAGTCTAGATCCTGGTTAGATGTACCTCAATATATTTGAAAGCCATAAAAATAAAAGTTTAAGGTGTGCATTTGTGATGCAATATTTACATATATAATAGTCGTTCATCTTTTTCTCACATGTGCGAGGACATGTAGTTTGGCAGTACTGGGTGCAAAGCTCTGAGGTGAGGGGATTTCATGCTTCATTAAAGCAACATTATGTAACTATTTAACCTAAAATAACAGCTTCTGAATCATTTTGATGCCACACTGGACTGGAGAATGGAGCCTCTTTTATTCCCACTCTGCACCCTGAACACCTGTTCTTACTTCTCAAACTGGGGCTCAGTTAAAAAGACTTAGAAGTCGTCAAAGACGTGTTCATCTCTGATATCCAGTGAGGAAACTTTGAAAATATCAAGAATTATTGACAGAGTTTGGCGTGTTTATTATAGCGATATCACTTCTGGCTCCAGAAGTGTTTTGGTTGAGCTCAGGTCAAGTGATTGATTTGCTTTATTTTCTTTTCATGAAAATCTCTTAACCACCCTAACTGGGAGTTAATCACCACAAAAGTTAAACTATGTTGCTTTAAGAACTAAATATGTTTGTTTTGTTTTGTTTTGCTCTTACTGGTTGTTGTTTCTCCATAGATCCTCTGCATCCTTTTTCCTCTTAACAGACAGACTGAAATTAGAAAAAATAGAGGTGAACAACTCATTTCTGCATGTGTGTAAAGCTGAATCTGTGATGCTGCAAGGCTCACAAATCTATGTACTTTTTAAAACCAGTAAAATTCTTAAAAGCTTTTACAGTTACATGTTGTTCATATAGTGTGGCTACTCAGAACCTTCTGTACAGGGCTGCAGCAGCTTCAATCAGGCCCAGCAGTGACTGCTTTTGCTCAATGCGGATTTTCTGCCTGATGAATTCCTGCAGAGAGCCTGTGTGAGATTAAGTACATGAAGTTAGCGTGTAACAGTCTGTTAGGGTTCATTCTTTATGTCTAATGATTGACAGGCCTGCTGCTGCCCTAGCTCATCGCACGACCATGAATCGTCTGCCAACTGCAGAACACGATGTCTGCATGTCTATTTTTATGTGCACTTGTCTGGCTTCACAAAACACTGCCTACCTTCTTTGCTCTCCTTCTCCGCGAGGTCCAGCAGAGCTTTTCCATTTTCAACAAAAGCTGTGAGAGCTTTTGCACAAGAGACCGCAGCTTGGTTTGCTCCCTGAGCCATTTTCTGTTCTGGAATAGTTTTCATGAGATATGCAACTTCTTATCAGTGCACCGGAGTCAGATAACCTCTGCTTTCTCTCCAAGTTCACTCTGGCCAAATGGAGAAACAAAAGATTTTATGCTGAAACTTTGTTTAAAGGGACACTCCACTGATTTTACACATGAATATTTAGATTTTTAGATCAGTAACACTCCGCTTGTGAAGCCATTTGTAGAATGTCCTCTGTGACTATGGAGAGTTTTTCCTCCTCCTCTTCTTTTTCTTTTTTTTAAGCAGAACTTTATTTAGAACATTGTCACACAAATAAAGGACAACATGATTACTATGTGAATAAACTACTTTCTCAAACCTGCTTAGAATTAGCGTGTAATATGGATTTGGGAGAAAGCTATGGTTATAGTATGTAACTCCAAGTGTAGCCCCACCTAACTACAACCTGACATGAGGTCTCATCAGCCCGATGATAACACAAGTGTGGATTTAATGTAGTTAGTTAAAACTTTAATTGGTTGAGAACATGGATATTTTAGGGCTTCATTGGCTGATTATTTATATATTTTTGTAGGAGGAGGCAAAAGAAGTCCACAACAGCCTCATTCAAAAGAGAAAATAGTTGTGAATCAGGATGATGAGTTATTCCCTATTCAGTATTCCACTTTAAAAATCTTTAACGATAACGTAACTTAACATTGAAACATGGGTAGCTCCCAGATAATGTCATATACAGTAGGTGTGTGTTATTACCGCCAGTTTTAATTACTGCCTCTTAGCTTCTTAGTAATCATGTTTTGTTTTTTGTTTTTTTCCTCCATCTGTTTGGCATAGCGGACAGCTCTAAATACCGCAGTACCCATGGCCTTGGATGCTGTTTCTGTGGAGAAAAAGGCAATCAAAGGCGTGAATTGAAAATGCATCAAAAGGTGTTGCAGTTGTGAACAAAACACACAGTGCCACATCCAAAGTTGACCTAGAATCCAAAAGAGATTTGATTTAAGCTGCAGATTCTCTCATCAGGTTTTTAGTAGTACATGTAAAATATTTCTAAGCCAGGTATAATAATGGTTAGATAATTTACAACACTCTTAGACTTTTGTATACATGATCAACAAGGAGAGTTTCAATAGCTCCTTTCCCTTTGAAGTTCTATAGGTCTGTAGAAAATAAGGATGGGTGTCAAAGCTTAGTTTACTATTTTTATCTGTGTTATAAAAGCCATGAATCTGCTTAGTTGTCGTTGACCTGTTGCAGGAAACAAACCAAAGCTTCTCTAAAAATCTTGATATATCAGGATCAGACACTGAACACTAAAGCCAACATTTTTTTTTTCAGTTTATTGTTTTGAATCTCACATGAACCAGGTTTCTTTTCACAGTAGTTGCAACATTAATCAACTGACTCCATTTCCAGATCTCTCTGTTCTTGGTATCCATCCTCCATGGCTTCCTGGAGGAGGTGCTCGCCGTTGCTCTCCTGTATGTGGTTCTCCTCCGGCTCCTGGGCGCCCTCAGAGTGTCCTTGTGATTGGCTGGCGACTGTTTCTGTGGGTATAACATGAGAGATTGTGAAAGAACTGGCAATCTCCTTCAGACGGGCCTGCTCGGCTTTCAGCTTAGCCAGTTCCTTGGTCATAGGAGTTTCGAGTGACGGGGTCCCGGTGGGGGCAGCAGCTGCAGGGGCTTCAGTTTTCTGGACAGGGTGGTTGTCTTTTGGGCCTTTAGGGGTCTCCTGCACCTCAGGGACCTCCTGCTCTGTTGGCTCAGCAGCATTGACATCTGGTTGACCTCCAGCTCCCTGAACCTTCTCATAAAGGCTCTTCCTCTCCTCTTGCAAAGCTCTGCACAGATTCTCAAGCTTCTGGTTCTTGATAGTGACAAGCTCAAACTCCTTTTCCTTGATTGCTTTCTGTAAGGGATTCAAACGTATGTAACATCAGTAAAAGTGGGGAAATATTTGTCTTCTCTAGTTAACAGATTTAATTTTGTCTTGCATTTACTGCAAACAAACACTTGCTTGTTTTAGGCTATAAATGACAGAGGAAAAATTTTTCTTACATCTGCCACCATATCAATGAGACTCTTGTTGCAGCCATCAAAGCGAGTCTTCCATGACTGACACTCCTTTTCCAGTTTCTTCATTTTCTTAGCCATCTACAACACACACACACAAAAAAGAAAAAAGCCACGTTACACTGCACATAATCAAAGCAACTTCTAAAAATAATTGCCAACAACAGAGTGTAGGATTATACAGTGTCAGATTTTTGAAGTGTTATTGTAAATCTCGTGGGATTTTTATTCCTGTTTTTTTTATTATCTCTTTATTTGCAGATAAACTAAATAATCTAACCAATATCTCGAAGCTGACTTCAAATGTTCTGTAAAACTTTTCTTACTTTGTCCATGTCCTGTTTGAAGCCGCTGTAGACACTGTTACTCTTTGACACCGTGCCCTGGAACTCATCAAACTTCTTGGAGTACATATCGAGCTGAGGAGAAACAGTGAGAAAAACATTATGCGTGTCTCTAGGGAGGTAGAAAAACAAGCCAATTTCACTTATGATGCCCTGTTCTGTACCTGGGTCTTCATATCGATCTCTTGCTCCTTCATGACCTTCACTTGCAATTTATACTCTGCCGCCTGTTTTAGCAGCTGTGGAATATTGAAATAAGGATTAGAAAAATGAGTATTAGGGGATTAGAATTGCAAATATGTTATTAAGATGCTTGTATCGCTCTGAAAATCTGATGAAAACGTACATGCTCTTTTTCCAGTTTGTGCTTCTCCTCTGCCTCCTTCAGTATCATGTTTGCCTGCGTGAGTTTGGTTTCCAGCAGCTTTTCTTTCAGGTCTCTGTGTTTGAAGACCTTTTCCAGGTTCTGGAAGACATTCAGGTGGATTTATGAGTTGTTTTCACACAGAAAGCTGTTTCATTTCTTGCTTGGGGAGCCTTGGCTACATAAAACTGAAATACTGTAGCTAATAAATGGAAGACCTGGGTGAATTTTGCAAATAATTCATGTGTTTGATAGTGGCACTGAGGCCCAGATGTGTGAGCTTTTACGTAAGTCCAGTTCAAGCAATGTTAAAAGTTTGTATGTAGAGTGGGAGGAAAAATTCACATTTTAATGCTTTTCTATAGCCGCCCATGACTGTCTGATCTAAACCCACGTCTCCTTAGTACGTGTCAGGATCCATACCGCCTCTCGCTGGTCGTATTGTGAAATGAGCCCCTTCAGTTTCTCTGCCAGAGCGCTGTTCTCCTGGCACAGCTTAGTGTTTCGGCTGCTATGTTCCTCAATTTGGGCCTGAATCTCACTGAGCGTCCCCTGGAAGTGGGTGGTGATCTCTTTCCTCTTGAGGTCGTCCTCTCTGCACCTCTGCAGGGTCTCTTCCTGCATTTCAGGGATGGATGTCAGATGTAAAACCACATTGCGCAAGATGCATTTGTGGTTACACATTCTGGGTTTTAATTCCCACGTGTCTATGTATCTTTACCTGGTATTTCATTCCCGCCTAGAAGTGAACAGCCCATTTTTTTGGTTTCACATTGCCAGTTTCTCAGTTAATTGCCTGTTGGAATAACCTCTACAAGCATCATATTAAAAAAATAGTTATGTAAAGGACAGTATCAAAAAATTAGAGCTGGAATGAGTCATCTGTTAGGATATTATTTTGATAATTGTGTAAAAATGCCTTTTGTCGCTCCTTTTCCAGCCTCTGTTATGAAAATTTGCTGCTTTTTTGGTCATATGTGAGGGTTAATGGAATTTACTGGGGTGTTTTCTTGGATGAACAAAAAAAGCAAACAAATCAAACAAAAAAAGTCACCTTTTTCACTGCTTTTTGACATTTAATAGACTATTATATACATTTTATAGTGATTAATTGGCTAATCAAGAAAAATGCCTGCAGACAGGTCAATAATAATAATAATCATTGGTTGAATTTCCTTTTGCATTCCCCTTTGTTTCTAACTATTAAATATCTACTTGTTCCATCATTTCATAAAAGCTATATTATATTTACAGCTTAGAGTGAAATATTCCATAGTATGGATATTCCCAAACATCTGATGTTAAACTATAGATGTCACGTGCCTTATTTTGCTTGTATTTCCCCAAAATTTGTCTGACGTGGTATATTTGATATTTTTGGAAACTGTAGACTCGGACAACACTTGGCTTCACAATGTGAGTTGTGGGTTTGGCGGTTTTAAGAGGTCAAATCCTGAGCTTTGACGCAATGGTTGATCTTTGGTGCCAGCTGATGTCACCTCCTGTAGAGCGCAACATATGGTGACAACACCTGGCACCGAAACTCAACTAACAGCACCTGGTGATTTCAGTAGCTCAGACACCATGTGTGGTTTTAGTCTTCAGTTAGTCTTGAATAGTACTAGTTCCTACTACTACTACTACATTTGGAGCAGTAATGCCAGGAGCTGAAGTACCTTTAAGGTTTTGTTGTGTCTCTGCAGCTCTCGGCAGAGCCCCTCCAGTTTACTGCGAGCGAGCACGGCCCGGCTGTGCTCGCTCTGCAGCTGGTCCTTCTCCTTCATCACTTGGAGCAACTTCTTCTGCAGAACCTTCAGCTGTTTCTGATCACTGCGATGCTCCTCCAACTGCAAAAACACACAAACCCCGCCACATATCTGTAAGGGGGAAGATATCTTTCCCGAATACCAGTCCTCTTTCCAGCATTCTCTTTTATTTCCTTCATTCATCATCCACTCACCAGCTCAGCGTGCTTCTTGATGATGGCCTCCAGTTTCTGCTCTGGAGTGTCTAGTTTGTTCAGACTTTGCATCAGCAGCATGGCCTCCTTCCCTGAACAGCCACAGAGAATTTCAAGTAAAACATCACCCCAGAGCACGAGCTGAATCAGATTTATCACATGCTGATATTAAAATCTGAACTTCTTTACTACAGAAAAAAATGCATGAAATTATTTTTGGAATACCCGTCTGGGATTACGAGAAGTCTGTCGCCCCGAAGTGTGAAAAATCACTTTGGCACCCAAGTTAACTGAACAAACTATAAAAGTCATGTGGAAATACTATTTTACCTGCACTTCTGTTGCAGATGGATGCACTTACACGCATTACAGCTCTGCTTACACACCTATCAGATTCAGTACAATTTGGACTTCTGCTGACTGAGCTGAATGAAACCCACCTCAGCTAAAATCAATAAAGCATATTGGAAAAAAAACAAAACACCTAGGTTTTTGAGCATCTTCTTCTCCAGTTTCTGGTCCTTGCGGGCGTCTGACTCTTTGACGGCTGTGACCTCCTCTGCGTCCTCTGGCTCAGCGGGAATCTCGGCAGCCTGGTAGGTGCTAATGATGTCCTCCAGCTGCTGGCCTAGGTCCTCTGTCAGGTCAATGTGCCGACCCTCAGCTGGCGATGCCTCAGGACCTGTGGGTGCAGGGCTGCTCTCCTGACAAGCCTCCATTACTCTGAGCTAGTACTGAGAGGGAAAGAGTTGGTTTCTGTAAAGGACCTGAGGAGTAATAGCGGTATTTCACCTCATCCATCGGCATTGTTATCTAAAGGGTTAATCTGTCCTGCTGACTCTGACCTGGTCCATTCTTTTTTATGTGAACAGTCAGGATTCAAAGCAGAAAAGACCATCAACTTTTCTGAATACTTGAATCCACTGTGAATCATCCAGACTGACTTTCAGTTTCAATTTCAATACTCAACATGTTTGACCAACAGTCTTGGCTCCAAAGTCATGTCTAATCTTGGTTACTTAATTTTTGCTTTTTGAAGGCTAATTTAGCAAAACCTTGAGTGAAAATTTTAACTGAAATAAGATTAGCGGATTTCAAAGACATAATGACTTCCCATTGTAGTAAAAGCAAAGCATTAATATCTGAGTGCGTATCATAAGTAACGTGTGATTACAGTACAAAAATGCCACAGATGAGACAAAGAGAGCACTGACAAGTTGATTTTTCAGCTGTAAAATGTTCCATGAGATATCAGAAACGTTTGGTATGTACTTAAACTGTATCAGCCTCAAAAATCCATTTTGTTGGGCTAGACTCAAATTTAAAAGTTACTTCTAACAGATTTTTTTTCCACTGGTGAAAGTTTGAAGTTCCTCCTCCAGTTAAAAGAATTGTCCATTTGTGAGTTTAAACCCCAAATTCACTTTTGTTGGGTAGCAGAAGTAAAAAAAAACACCAGATCTCTTAGAAAATACCACTATAATTGCTTTGAGCAAGGCACTAAAAATGGCTGTAGAGCTCAGTGGGATACATTAAATGCTGTTTCATAATTGTAACTGCTACAGACACAGTATTTTCTTGGTCTTGACAGCTTCTAATGCTTCATTCTAAGACAGGCAAAATTCAATTAAAATGGTAACAAAGCTTCTTAGTGTACCACAGTGAAATTAAGTGATATAATGCCTTACTTTACGTCTGTCTTGTGTTGTACAGGCTCACAGCCAGAGCCTGTTTACGTGCATAAAATTAGTGCAGCCTTCACACTGCCTGTGCTTTCACAAGCAGAGCACATGGCACCTGTTCCAGGCCCCACAGGCTATTTTAAGAACTTCTTAATATGGGCAAGTTATTTATTTATTTCAAATCCACTCTTATTGATGTCAATGTCAGTAGTTGTGTGTCCAAAAAGCTGCATTTTCCAACTATAAAAAAACTTCAATGTGACATAAGCGACCCCAGCTACATTCAGTGTTCTAAAAGGAGCCAGATATCCGAATGGAAACTCAACTAAAAATAAATGACTGTAGAAAAAGGCAGTATTGATTTCTACACTGTCCAAGGAAACAACAGTTGTAGTGCACAAGAGTAGGAATTTAGCAGTTGAATTTACTGTAGTCTATTCTGTTAACACATGGCACAGTCAACTCTCAATAAATCTAACATCTTCTCATCTTCAGCAAACTTGGAAAGCTTCAGAAAACCGTCAAATTCAGGCAAACAGCTATACAAGAACCTTTAAGAATAAGAAGAGCTTTGGAAACCTGTTAAACACGGGATGTAAAGGTATCTTTTTATGTTATTTAAGTGTAAATGTCCCTGAAGAAGCAGGGTAAGGAGCAAACAGGGTTCTTACCAGGACCAAGGGCCAGTGGGGGAAAAGGAAAGAGTGTCGAGGGGCTCGGCCAGGCTGCCACCACAGATACAACAGCTGTGATACGACCACCTCAAAATAAACCAGAGGAGCACAGCTCACTCTGAGCAGAGAGAGGGAGGACAGAGACATTACAGTGTCTCTGTCTCTGTCCAGGACACCCTGCTGACAAAAAACAACTCCTAGACCTCGTCTGATGGTTATTTTAGCAGGAGAATGTGTCATATAGTCTGTGTGAATACTAAAAGTGCATGAATACAACCAAAATGCTTCATCATTTAAAAGTTTTACTGTTAAGATCTTAAACAGACATTTTATGCAATGCCTCTGCTGCTTTAAACCAAAGCAGTACCAATTTTATTTTAAGCTGGGATGCTGTTAAAAGCCATATAATTATTCTAACAAATGGGCCTGACAGGCCTAGTCACCGAGCAGGAGAAAAAAAAAGAAAAGAACCATCTCTCTGATTGGCCAGAATTAGAACAGACCTCCTCCCCAACCCCGAGATGAGCATCAGAGCCGGCACAATGCGCTCTAAGATCACAGTCATTTTCTCGCTTAATGTATGCCTAACACATGCAGTATTTACTTACAGGCCAGTACACTGTTTGTGCTGCTGATACACAGTGGAGATGATGCTGAATTTAATGCTGTTAAATAGAACCTGAAAATGGTTGAATATTATCCACAAGGTGAGAACTATTTTTGGAAGCATTCATTTATTTTTCTTGTTCCATGTTATGACTGCAGTAATAATTTTTCACCAGAGGATGTCACTGGTAGGAGTCTCCAATTTTTCACTGTGGAGATTTTTTTTTTTTTAAACCACAACTCCCCCTCAAGATAAAATGTGAATGATGTCATCTGAAATCTCTTCCTCGTGTGCTTTAAATGAAACAGCGGTGAATTGTGCAGGAGGAAATAAGCTGCAACACACATCCTTGGGTTAGAAGTATATTCTTTTAAAACAATTTTGAATTTAATCTGAAAAAGTAGAGCACCAAACAATAAATTCCCCATAGCATAAAAGAGGCACTCCAACCTGACTAACCAGTTTTGATGCAAATAGCTAAACAACGGATTGGCTACTGAGGTTTTTTTTTTTCCCTCAAAAAATCTTAGCTGAGAGGTAAAATGATTTGTCCTCTGTGTGTTTTACAGGGAATTTTCATAGACATGAGAGGCACAATGCAGTTCAGTAAATATGAATACACAATAAAAACAAAACACAAACACAATCTGAATACATACTGTATGCAAAAGCAAATAAAAGGCTTCACTTTCCCTTCACATTTTATGAGCGTTCTGCACCGTTACCACGACAAATAAAATTACATAACCAATGAAATTAAAGCTACATACATTTCAGAAAGGGAAACACAAAATTAAAGCAGTGCACCTTTAAATTTTTTTATGTAAACATGAGTGAACAAAGTGTTTTCTGATTTTGAAATCCATTCTCAAACTGGTAACATAACCGCTTGAAGATGTGAATACACTTTTTTTTTTGTCTTTTTAAAGATGACACACGGTGTTAGCGATTAACACTGTGCTATTTTCGCCCTCATTCAACTTCTGTTATGTCAGCTGCAGACATTTTACCTCTTAAAGAGATATAAACAATCCACATAAAAAGTTTTCAGAATTCAACACTGCAAAAATAGTTTAAATCATAAAAATACACGTATATATACAGAGAAGAAGTAATGCATTTGGTGAATGATTACTTACATTTTGAGCTGAAGCACAGTAATAGTCAACCAACTCACGCTGTTAACATCATTACTTTAGTATTACTTACAGTAAGTGATATCCATTTTATCCAGTTACACTTGAAATGCAAGAAAACATACTATTGACTGATCATCATAGCCCCTTGAATTTTTGTGTGCAACATGTTTCACACAATGAGAAACGTGAAAAACAACTGGAATGTTTCAAAACCACAAGAGAACATAACACGTTTTACTCCCCACCCCACCCCACCCCACCCCCATTCCCACTGACCGAGTCAGTTAAACATCAAAGATGAAAGGATGAAAGTGCATCGTCAAAACTCATAAAATGCTTATGGTCATCTGTATAAGAGAGAAAAAAGCTGTCTGTTTAATCAAAGCAAAGACATGAGATCAAAAGCAATGCCAGCGTGGCTCACTGCATAACTGCATCACTGCTGCATAAGTACAGATATACCATATAAATAGTAGTCAAATATTTACCAGTATCAATAAGTGCTTACGTTCTAATATATAAATACATCTTACAGTATTCATAATTACATATTAACTTCCTCTATTTTTGTGCAATAGCAAATCCCATGCATTTTTACCAAGATAAAAATCACAACATTAAGAAAAAATGCAACATAAGAAATATTCTTTAAGATTGTTTCACATAAATCAAGCTGCATCCGTCCGTCAGCAGAACTGACAGAAACAAAAAAAAGAAAAAGCTCTCCTTTGAGCAAACACTCCGACAGCGTCGACTGAATAAAGAGTACCTCGACATTTTTCCTTAGTCAACAACCTTCTGATAAAGAAATGATGAAAAGCAAAAAAGAACAAAAAAAGGCACAGACCCTTGCCGCTTGATTAGAAGCACCAAACTGCACAAGAAGCGTCTACTTAAAATTTGGTCAGACTGTTTCATAATACACATACTTTTCCCCTTATAGTCTTTATTTACTGCACTACTGCATCACACCTTGATATGATTACATTAAACAACAGTCTATTTTCAAAGTACACATACAGTAAAATACACTGTTTGTATGCATCTAAGAAGGAGTATATGTTAAGGACATTTGTACAGAATCCATAAATATAATTTATGTGCAATTGTACGCAAACTACTATGTCAAACAAAGGCATATTAGCATAATATCTTTCCATATTGCACCTGCACCCAATAATGATTCTCCACCTTGCAAAACATCCTGCTGCTCGTCCAGTCGTTTCAAAGAGTCTCAGAAGAGAAAAGCACATCAGACAGGACAGGTTTCTTCTTCACTGTGAAGGTTTCATCTCCACTCAGATTTAAAAGGAGCTGTCTGGGGTATGTGCAAGACCAGAGGAAGTGTTATTATATTGCCTCTAACAGGATAAAGATGAGGTTATGTGCCTAAAGGGCTGAGGACGACAAGGTTGCAGGTGTAGCAGGGGTGGGGAGGGAGGGGGGTCTGTTCCTGGATCAGATCAAGGAAACAGAAACAAGGGTCTTAATGAGGGTCTTCTGTGGTAATCTTCAGCGAGGCGATGGCTTTCAAGCAGGTTTGGACGTTCTCCTCCTGTCTGCTATCCCTGACGCCAGGGTTGAGGCTTTTCTCCTGAGCGGCCTGATGGGAGGACAGCTGGTTCTGGCCTCTGATGTCCTCTCCTCCCGTCTCGAGCCCGTGGACAGATCCCTCCCTGCTGCTGCAACGCTGGCCCTCACTGCTCTGGGGGCTCAGCGCCGAGGAGGAGGTGACATCAGTGCTGGAGGAAGGCGGGGAGTGTAACATCTGGAGCCCTCCGACGGGGACGACGGGGAGCAAACTGTGGGCCTGCTGCTGGGAGTGCAGAGGGAGGTGGCTGAGGATGTTCTGGTGATGAGAACTGGCAACACCAGGCAGAGTAGAAGCCAAGCTGCTCCTTTGATCCTGAAATGACATATTGGCAGCATTAGGAGCAGTTTCAGCAGAACCAAGATAATTACTCGAGTGAAAAAATATTACAGTTGAAACAAATACAGAAATGTGAGGAAAAACAGCAACATTTCAGAAAGTGTATAGTTCTTCCACAACAGAACAACCCCCTAAATATGTAATTTAAATAGAAGAGTCCCTGACTTTCACACTAGTGCCACCATGACGTTGTAATTTGTGGTTTTTTAGTGAAACGTTTTGACAACCAATTAGCGTTACATACCATTGGTACAAACATGTCGTGTCCTCCTCAGGATGGATTCTTATAACTTTGTAATTCATTTAGCACCATCATCAGATCATTTCAATTCGTCCAGTACTTTGGTTTATGACCAAGTACATGCAAAAGTAATAACAATCCCACCTGTCTCAGCTGTACTTTGTGCTTAGTGCTAATGAGAAGATGCTAAAATGCTGAACATTTTAAACAGTATACCTGCAAATATGTTAGCATTTAGCCCAAAGCACTGCTTGCCCAAAGTTGGTGCACTAGTTCATAAGAGAATTGAAAAAATATTCCAGACAGCCCCATCTTGTGCTAAAAAATCAGTTGAAACAATTTCTAAACCTGCATCAAAAACTAACCACTTGTCTTTTTGGCCTTGGCGTAATCTTCAATCAGATCTAATCAAAATCTTTTAATACGTTTTTGATAATACGTTGAATACAAAAAACTACAGTATATACCATTTCCATTTCAAAGGCTCCTTGTAGTTGAGCCATCTCCATCTTTGCCTGGTGTCTGGTTTTATCACCGCTGCCTTTGTGTTGGTGCGAACCTCTACGTGGTGAAACAGCTCTCAGCACGACCCTCTGCCGACCCCTGATTGAAGATTCTCGTTTTCCAGCCAGCTCGGATCCAGGAGACATGGGTCGCTCAATCGAGATTGGGGACAAGTGCTGAATGGGTGTGAAGCTGGGTGAGCCGGGCCTCAGCGGGGAGGTATCCCATCTGGGAGAGGAGCGACCTCGCGGGGAGAGTTCTCGCCTTGGGGATGGGTAGCGCAGACGGGAAGGGGAAGGCTCCCTGATGGGAGACTCCCAGCCGGGAGAGAGCAGACAAGAGGAATAAGGGTCAAATAGGAAGCTGGTCTGGTCTGGAGACAGCATGGTCAATGAATCTTCATCCACAGACTTCTCTCTCTGGTCAGTGGCGAGGACAGGTCGATGGTCTAAGCCCGTCCGCCTGCCAGAGGGCTGTTGGCGGATGTCGGTGCCAGGCAGAGAGGTGAGGGAGCAACCGTGGATGGCGGCGGTGGCTGTAACCGACAGAGAAGTAACTCCACATGGCTGAGGACTTGTACTTCTTGAACGTAGCTTTGGAGTGGAGTCGCCTTCGTATTCGTCGTCCTCGTCATCTTCTTCATCGATTTCATCAGCTTCTTCGTCCATGCCATCAGACTCGTCTGCGTCTGAGAACTGATGTTTGGTTGTGACCGCCACCTCTGTCTTAGACTCTTGTTGGATGTCGTCAACTTCAAAAGACAAAGGCATCAGTGTAGTTTGATTTGTATTATTTAGTATAATTTGTGTATGTGCAAGAATATCACATTTGCCAGTATCTTACCATGTTCCTGTATCTCTGTGTCATCCATCGTCACTGACACTCCCAGTTCTAGACATTTCTTCATGTGTGCCTTTGACTTCATATGTTTGGTCAGATTTCCTGTTGAAGGATAAAACACATAACAGATCAAGCTTATGGTTTTTGGTTATTACCAATTTCCACTATAAAATACCTGGATTTTTTTTAAAGGAGCAGATTTTCATCTAAATTATGTCCCCATACAACCGAAAGTTGTTTTTCCAACACAAATGATCTGTTTTATGAAAACCAGCTCCTAACTCTCAGCAATAGAAGTGAAAAGAAAAATGAGGAGACAGCACGACTGAGTTGCTGATGTTGCATGATAGTGTAGTACCTCTAAATAGCAACACAAACTTCAGAATTTTTGCTGCTGCTGCAAATAGTATTTTTAAATACAGATTTTTACACACATTTTTTTATCAGTTTGTTTTGGCAGACTTTCACTCATTGTTAATAGTCAAAATAAATGCAGATAACCTCCCATTTCTTCTATAAGAAATGGGAGGTTATCAGCTAGTCTTTTAGTTAATTTGGCTTTTAAGCCTGTAGACATGCCCACCTTTCGTTTTAAAAGCAAAGTTGCAGACCCTGCAGATGTATGGTCGCACATCTGTATGGGTCCGGATGTGTTTTTTCAGCATGCTCGGCTTCTTGCAGCGAATACCACACTCCTCGCAAATGTATTTCCCCCGGCCTCGACCTCTGACGTACACATAGTCTTCATTGGACTTGTACCTGAAAGGTTGATAATCTAAATTTTAATAAAGGAATGCAAAAATAATACAGACTTGAAAAGGTTAAAACAGCAAAACCCCCTAGATAGTGCATGCTCTAACACCCAATTATAGTTGCTGTATCTGCTGTCAGCAGAAATGACAAGTGTTACTATAACTAATATCTTGACTGACCCTCCCTCGAAGATCTTAATGCGTGTTGGCACTGTTTGAGTTGTGGAAGCCTCCCTCTCTTTCCACTCCTCCTTGGCAGTTTTCACTCTGCAGCCGATGTCTTTCACCTTCTTCCCGTAGGTGATGTCCACCTCTTTGGGCTCCGGTTTCCTCTGCAGCTGAATTCAGATGAACAAACATTTTGTTAACATCAATTTCAAGTGGATGCTGTATCGACAGTGTAACATGATGCTTTCAATATTGTATGTCACACATGGTGTTACACAGCATGTTTTGCAAACATGCATTATGCTGCTGCTGCAGGGAGGAAAAACCCAGCACAACTAACTCACAATTTTGTTGCTTTCCAACATTTTATTATTTGAAAGCTATGTAGTGCATGATTTTTTTAATCCACTGCAATGGAGGAAAGCATACTGAGGCTTCATAGTGACATAATGTTTAAGAGAATAAAATTTTGGTGTCTGGTATTTTCACTGCCAGCACATCTTTCTTGTAAACAGCAAATGCAGAGCAGGTTATGACTCAAAGCTCTAACATCACATCCAGCAGTGGGCAAATGCTCTTTACAGACACTTGCCAGTAGTGACCGTCTGCCAAAAGATTTGAAGTGTGCAGTTTGCCAAATTCTGGGTAATAACGTCCTTCAAACTTTCTCCATTTCCAACTGTTATCACTTACTGACATGCACAGCTACCAAGGTGGAAAGATGCCCAGTGCAGCTTGATTGTAAGTATTTGCTTTATAAATAGATTTACAGGCAGCGGTCACATTAGCATGACCAATTAGATATGTTGTAAAGAGGGCCTTACTCTTTCAGTCCAGAGCAGATGTTTTTATGGCAGTAATATGGTTTAGAAACAATGTGGAGATGGGATTATTTTCTCACCTGTTCCATGGTCTGCCTCCAAAGGATGAGGGATGAAACCAGTTTTCCCGTGCCAGGCTGACACATGGCGGCCACAGTGTATATAACCTTGTCTCCCCTCTGTCTGGAACGCAGCAGAGCCAGAGCAGTGCTAGTGCTCAGTTCAAGAGGGTTGGGGTTGTGGGAACTCACACACCAGGTGGTGTACACGGAGGATAAAGGGGAGTTGCTGTGAGAGCAGCTCGGCTTGGTGTAGTTGAGGTAACACCAGCTCACACCTGTCGTCGTGCGAAGACTTGGAAACTGAGATAACAGTCTTGAATGCTCGGCGTCTGAGATCAGAATGTCTTGACTGGTAACCAGCTGTGCCACCATATCCATCTGCACTCTTTTTTCCATGCCAGCTTCTTTCACTTCTCTGACTGATATCATGGAGTAGGGAGGCGAGCTGGTTTCCAGGGAACTACTTTCCATAGCTGACTCAACGCCATGGTCAGTAGCCTCTGTCACTTTTTGCTGAAGTGTGATAAATTTACTCCTACGTGAGTCAGGTGTTGATGCACCCTGCATCTCTGACCTGTGCCCCTTCTCTTCACTCAAATTACATTTTCCCAACTCCACAGCACTCAGCTCTTCTACAATCTGCCCAAACATTCTTTCCTCTTTCACACGTTTTTGTTGCTTGACCTCCATGAAAAGGTCTAGGCTGCTGGCAGGGGATAGCATCCGTTTATTTGCGCCACCACTGGAGGCGTTAGTGGTTGAGATAGTTCTAGAAGTCAGAGAGAGAGGGATGCCTGTCTTGAGCTTAGCTGATGACAAATCAAGGGCTTCAACATTGAGGGTGTGCGTTGAAGGTGGTCTGTTATAAGATAATACATTATGAGAATCAAGGTTTCCAGACAAACGTGAAGTGTGATGTTTAGAGGTGGCTGTAGTGGAGCTAACACTGTCATACTGATTGTCAAAAATCTGTGATACTGAGGTGTATGTGATACTGCCATAGGATGGCACATGAGTCTGTATTCTTACAGGAACTAACAGGCTTGGATGTGACAGCTGGGGAAATGTATTCCCAGTGGAAAATATTGGCAAAGTCTGCGGCAGAACAGCAACTGTTGTGAATGGCGGGGAGGTGCTGCTGAGGTACTGCGGAAACACTTGTGATGGGACTTGTGTTACTTCAGTGTCCATATTCAATGACTCCTGTCGCACCAAGTTTCCCCTCCTTCTCTCCTTCGCAGCGAAGTGGCCAGCGCTAATGTCCACGTGTCTAACTTTGGATGTTGGAGAAAGACTGCCATAGTCAAATGATATGCTGCGTACCTCTGGGAACTCCTTGCGCAAGTTACACGGCGCCTGCTCTGAAGAGGAGCGTCTCATTTCATGTTGTTGACGCTGGTTGAGCACAGAGAGGGAGTGCCCACTCCCTGGCACAGCTAAGAGTTCTAGTGGTTTGCCAAATTCATCCTGCCTAGCTGGAGAGACTGACTTCAAGCTGTCCTCCCTGTCAAAGGAGAAGGTGGAGCTGTAAGATAAGTTGCTGTCTTGGCTTGGACTGCGGGAGAGACTAGTGCAGGCAGACTCAAAACTAGATTCACCAGAGGAGTGCTCAATATCAGCTAGGCGTAGCCGTTTCTTCTTTGGAGGGAGTTTTTCTGGAGGGAATTGTGCTAAAGTTTCACTCCTTTGAGGCCACTGAAACTCCTCCACATGCTTCTCTTGCTCTTTCACCTGCACCTCTGGAGCTTTTTCTGGGCTGTCAGGCTCCACCGTGACCCTAATCTCTGGGACTTGTATGTTGGGCTGCCGCACAAGTTTGGGGCCCATTTGAAACGATTGCCGTAGTCTACTATCACTCCTTTCTATCTCATATGATTCACTTGTCTCCATGGCTTGAAATGAAGAAATACTTTCCTGTCTCTGCCCGTGATACTTGAAGGATTCTGACTGTTCAGAGTGAGGCCTATTTATCGAGTTTGTGTGCTGAATAACTGAGATTACATTCCCTAAGGTTTTTCGACCAGAAATTTCAGGGCTCACTGATATGTCCATGTCACACCTGTCCATCTGTGTTAGCATACTTGAAGAATGTCCTTTACCTAAGGCCATAATGCCCAGTGCAGCTTGTTTTGAATCATAGTCCTTGCTTGGATCAAACATTTCTTCACATTGTTCATGATGGCCCTCGTATTGACCAGGCAAATCCTCCTCCTCCCTCTTCTCTTTCCGACGCTTCCGTGTTGCCAGTTCCATTGCATGCCTCTGATGGCTCATATTCGATGCCATAGAGGGGTAATTTTCCATTTCCAATCCTGAGGGTGAAATGCCACATTCGCTCATCTTTACATGGCTGTCCGTATCTGCATGCCCGTCATGTGCGGAGAGTTCGAAAGCAGCTTGCCGCCTGAGTCTCCTCATGCCCCCGGTGCTTGTTCTCTCATCAAACGAGTGGCTGCCTCTGAGGGCTTGAGGCATAGTCAGACACACTGCTGAGGATGTTGGCATTGAGTTGCTTCTGATCAGAGGCCCCACATCAGAGCCAGCGTCTAACTGGGGTTCTTTTACTTCCTCCCTCGTGAATGACTTTGTGTTTATTTTGATTGACTCAACAGTGTCTTTCTCCTGGGTGAAAACACGGGAAACACCTTTTTCTGAGCGTTTCCCGGTATATTCACCCGAGTCTGTGCTGCAGGCCACAAAAGCCGTTGTCTGTTTAGGGCTTGGCCTGTAACACTTCCCAAACATGATTTCTTGATAGGACTTTGCGTTGGTGTTCGGAGGACCGGTCTGGTGCTCGGCACTCTCGGATCGCGAGAAGTAGCCAGAGTCCGTGCTGCCCTTGCTCGACTGACTTGGAAGGGACAGATTGTGGTCAGAGTCACTGCTTCTTTTTTCAGACAGGCGAAGTGCAAGCCTCTGTTTGATAGTGCAAGATTGAATTGCACGGCTAGCCTCGGCAGCAGCAGGAGGTGCATTGATTTCTTGGGGCTGGGATGAACCATCCTGAGCTGACATCGACGTAGCTCCCTTTTTCTGAGCAATGAGATTTAGTACTTTTACAGCAGTGTTATCTGATCCTTCCACTGGAGAGTCCAACAACAGCAGCGGGTCGTTAAGAGTGTCCTCGTCCGTGTCCGTGCTTTGCTCAGCATCAGAGAATAACTCTCCTTCCCCTTCAAAAGACCCCTGGTCTGTATTGGCATTGTAAGGACCAAGTTCTGAGAATGGCACTGTTCCAGCTTTGACCGAGTGAGCGTGGGACTTTCTGTGTTTGTATAAATTACTCTTGGTTTTAAAGGAGAATCCGCAGGGGACACACGGATAGGGCCGTTCCCCAGTGTGTGAGCGAATATGTTTCTTAAGCACACTGGGTTTGGCACATGCCCTTCCACAGTAATCACAAACATACTTCCCAGGCTTTTGTGGTTTCTGTTCCACCTTACACACAGTCTCTGACAGCTGATCCATCCCTGAATGGGAACACTGTTGGACTTCAGGTGAACTGGGGGACTTCCTGTGAGATGCAGGTCCTGGGGACTGTGCAGAAACCAAGTGGCCTACAGCTTTCTGTCTGCCAATGGGAAATGGTTTTGTGGACTGTAACGGATATGAAGACACCTCATAGTCTGGATGGCTTGTGGATTGGGTTTGGGATTGCTGATCTTCTAATTGCAGTGATTTCCCTGAGTCAGACATTTCCTTGAAACCACATGTGTCTCTGCTCTGACCTTCTTGGAGTTGTTGGTGCCACCCCTTGCCTTCCAGTTCGACTGATGGACTCCTCCTAGCCTGTGCGGCCTCTGATGTGCATTTTTTCTGTGCAACATTTCTGTCATGACCGTCTGTGGAGCTCTTCACCCCTGCTGTAGTTTCCAGTGACTCCATGAATCCAATGTCACTTTCTTTGGGATCGATTTTCAAGGACAATATCTGTTATGTAACTGTAGTGATATTAGCATTCATGTGAATTGATTGCAGGGAAGGGTCATCTGTAAGAAATAAGACAGAATTGAAAATTAGACATTTCAAATAGGAATGGACAAACAGCAGATAAAGATGCATTAGAAGGTTACCAAGATCAATCTCAACAATCAGTTGTTAAGCGCAAAAAAAATCTGTGTGCAAATCCACTCCTTGAGAGCGAGAACTACTCAAAGCTGTTTCCCGAAAGTCTTCCTAATAAAATTGAAGTATAAAATTCATAATGAGCTCCATCACAGCAGGAATGGAAAAAAATCAGTCTCTTTACCAGCCTCTAAAAAAGCGAAGGTACCTTGTGTCAACCCTGGCAGATAACCCAACATTACTGAAGCCCTGTGGACATGCCAAGATGTGTGTGTCTGCATGTGTGTGTAGGTATTTAGGGTACATACCAGTACTTTTTGAGTGTGGTTGTGTGTGTGAGCTGAATGGAAATCTCATAGGAATCTAATCCATCATCATCACCACAGCTCTGTCTCCTATCAGCATGCTTTAACAATCTAAAGCTCCACTCCTTTTCCTTGTGTGAAACATGACTTTTATTAGAATATTTACTGTTTTTAGCACAAATATCAGTGTATGAGTTAATAAATGACGAGACCTCAAAACTGTTTTTTGAGGGGGACTGTAGGAAGCATAACTTTTATAGATATATTTTGTATTGTAGGTGTTTGCTACAGGTGTTTGCCATCACTTAGATGAGAAAAATAGGACACAAAATATACCACCCATGTATTTTTTTCCACTCTACTTCAAATTCCAGATTTAACTTTCCACTTTTTTACTTTATAAGTTCAGTTTCTGTCAAAATTTATTGACCTTTATGTATTTATTTGTAAGAGAAACGTCTTTAACATGAACCAGTGCCACATACGACAGCATGTATAGCCGAAGCTGACTTGTAATGCTTGTCCTTAGATGTGCCTTTTCACAGTATTAGAAAAAATCCAAACCTCACTGGAGGTCTGCATGCCAAAAACAAAGAAAATTATCTACCCACATAAAATACTTAAAGCTAAAGAAGATAAGAGACATAATGTCAGTAATGGCATGAGTACAGAATGTGTGTTGATGCATGCCAGCACACACACAGAGTTAAAACTGTTCAAGCGTGGGCAATGAAGTGTGACGAGTCAACCTACCCCTCTGACGTGATATCTATGTAAAATACTAAAATATTCCTCCGCTACATCAGCAAATGTTGTATCCAGTGCCGGTATCATAGTATAACAAGTTCAGGTTCTCTGCCTCTCGTGGGATTTAAACGCTTTAACATGTCTGAAGTAATGTAGTGTCATCGCCTCCGCACTGAGCTGCACAGGACCACGTACTGTACTGTACATAAACACGCTGAACTCCGACGAGGAAACAACATCATCCTGTCCCTGTGGTTAAAGCGAATTGGTTTTGCCGCTACACTTTTCGTTTCATACCAGGGGGATGGGTCTCTGAGGGCACGTCGTTTCCATCTTCTCAGTATCAAATGCTGTGTCCTCCCTAACGAGGTTATGTAAGATTATCTGGTTCAAACCCTCTGAGTTCCCCTTAATTAGGACATCCTCCGACTCTCACTCTCTTTCTCTCACTCCCTCTCTTTCTTTGTTAGCACGCCACACACTCCTCCGGCATAAACCAGAGGATATGAATCCAAGGTGACTCGAGATGCCGAGAGATGCTTGTAAGCAGCTGTAAGGATGATAATCCCCCCTTTGTATTTTTTTTTATATATATCCCCATTCCCTCTTTTGGTAGTTTGTGGTTCAGTAGCTCTGCTTTCAGGCAGATTTGAGGGTTTCTTCCAGAGCAGGATAGAGGAAAAAAATCACGAAGGCATACTGTATGAATGATAGGCGAGGGGGACTGCCTCAGATTGGAATGATCCATGTTTCAAAGGGGAGGTTTACAGAGGTAAACTAAGTGGGGTGCCTGGGGGTAACAACATTCAGAGGCCTGGTAGGGAGCTCCCTTTCAAGGTCGGTCTGACCTCATTGCTTAGTTTCCATCCTCTGTGAGCCACGAGAGGAGGGAAGGGGAATTTGGGTGCAGAGTGACAGCGAGATAAGACCCTCAGAAACAATGCATACCTTTGAACTAAGCACAATAGAGGGGGAACAGAGCTGACATATTCAGAGTCTCATTGACAAGTCTCTCAGCAGATCCTGACTTTTCTCTTTTTGTGTAAAGACAGTATCAGCAAACCTCTCACTAAACCTCTCACTGCAAATTTCTCTCACTCTCGGCAACAAGCACTAACCTATACAAAAATATATGACACGGCAGCAATGACGTGCAACAACAGGAGGCAGGTGGGTGGCAGTAGGTGTGTTTCAGGACGATTGTGGGCTGACTGTGGTACAGTATGTCCGCATGGATGAAGAAATGACTCTATGGAGACATTTATTTGAACAGCCGACATCCGAGGGGCACATCCCTCTCTGATTTCCACACACGAGAGAGGACAATGAGCAAACAAATGCTGGCTACGGAGAGCATCGTTATGCCGCTGCATTACATCATTAGAGGCTAAGTTGGCCATTAAAGGGAACAGGCATGAAGCCTCACGCTGACAACAAATCCATAAATATCATAAGGAGATGACCGGCTTCACAGAGGCTGGATGGTAAAACAGTGTGTGGTACGCTAACAGCAACACAGCACATAGCAAGCAGAATCAATCAGCAGCTCTCACTGTGATCTGAATGACATAAAGCACACGGTCTGATGGGAAAAAAGCCTCGGCTCATACAGCAGCTGACATTCAGATATCAAATATAATCCTCATACAAACCTGACATTTGAATAGTCCCCTGTCCCATATCGACAGTCACATGTGACATTCCTCATACTGCATACTCCATTTCTCCATTCTCCTCATGTCTGGGTAACAATAATGAAATAAATTAGCAAGGTAAAGTCCCATCAGTCATGAAGCTGCTGGCTGACTGGGTGTACATTAGAAGATCTATTGATGCGAGCTAGTCACCAGAGAAAATACCCAACCGTGACGTGCGGACCCAGGCACAAAAATAGCAAAGGGGCCCTGGGAGGGATTACACAACAGCCCACGTTTAAGGACGCTTTTCCTCTCTCTCAGCTGTGTTTCAAAGCACAGCAGCAGCTGCCTCACACACTACACACAAAGTGGGGAGTCGGATATCATGATGCAAGGAGCTAAACATCACCTTTCTAGATCGCTGCAGTCCATTCATCCCCAGATTCAGTCATTTATTTTAGCCTGGAATTGTGTGATGTGGGTGAAGACACAAATTCATTCAGGTACACATGTTCGTTAACTATTATTGTCTATATAAATCTGTTGGACAGAGTGTGTGAATGTATGCAGAGCTGAGGAGAAAGGCAAAAAGTGACAAGCGCTTTCAAAGACACTAATCACATGGTGCAGCAGCTCTGAATGTACATTTCCTAGAGCGTGATCCTATTCAGTGTGTATATTGAGAGAGGAACTCAATGAAAAGACAGCCTGTGGCTGGCTGTGAGAGATGCTGCAAAAATTAGACATGTTCTCTGAATCCTGAGACACCCACAGCCTGTTCAGAGCCAGTTCTTCCCGTCACGACAGGATTTGCTTTGTGAATGGAGAGAGTCGTGATGAGGGTGTCATTAACACGGCAAAAAACTAGGACAATACTGCAGATTATGTGCAGCTGCGAACCTCATCCTGTGAATCAGATGTACGAGTTCAGTGTGACATGGTGCTATTACAGCCTCTACTTTAAGGCAACAACTTCAGAAAATCTAAACACTTCCTCTCCGAACAAGATTTCACCAAAAATTAAATAGTGTGTTGACACTTCATATGAACCAAATTCTACAGACTGTATTGTCACGTTTTGTATTTACAACTGGTCTGAGAAAGATTCCCTGAAGTATATCTGGTAAATGTTATATTTATGCCGTCCACTATTTTATGCCATATCAATTAACCATAAGTGAAACTGATAAGTTTATATAAAAAGCCTGTAATGCTTTCTAATCAACAAGTTAATTCACCTGGGCAGACGAAACAGAAATAACCAAATACACTGACTCAGACATTGTGCTTAAAAACTGTATTTTGATCATCCACAGTGTTAAATTGCTGCTTACATATTAAAGCGAGACTGTTCCTTTAGCTGAACACCAGTCACTGTGGCCACAAATATAGGAGAAAGGTAAATGCATTAAAGTTGTATCAGGAAAAACTGTGCTATCATCCCTGGCTGTATCTCACCAGGCAAAGATGTGTATTATTCTTGATGAGTAAGAATGTGTTATTTCCTCTTTAAAAAGTTACATAATCTATCTTACACTCAATGCAGGTTATTTTAAGAGTATCTTTACTGAAGTAAAGGACTTGAATACTTCTTCTACCACTGCTAATGTGAGTAAATTTAGCCAAATACTGGCTTTAAGTACAATTTTGAGGTACTTTGTCTGACTTTTTCCATTTTCATTTTGTTTTACTTTGTACTTGTATCTCATTGGTGCAATTAGTTTGCAGATACACACAGTCTGCCTTAGCACCACCTGACAAATGTTGATAAACCACTGAATTTTACTTTAATTTTATTTCTACCTGATGGTTAGATATCTGTCAGAGCATCTTATTAACTGTCTTGCCAAAATCCATTTCCATTACAATTTGTCTCGTCTTAATTTGTGCCCCTCAACACTACCAACAAGGTCTTTCCCCTGATTTGAAATGTGATTTACGATCACTGCCGTGTCATTTGTGTGAAACTTTGGCCTTTGAACACAATATAGTTTACACAACTATAAATACTTCACCCGCTTTGACCATCCTCCTCAGTTTCACTCTGTGCCATTGGGTGAGAACAACTGGGTGCCTCTATGAATAGGAGTCCTTGGCTTTGGGCTTGCACCAGCTGTGCTTACTATTGCTAAGGCATATTTAACAGAGCTCTCTCTCAACATAAAGCTTACACAGCAGAACAAAGGCTTTAAACTTATGTAACGACTTATAGTTGAACTTCTTTTCGGAGTTCAAAATCCTATCCCGAACGACAAGCTTTTATTTCCTGCACAGCAAAACAGTAATTTCACAGTGCACTTCCTTTAGAAAACTGCAACTTGCTGTGTGCCCAAAAAGCAGTGAATGCAGACACTGTGTATTGACAGAGTCCCTCCACAGTATGGAATTGCAGAGAGCTATTATTAGATATAGCCTCTAACAAGCCGAAGATGAAGTTGAAGCTAACTAACTGCACTGCAGCTGAGATCCATTATGCTGGATTCAGTATCTAGAGGAGCAGCACTAAAATGGCTGATACTCAATGTGCAGTGAAGGTCAAGTCGCCCGTCTCTATAAATATAATGGTCTGTCCCCCAGGATGTTCCACACTGCTTGGCATTTCCACTATCTAAAGCTACGCCGCAGCTCCGCTGACCGGCTCAAATCTGCCACAAATTTGCATGTGATTGAATGCCACACACGCACCTGACTACTAGCAGGCCTCTAATGATATTATTAGTGGTAAAACAGATGGGAGGGGGGTGAGAAGAGGGGACAACAGGAAGAGAGTTAGAGGGAGAGAGAGGGGTAATGTTTATGAATGGAAGGAATGAGGTTTTCCTCCCTGCTGGCTGTAGTGGCTGTCATATAGCTGACTGAGATATCACTTACAGGGGACACTGAACACTGCAGTTTGAGCAAACAGCTGATACAACCACCAAATCCTGTGTACACCCTAAATCCCTGTGCTAGCTTTCACTTCTGCTCACTCGATGCATCATTAATTAATAAAAACAAACAACAAAAAAAAGAAACTTCACCTGATTCGCTCTTCAATCAATTAACCCCCCCCCCAGGTTCATTTACCCGTCTCTTTAAGTCAGCCTCTCAAACCAGGCATACTTATGCCATTATCACAGCAGTACCTGAAAATAATCTGACATGATTGTGTGTTTCCATGGCAACCATGCCAACGTCTGTAACAGTTTCCCAGTTCCTGTCTACATATATAATTACTGCCACTGATCACAGCACCGAGACTGCAGAAATGAGCGGAGAGGAAATGTGCTTCAGCCACGTCGACCATACAGTGTTACAGGTTATGCTTCAAAATAGAAACACTCACAATGTGAATTAGCATAACATTGTATATTAAGAAATATCCTCTGGGTCTGTGACATAAAATGTTACCTTCTTTTAAGTATGGGCAATTTGGCCGTATTTTCCCCACATGTATAGATATATCACAATATGATTTTAATGCAAATTCTATGCAGATTAACTCCTACAGTGTGTATGATATGAGACTATAGTTGAAATGATTAGTAGATCAACTGATAAATCAGTGGACAGAAAAATAATCAGCAACTATCTTGATAACTGATTGATTGTTCTAATGTGAACATCTGCTTGTTTTCTTTGTCTTCTATTGTAGGAAACTCTATTTGTGGGTTGTTCAAAAAAAACTCCTGTTTCTGGACATATTCCACTATTTATGTGACATTTCACAATAAAACTTATTTGTTTCCTGTTTTATCAAACTATATATTTCTGGGCTGGACAAAATGTGGGGTCAGTGTGGGATGTGTAAAATTGTGATGATCACATTCTCAATATTTTATGGATGATAAAGAAGAAATGTTAAATTAATCTGTAATGAAAACAATCATTAAGTCACTTATTATTTTTGTTTGCTGTCAGTTACCTCAAAACCATTCATTTCAATAATATAACTTTGTAAAATTATGTCTTGATATAATCAAATCCAAATTCCAGTTAATTTACATTTCATAAGTCAGTCTAAACATGTCATTTTCATCCCAACTATTAACTTTAGTTATCTTCTCTATTACATTTTGCAAACATTGACTGAATATGGAATAAATGTAATTTACTTGTTAAAACTTCGCCTACTTTCACTGACAACTGGCAGCTCTACTGCATGTCCAATCCACTGTGCATTTGTCCTCACATGATTTGCATCCTCCCATCTTTCCGTTGTTTTTGTTGTTGTTTAGGGGATCAGCTGTCACGCGCTGGAGGGGGATAGCCTGCTGAACGCGGGGGGGAAACGCACGGACGTGAGAACCCCTTGCAAACCCCCCATCTGCACGTCATGGAACATTTGCAGAACAGGGACCTCCCACCTTAAAGGCGTGCAACAGAGAGCAGACACAACAGTGAGATCTGCCCCGCACTGAACTCACCATCTCAGGTAACAAATGCACCTCCAGCTATTGTGGACCGGCGGAGGTTAAGGCTTCAAAAAAAACAACAAAAAAACAAAACAAACAAACAAACAAACAAAAAAAAACGGTATGCCCGCGGTGTGAAGCAGCGGTGAACAGAGGCTTACCGGTCACTGTGCAGCGTGCAGATAACTCCACAACTCCGACAGTTTTTCAGATGCATAAGAAGGAATATTGTTTCCTGGGTCGTCTGTGCACAGCAGGGGTGCAGAGATCAGTTTTGCGCCGTCAGCGTGCTTTACAATGACCCGCACGGCTGTGGCGCTATTAAAGATGCGAGCAGCAGGGGGCGCTACAGGGACGCATCACAATTCAGTCATGATCGGGAGTGCAAAAGTTAAACCTGAAATCAAAAGGAAACACGACTTCTTTTAAGGTACACATGAGCCCAGCAGACATTCTCTTTTTGCATGTGTTTAAATATTATTATCATAAAAAAGAAAATGTTTGAAATCTTCATTAATTTTATTTTAACATCTCTTCACATATAAAACAAACACCACCACATTAATCAGTGCTGCAGATTTCATATGAATCACATAAAGCATGTAAAAATAATTACAAAAGTGCAGAAAAACTGACAAAAACCATACCTTACAGCATGTCATACTTCACAATGTGTAAAGGTCACATTTGTCACATGTACCCTGTAGATTATTGATTATTATGGCAGTAACAGGGTTGATAAACCTTTTCTGCTCCTAAAAATAACTTTTAAATCCCAAAGTTAAAGAGAAACTCTGAGCTAAAACTGTGATAATAAAAGTTATCCGTACAAAAAGCACTTTATATCCCTGTATAAGTATTTTATTAAGACCATTTTAAAATTAAAATATATTTAAGTATCCATTACAAACAGTACAGTGCACATATGTTTCCCCCCTCACCCTCTGATTTTCACAACTGTCCGGACAGATAAATTTGCTTCATGTCACAGGTTGTGTTCAGTGATTTAAACGTACAATTCTAGCTCTTTCTCTCGGCCTCCAGCTCCGTCTGCTCCTCTTCAAGTGATCTGGTTTCCCTTTAAGTGGCACCTGTCAGCTTCAGTGTCCAGGCCCACTGGCATGGCATCTGCCTGAAGGACAGCTGGGGCAGGAGAACCCGCAGTCCGCTGGGCTTTACAGGCTCCCACTTCAGAGACCCGTGACCAAGAAGCACCACCTTTTTTAGAACAAAAGCGATGCGTGAACAAGGTTGACATGTTGACAGAGAGGGAGAACTACTCTAAGAACAACCAGTCAGCCTCATTTCCAGAGACAGAGTGTGGTTATTGGACATTCGAGCAGGGTTAGACCCGCTTGTCGATGTATTGACCTTTTAATTAAATACTGTCCAGTCATTTCTTTCACTGCTAATATGATGGAGGTTCTTCCCTGACCACAGCTACAATACGTAACAGTCTGCACAGCCCACAATTAAACAGATTTATTTATTCATTTAATTAACCTGTTATATTTGTAAATTATTCCATTAGTCAGTTGACAGAAAATGCATTGGCTACACTTTGAAAACTGATTAAACACTGAAATTATTCATTCATTTTTAAAGCTATTATTCACTCAGCTTCTCCACTGTGAAATTAATTAGTTAATAATGAAAATAATTGTAAGTTGCAATCATATTCTATCATGTCCTGTTGTAATTATTCATTTGAACAGGTGCAGTGCATACACAGAGCCTCTGCCAGTTAACAGGTGCAGTGACTGCATTTAACAGCTGTTTTGAGACATGTTATTTCCTATTTTCTCTAGTCTTACCTCAGTCTGTCCTAGTGCAGCCACAGGTTCATGTAGAATCACAGATCCATCATTGGGCCACTCCAGCAAAATGGCAAAGATGGCCTTTTCCTGAGGTCTGGAAGTGTACCTGTTGAAGATGAACCATTAATGAGCTTTAAAACATTACATGTGCAGATACTGTGTGAAGAAATATCTGATGTAAATCCCTCAATCATTACAAGAAAAATCTTCCCATGCTGTAAAATTTCTGCTGTTATTTTGATACGTGGAGCCAAAGTTGTGGTCACAGCAAAGCAAATATGATATACAAACAGAAATGAGAACCTACCAGATGTGTGGAGTGACGCTGTCGTTCTGAGCTCGCCACGCTGTTGTGTTGTAGATAGCGTCCCCGTTCACCTTCAGCCACTGACCCATCTGCCTCAGACGCTCCTCAAAAATTGGAGCGATTCGTCCGTCGTGTGTCGGACCAACGTTCATGAGCAGGTTTCCCCCACAGGACACAGTCTCCACTAATGTCTAATACACACAAACGCACACGCATCAGAATTAATGTAAAATTAAAAACATACAAAAGTCAAGTTTATACTGCATTGTACATTAAGTGTCATTTAAATTCTGAAGACACAGTAAGCTCTTTCTTCCCATGAGCTATTTAATCCAGTGCTTTTGTTTTAGACAGAGCAGCTCAGCAGATTGGTTATGTTATAAAACATTTTAAAGGTTAATGAGATTTTCAGCTCTCACCGCCACAAGCTGCTCTATGGTGAGGTAGTCACTGAGCGGAGCATTACGTCTGTAACCCCAGGACTTTGTGTCAATGGTCATGCAGTTTTCCCATTTGTGTTTGAGCAGGTGTCCTGGCTGGTAGCGATCGGAACAGGTGTAATATCCACCGTGGGTGCAGATGGAGCCAGAACCCCACCGATCATTTGTCACCACTGTGTCTCGCACCGGACTGTAGGAAAAAAAAACTGAGTTCAGGTTTTATCTATGAGGGGGGAAAAGTCAATAACACAGTGATGGATGTGCAAAGTCTTTCCATTACCTGTCATTATAGAGCCAGGCTAAGAAACCTGTGCTGTTCCAGTATTTGTCAGGTGCGTCTCCATCCCCATCAGACCACAGCACTTCTGGTTTGTACTTGAGGATGAGCTCATAAAGCTCAGGCAGTGTTTTACTGGTGGGGAAGTAGTTTGTGGTGAAAACATTTTTAGCGTCCAGTTCAAAGAGTGGGTTAAACCACTCAAACAGAGAATGGTACAGCCCTAAATGTAGGTCACTGTTAGCACGGAGGGCGTTGGCCACCTCCTCCACCAGGTCTCTTTTAGGCCCAACATCCACTGCATTCCAGTTCCAGGAGTTTTTTCGAGCCCCATAGTGTGAAACCTAAAAAACATATATATACTAATACTCCAAGAATGTGGAATTATGTCCTTGTTTTAGTGCTCTGAAAAGCGATTTAATGTGACAATAAACTAACTATTCCTTAAAATATACTGAGTGACAGGATGCCAAATCACGTGCTGTACCTTCATGGTGTTTTGTAGTCAGGACGATGTACTTTGCTCCAGATGAGGCAAAGATGTCTGTCCATTCTTTGGCATCAAAGAACTCAGCAGTGAATTGTGGTGCAAAGTCTTGATACTTGAAGTCTGGAGGATAATTCTTCTGCATAAAGTCAACATAAGGCTGTAGTTTTTGCTTCTGCCAGTACCACCTGGAAAAAAAAATAGATGCAAAACAGGGCAAAGAAAAACTGAGTGTCTCAATCAGTCTGGATAATACAAGTTTATTTCATGTCTCTCAAATAACAGTAGGTCATGGATAAAAAGTGAAAGTTTATTTAATGAGCTAATTTTCCTTTTTTTTTTTTTTTTTAATAAAAATGATGAAGCAAGGTGAGGAAACAAACACCCTCAGCTTCATGTACGGTTTTGATCTTTTGTCATGCATGGTACAACAAAATGCTTTATATTGTTGCTGTGTATTAAACAGAGGTGTGTAAATAACATGTTATAATAATCTAAACGTGATGTGTTTTGCAATGGTAGATTTCTATTTCTATTGTATTTTCTACTTCTGAGCACTTTGAGGACATCTTGATCCTGAAACAGCAGTAAAGAACAGTGTTGCCACCAGGACCATGTAGTAGCTGTTCTGGAGCTTTCACTCATATCACAGGGTCTTCATTAACAGATGATCAGATTTGAACCCGAGAATTTAGAGGCGTGGACAAAAGTCCTTGAGGTGCTCAGGGAAAAAAAATGTAAAACCTAATGTGTAAAATTCTACAACTATTGTGCAGCTCCATCTGCTGATGAAGATCAAGATTGAAAGCTCTAGAGCAACAACAAAATAAACCTTGCAGTGAGATTGTTTTCTCAGCCGGTTTCTTAAATTTTAAAGTTATGTTTATGCTGGTTCAAACTTTCTCTAATTCCTGTTATTATTAATATTTCCAAAAATGCGATCAGTTGATTAATTTTGTTTATGACTGTGGTTTCCTGGATACCTGCAGCAGTGCTCGTTGCTCTAAATCTCGTCGCCTCATTTGTCTGTAAAGTTAAAATCCTGTCATAATGTACAAGTAAGAAATTGGGACCAACTCACCAAAACCACTCGCTGCCGAAGCTCGGGACAGAGAAGACCCCCCAGTGTAGAAAGATCCCAAATTTGGCTTGATCGTACCACTCTGGTAGCGGTCTGGAATCGATAGATTCCCAGTTCGGTTCGTATTTGGCTCTGCTAGTACCGATCAATAACATCGATAAAAGCAAAGAACAGGCTGTTAAACCTCCCATTTCGGCTCGACTCACGTAATATTACAAAATGCTGCAAGTGGACGGGTTACCTAGCACATGATAAAGCACAAAGTTGACTGTAAAAAAATCACATGATTAAACGAAAGTGGAGACCTAAGACAGTACAAGGAAGAAATCTAGACAGCTTCGTCTTGGAAACGCTAGAGATGTTCGATTTGTTGCCCGTTGAATCACCGTTGAGTTTCAACCAATCAGGTTTTATCGAACGCCGCTTTTCCGGGCGACGCGGTGGTCTAGATCTCGCGCGTCGACGAAATTACGCATGCGCGGTTTTTCTTTCAGGAAACGGGCAATGTTTTGGTTTTAACGCTACATTGTCCACATGCATGGCTACGTAGACTGTCACTGTCATATCTCTGCGGGGGATTTTGACAAGGTATGAGTAAATTACAAGGACACAAGTAAATGTGTAATCCTTTAAATGTCTTATCAGGTGTTAACTTTTCTTCTTGTGATTCTCAGGACATAGAGGAGGTGATTGAGAATTCAAAGAAGGTGAGCCACCTCAGCTAACAAACTACTCAGAACAGTTGTGTGTTTCGGGGTAATTCATTTGCCTTTTTCCTCAGGCTGGATTATCGGCGCTACTAGCAGTGGCAGAGCATGCTGGGGAATTTGACAAGATTATTTCGTTGTCACAGAGGTAACTGCACTGAAAATACAAATCAAATTTAATTTTAATTTTGATTTACTGGGTGTATTGACCTTTTCACTTTTTCTCAGGTTCCCAGGGTTTATTTTCCCCTGTTTAGGAGTTCATCCCGTTCAGTCAGTTTCCCCAGAACAGCAGAGGGGTGCATCTCTCCAGGTAAGAGCGATTTAAAGGGTCGGTTCATCCAAATTAGAAATTTTCATTTACCTTTAGGTACAGTCAGGCAGGTAGTTTTTGTTTGACTTTGTCCTACCAGTGCTTGGTTTCAGTATTTTTACTTTATATGTATATATCCCACCTAATGCATGTTTCAAGGGATCCGAAAAGGGATCCCTTCCTATTAAAAAGTTGAACATATCGTAAAGCTCTTTTAGGCAAATCTGTGTCAACAATTTTGGCTATCAAGGATAATCAGTTTTTTCTTTCTTTGATGCAGGATCTAGATGCTGCCTTACCCATCATAGAGAAATACAAAGACCACCTTGTGGCTATTGGGGAGGTAAGTTTCAGTATCTTTGATGTGACTTGAATATCACTTTTCCTGTCTTGACTTTCTTTTGCACTCATGCTACAGTTAAGTCTTTTTTACCATTTTTTTTTTACTGTAGGTTGGTTTGGATTTCACACCCAGATTTGTCAGCAATGATACCGATAAAGAGAGCCAAAGACAGGTTCTCATTCGTCAAGCACAGATAGCCAAGGAACTGGATCTCCCTCTGTGAGTCATACATGATATTACATTTAAGAAAATGTAATAGTGATGTCCTTTAAAACTGATGGCATATGTCAAGCTGCAACTTTTCATCAAAAGATATGTATATAAATACAGTTTGCATGTGTCATGATAATAAAATATTCACTAAAGACATACAGTAGATGTAACTGTAGCCAGCAGACTTCCATAATATGTGTTTTTTATTTCTAGAAATGTTCATTCACGGTCTGCAGGAAGACCCACTATCCACCTCCTCAAAGAGCAAGGTAAACAGAAGTAAACAAAAAGTTTACTTTCTCAGTTTACCTGTGGATGAATCGTTCACTTGAATATCAGAGAAGTCAACTGCAGTTCCTCTGAAATGTCACTAGGTGTCGAAAGAGCCCTGCTTCACGCTTTTGATGGGAAACCGTCTGTTGCCATGGAGGGAGTGAAGGCTGGATATTTCTTTTCTATCCCACCATCCATAATACGGAGTGAACAGGTACAGCAGAGCACCTGACTGTAAAATTTACACTTTTTAAGATTCTCCCTTCAGAAACAGAACACACACACACTATTACACCTGTTCTTTTAAATATGTAAACAGACTAAAATACTTTACTGACATAATAACCAGTTATTTTAATGTCTTTGTTGTTTATATATGAAAATGTACAGTTTACATGACTAAACTACTGTCAGTCTCTTCAGACAGCACTGACATGTGGACGTGTGTTTTCACTGGTTGACTTTATCACATTAAATGTTAGTGATTGATGATGATTTCTTTTTTTATTTTCCACCAAGAAGCAGAAACTTGTGAAACAGTTGCCATTAGAGAACATTTGTCTGGAAACTGATTCACCAGCCCTGGGTCCAGAAAAACAGGTAAAATATTATTTTTCCTGAAATTGAAATAGTAGTCCGTTTTATGATAGGTGATATTGTTCCCATTTTCTTTAAATCAGTAATTTAAGTTCTGACTGGCATATTTTTTAGATTTTAAAGAGGGTGTTTGCAAAATGTCCCTAGTTTTCCCTTAACAGTCATATTTTGATACAAGCAACTGAAATATACTTTCATATTCTTCAATGCTTACTGTTTGTCTGTGTTAGTAACCACCCATATCACATCTTTCTTGTTTTATGTCATTGAAGGTAAGAAATGAGCCAAAAAACATCTCTATCTCTGCTGAGTACATCAGTAAGATCAAAGGAGTGTCGCTGGAGGAGGTGATGGAGGTGACGACGCAGAACGCTCTCCGACTCTTCCCAAAGCTAAAGTTGGCCATCAGACCCTGACATAGTCTTAAAAGTTTATTTCATCAGTCTTGAATATCTGGAGTAATATACCCACAGCTTTCTGTTACCATTGTGATCTTTCTAAGTAACTTTATGTGGATGTGTGATTGATACCCTGAAATGTAAATAAATCAAAAAACTCAGGGTCAGTCAAGGTGAAAGCCATTTATTTATCTCCATTTACAGTATTCTTAAATAAATGAAGATGACTTAACAATTTAACACACAAGTTATATATTTTCCATGTACATGCTACATCTGAATCACCTGACAATTCATGAAACAACTTGTCATGTAACTAATACAGCACTTTACTGACAGCGGTCATGGTCACACATGCTGTAATTCATTCATGTCATTGTAAATAATTATGACATGTTTTCATTTTCATATTGTCTTTCAGCTGATCTAAGCAGAGCTGTGATATCATTAGGTCAGTCATCTCCCTGGTCATGTGCACTATTTATTTTGATGTTGTCGCTCTTTATAATTAAAAAGTGATTCGTCACTCACAAACCATCAGCTGCTAATGGGCCTGCATCTGTCACAATTCACAGTTGTATGAGGCATTGCTGCTTTCAGGTGCTCCTCAAAAGCTCCCATCTTTGAGTTCTGACATTGTGTGAAAGCAAAGCTAACCAGCTGGTGGCTAGACAGACATGAGAGTGCCATTGATCTTCTCCTGTAACCTTCAAATAAACAGATATATACAGACACACTTACCTGTCTGAGCCCAGTGTCCTGTAACTGAACATAAAGACTTTACATTAACTTTTAAACTGGGATCCTCCCACAAGACCCAGACTACAATATTTGTTCTCACATTGCATGAAATCATTTATGAAATGGTTTGATAAAGTTATACCCTTCAGTTAATTCAGCAGCTTTACCAAACACAGGCTCACCTACCTTGACTACCAGCAGGTACTGTCTTAAAACAGTAGCTGTATTGCTCTTGAAATCTTCAGCAGTGTAAAGAAATAAAGCAGAAGTGTGACCAGTGATTCATGTACCTAAGGTAAGTATATTTAATTATTTTCCAGGAACCTGAATCTTATCCAAGTACACTCAGTTGGCAGTTTATTAGGTACACTCAGCTAAAATCAATGCAATCCTGCAATAAATCCTGCCTTTAAACTGTTTTAGAGAGGTCTTTTATTGAGCTATATTGTCAGTTTTGAGGATGCAGTTTATAGTGTTGGTGTATTTCTATTTTTTGCCACCCAGTTTATATGAATGTGTCTAACAGAAATACTTTATTTTGATTTCGTACTGAATAAATTGGCAACTGAGAATATTGAGCAATACTTAAATATTGCTACATTTTAAAAATAAAATAAAGTGGTTTGTTTCACAGAATAAAATCATTTGAATTATTTATGCAACTATATAGCTACATTGTTTTGAGTTAAGTGTAATTTGACAGTTACATTTCAGAGTAAAAATATTGTGTACTTTTACTTTCACTTTTACTTAGGTCACTGTCCAACAAAATATATTTTTTACTTTTACTTTAGTGCGAATAACCGTTACAACTCAAGTGAACCATGTGCTCTGAAAAACCCTGATTGTCCATAGCCCGCGAACGCAGCATGTGTCCACTTCACGGACCGCCCTGATAGGCGACACGTCAGCGGTGAGACGCTCGCGTGGAGCAGCGACTGACAGTCTCTTCAACCAGTGCGGAGGTTTGTTGATACTCGGAGCCAGCGGCTGCACTTTGCCTCATTGGCCCGTGTTTGTTAAACTCCCCCCGGGGTCGCCTCGGGGAAAAATTTGCATGTCCTTCTGCGTGTCGCCCGCCTCGCTGCCGCGCTGGAGCTGAGGTGTTTACAAGAAATTGTGTCAAGTCAAATCAAGGTGAACGGCGGCTTGTGCTGCAGTTGGACAATGCTCAGTGCATGCTCACGGAGCTGAGAGGACTTCAGTTGGTGAGTAGCAGTTAACTTTCCCTCTTTGTCACTTTTTATTCAAACTTCATTGTGAGTTAAATTAGTCACAAAGCAATTAAACTCATTCTTCATTGTCAGGTTTGTTTTCAAACTTTTCACTGTGCATGTTTTCGTCTTTCTGCTCTCTTATCACGCAGCCAGCCAAGTTAATATTACACTTTTATCAGTGTTTGATTAGGATGTTTTGCCATTGCATGCTATGGATGTGCAGTCATGTTTTATCCCACAAGCATGGGAACATAAACTGATGGTCACACACTTTCAGCTTCACTCATTCATCTCGCCTCAGAGCCTAAAAACAACCTGTTGTGCACAGACTTGTTTGTTAATCCTGTGTCTGCAGGTCTGAACAGGACAGCACCATGGCAGGTGACACCGTGGTCTGGAGAGGTCTGAGCTGGATGAAGCAGGCGGCCAGCAGAGCCCCACCGGGGGGCCTGCCCGGCTTGGGGAACCAGAGGCTAGTGAACTTCCATCACGCCACCGGATCAGCAAGGGTGAGCGGTCAGGCGTGATTTCAGCTGTCATTGCTGCTGCAGAGTGGGATAGAGTTTCACAAACACGCAACCCAGATACCTCCTCTGTATGTTTCTATGTTTTGTCACCTCATCAACACCACAACAATACTGAGCAGCTGTAAGAGGCGGATGATGCCGGGGTAGAAATTACGGGGGAGTGGAGCTCAGTTGTGAAACAGGGAAGGATTCAGCTGATGTTGGTGTGTTTGGAAATCTGATAGTGGTGTGTTACTGCCAAAAAACTGCAGCAAGTGACTAAAAGTGTAGTCTATTTCCACAGAAACATCAGGACCAACTGTTCTCAACTTCTGTGGTTTGTGACTCCTTCCAACTCCCTTTGAAACTTGTCTAATTTGTTTAATTATTAGAGGCCTGAGGAGGTGAAACTAAAAAAATATTTAATGAAAAAGCAAAGATTCAAGTTTGCATTGTAGGAAAAAAGTTTCTTCTTCTTTTCTTTTCCCATTAATCATCTCTTTTCCCTTCAGATTAATCTTGAGACCACTGATATAAACCGTCGTAGGGCATTAAAATGCAACTAAAATCACAAATTGTCAGCTAAGAAACGTCTTTAGACAAGCTTTACAACAGCTGCTCCAGACACCGTCGACTAAAATACACTCTCTCCTTCGTCATATCAGAGGTTGATGGTCCTGACAGTCTGTGGGATTAGTTGTTTATTAAAAGAAACACAATTTACATCCCTAATTCTGCTTAGTGTCGTCATGGTCATATGAACCTGCTGGAGGGTGCTGGCATAACTTTGTTGTTTGGTCTGTGTTGACCCCCACTAGCTTCAATATAGAGCCACCCACTGAAGCACTGAAAACACCTGCTGAAAATATTAGTATATTAATCAATTAATTGATTAATCAGCAGCAGTCTTGGTTAAAAAAGTGGTGATAGTAGTAGTAGTCTCTTTCTTGCTGAGATATACCACTCATATCTGTACTGTAAATACGCAGCTACACCCAGTAGCTGCTAGCCTAGCTTAGCTTAGCATAAAGACTGGAAACAGGAGGAAACTGCTAGCCTGTCTGTCCTAAGCTAGCACACTACTACTATTTTTTTTATGTCATTTTTATACTTTGGGTTCTTCTTCTTTAGAGGTGCTGGTTGGTTTTTACTTTGGAAAGAGCCAGGGTAGTTGTTTTCTGTTTTGAGTCTTTATGCTAAGCTAAGCTAACCAGCTTAATTTATATTTACTGTACAGACATGAGTGGTATTGACTTCCCAAAATGTTGAAGTGTTCCTTTCCTGGTTCCAGCTTCTCAAATGTGGATACTTTCATGTTTTTTAAGATGTTTCCAGACATACTTATGAGCACGCTAGCCTGTAAACGCAAGAAAATAAAGCTTTCTAACTACCTTTTAAACAGGATGCCTCTACAAGACCTAGACTACAGCATTTGGTAATGAAGGACATGTTGTAGTTTTTGATATCAAACTTCAAACTTAAAATTGAGAAAATTCATGATCAAATACACAATTTGGTAAGCACTTTCCCCCTGTTATTGTGTATGCTAAGCTAAGCTAACTGGCTGGTGGCTCTAGTTTCATCTGTACAAAGCATATTAGTTTGTAAATATGAAGTATATGATAGAATAATTGTCAAGCTATTTCTTTACCACCCGTTCATATGAATCATGTTTTGTTCATCCAGGAGACGTTCAACAAACAACGAGATGTCTGTGTCCGTGGAGCCAGGGCAGCAACGTTTCACAGATATTCAGCTATGGGAGCGTGTTTCAGCACCTGTTTCATTGGAAGTGTAAATGGTGGAGGACAGGGGGCCTGCAGTGGCAGACCCAGCACTAAACATCTGAAATACCACAGGGACTGGTCAAGTCAGCTGTTCTCTGGACATACGAGGTTATTTAACCAGGACAACTCCACAGTGGGGCGGCTGACATCGGAGGACATCGATAAAGCGAGAAACACCAAGAAAGCAGACGTGAAGCAACATAAGCAAGTGGTATCCACTCTAAGACTCCTTTTTTTTTATCAGTGTTTGAATAATACTGATCTGTACTCCTTATTTCAATCCTGTGGTTATTGCTTTAGGAGAATTGTATTTATCTTTTGTGCTTCAAGTTTCGTTCTTATCTTTATTTCAGCTCAGTGAAAGAGCCAGAGAGAGGAAGGTGCCGGTCACACGGTTAGGAAGGCTGGTGAATTTTGGAGGTACGTGTGGTTTACTGCTCATGTCACAGCCAAAGAAAGTAATTGTAGTTGTAAATTTCAGTTCAGCCTCTGAATCCCCCGACCAGAAACTGCTTGTAATGTAAATATTAACTACTGCCACTGTGCCCTACAGCAAGGCATTTGACCCTCAGTTGCCTCAGTGCCTGAGCTTTGTAACCAGTGTTGGCTTACTGGGCAGCTGCCAGGTGCAGCAGAGGTGTGATCTTGATGAACGTGAAGCAGAATTAAACAAAACACTGACACATTGTTTTACATGAATCATTGACAGGGGGATCACAGAGTAGGATTTCTGACTGGACATACTTTTATACCATTTTTAACTTGTTTTTAGAGCACATTTTTAGTTGTGCTTTTATGTATTTTTCTGAAATTTATGCAGAGATTACAGTATGTCTCAGTTCAGTGTTGCTCACCAAATGCTCTGGGTGTATCCCGACGTCTGAAAAATGTGTCGAAATAATTTCCTTCCTCATAAAACAATTGAAAAGCAGATTTCTTTAAGAACATTTTGAAACCTGCATGGATTACGTCCATGTTTATTTGCTAACAGTCTTCTTCCCTTCATTTGCTGATGCATTGCTGCATGTCTTGGTGATTATGATTATGGATGCATCACACAAGTGCACATGCATTGATAAATAGATTGATTGAAAATTAATCTGCAGCTATTTAGATAAAGTCATTTGTAAGCAAAAATGCCAAAAAGTATTTTCTTTTAGCTGCATAAATGTGTTGAGTAGACTTAATAGACTAAATGATTGATTGAGAAAACAGGCAGCAGATTAATCAACACTAAAAATAATCATTAGTTGGTGTCCTTCAGTGTTTTTTTTTTTTTGTTTTTTTTTTAAATAGCTATCCAAATTAAATGACCCAGAATCTTAATGTGGAGCTTTTGTCAGCTCAAGATAACTCCAGTGATCCTAAATGGACTCTGGTATTTTCTTGGCTAACTCACAACTATTTTTGACATGAGTTGTGCAAACGAGTTGTGCAAATGACATCGCCGGTGCTGGTACTTCCTCCAGAGCAGCGAGGCCTCTGCAGGACATCACCACAGCAGAGTTTATGTAATTTTAAGCCAGTGCTACTGAAGACACAAAACCAGAGCATTTAATGTATTTTCTATTCTCTTTTATCTGGTTTAACGTGCACAGTCATTTGTTTATTTTTATTTCTTCCCCGAACAGTAAAGTGTTTGAACACCAAACTTTAATTCTGGATTTGGTTGAGAGGGTTGTGCCTTGATGATTTCAGTTACCAGTTCTCCAGAGCTGGGGTCAGGCTATGGGAAGTGCTGATGTGCTCCTTCACAGGGCTGGAATTACAGAGTATCAGTGGCTTAGAAAATGTTTCAGGGACGTGCCAGAGTCCTGCCTGAGAATCCAGCTAATATGAAACATGCTGTCAGCTAATAGCTCTCTTCTCACCAAAGGGCAGCAGCCTTACAGTAGCTTCAGCTGTTTCTCCCCCTTCTCTCCCGGCCTGAGTTTGCCCCTGACCTCTCGAGGACTCCTCAGAGAGAGCTTTGAAATTTAGACTCACCTCAGGTTGCTGATTGTTCTTATCACCTCCTTGTTGTTGCTGTTATCAGATGTAGAGGAGGGCATCAGTAAGGGTAACGCTCTAGGTGTTCATAAAAAACAATTACCAGGCTGATAACTTTAACTCCACCTTTAAGACAGAGCCTGTCTACTCTGAGAAATCATTTTTATATTCTCGTCTTTTTGCAGGTTTGGCTGTTGGACTTGGCATTGGGGCAATTGCTGAAGTAGCCAAGAAGAGTTTGAAACCCCAACAACAAGGTGATGAGAGGAGGATTTTGTTTTACTGGTTTAATAGTGGTTTAGAGTGACTGTTAGACATAGAGCGAGGGGAGGGGATGAAGATTTCCATTACCTCAAAATAACCCAGTTGACTCTCATATGGTAGTTGAAATCCTCACTCAAAACTGCCCATTATACTGAAATTACAGCCAGGGGTGACTTGCTATTACCCTGCACCACAGAAATACCTCTTCCCAGAACTTAAGTGCTTTGGGGCATAACCAGAAGAGGTGAGTTTAAGACCCAATCTTCTGTCTCACATTTGTCACATCTAGAAGAAATGGAGGGTTGGATTCTGATCTTTGAAAAGTGTATACGGTGCATGGTTTTGAATTGTATGAGCTGAAGTCTGCTTTAACAGAACAATCCTTACGATTTTCCTTCCTGTTAATGGAAAAGGTTTGGTCAAGCCGCAGCTTTTTTTCCCCTCTTTCTCTTTGTTTTATTCACTCTTTTCATTTTCTCCCGCGCTCATCTCCAAGTTGCACGTATGAATTGATGAGATTGTATTGTAACGGCTGCTGGTCACAGAATGAATACAACATGTGAGTGTATGTTAGAAAGTGTGTATTCTGCTTGTGCTTTTGTTCAGTGCCCTCAATTCTCAAGAACCTGATTGGAATAAGACAAAATAGCTTTATACTGTAGAGAATGAACATGTTGGGTAACATCTGAAAATGTGTCGCAAGCACCAAGTATTGAGTGCTGTCTAAATGTTGTTAGATTGTTAGTGTTGTTTACTTATTCTTTGATTAGATTAGATTTAAACACAAACTCTGCTCACTCTTGCATAGCTGCTTTAAATAAATTTAACACTGGTTTAACTGCAATTTTACTTCATTTTGTTTATTTGGAAGAAACAATTTGTAGGAAATCATTTGTGTTACTATTGTCGTTTTAGTATCTGTGCCAAAAATGTGGTATCGTACTGGTGCCAGTATCATAAAATCCAGTTCTAGTAATGAGCAGCACATTGCAATGTTGGAAAAGTTGGGGAAAAATAGGGAGAAGCAGTCACATTAGGGTGCTGATTTGTGATCAGTCAAAAGTTGAGCTGAAGTTAGTTTGATAATCCCCCTTTAGTTTGGACGTGTTTTACCCAGCAGAGTCTGCAATAAGCCTTTTAGTTTATGAAGATTTTCTGATTTTCTGAAACACGCTCTCAGATCATTTTTTATTCAGTTCAACCAAAGGATTTCCTCACCCAAGTTTTATTTCATTTTAAATGTTCTTATCATTGAATGTGTTGATGAAAGAAAACAATTAAGTAATATAATTGAAAATACTGCCAGTACTGTCTTTATTTATCTGTATGTAGGTGAAATATAGGTGCACCTAATGACTAATGTTTGTTTGTTTGTCTGTTTTTGTAGGTGATAAGAAATCCATACTGGATTCGAGCGCCTTCCTCTCTGAAGCCAACGCTGAAAGAATCGTCCGGACGCTCTGCAAAGTCCGAGGCGCTGCTCTAAAACTTGGACAGATGCTCAGTATTCAAGGTGAGGTGTGTCAAAAGCTGTTCATCACATTACACACATGGGGTTTATCAAACAAGGACATTAGGCCGTCACACACGCTGCAGAGGCACATTATAGACCGTAAACCCACATGTATCAGTGACCAAATAAAGGTTCAGCTTTCATCAAAGACCAAACACAAACAGTAAACTGGTGCCTCAGCTTCCCAACAACACTTCATCATGTTTCTGATTCAGACTCGCTGGCAAACAAACAAGATCCTTTTACCAACAGGGAAATGTCATCACCGAAAATAAACCTCAGGCCAGCTGAACACAATAAGTGCCATTCCAGCTGAGCTATTGTAGGCAGCTGAGGCTGAACTGACACTGCAGTCTGTTGACTTTAAACAGCACGCTTACAGTACAGTCCTGTTATGCTATTAGATGTTTTGTGCCTCTCACGTATTATCATTGCAATCGAGTCACAGTTAGAGTTAAGCATTTGTTTTTCAGGAGTGATGAGGAATCTATGGCAATCTTTCAAAAACACAGAAAGGTCATTTAACAACACTTATCAGGGGTGTGAAGGTGTCTACAGAATCCTAAAAGCCTCATCTGTCAATCACAATTAAAATGTATCATCCACTGCTCAGTAGAAAAATCTTTAAACCTATTTTTCCTGTTTTGACTCTGACAAACTGTATCTTCTTGATCAAACCACAAAATTCATCAGGAAACATTTTCTTATGTATGTTCAGTGTCAGAAACAGCAGATGACAATATAATCTCAAATTCCTTTTAGTAGCTGTTCTGGAGCTTTTGATCATTTCCCATGCAACTACTCTGACAAATGATTCATTGTTCAAATATTTCTTAAGCAAAGAAGCCATTAATTACCTGATTCCAGCCTCTTAGCTGTGAAACTTTGCAGGTTTTCTTTCTCTTAAGTTACAGTAAATTGAATTTCTTTTGACTTTGGATCACCCAGTCAGATTAAACAATTTTAAGACGTCACTTTGAGCTGAAGGAAATAAGGATTGTGAAATTTTCTCGATTGTGCTTTTATTATTTTCTGACATTTTATATGAAAAAATATTATTCAAGAAACTAAGTGTATTGTTCTGTTCAAACTGTACAATGCATCAACAAAATCTATATATTATTTATACTGACTCGCCCCCTACGACCCTTCAGTGATAGATAATGGATGGCTCAATGGATGTTATCTATGTGAATGTTGAAGCAGAGCTGAAACAATTAGTTGATTAATTGATTCAACTATAAATTATTTGCACCTACTTTGATAATCAATAAATCTGTTTAAACAAAAAAAACCTATATATACTCAAATGTAATGAGGCAGAAACAGAGGCTCAGATCTTCCACAGGTGTCCTTTTGACGATGTAACAGTTAATTTACTATAACGAGCATCGTGTCAGGATGTTTCACTGTACTGTTCTCCTCTTCCTCTCTCTCAGACGACGCTTTTATCAACCCTCAGCTGGCTAAAATCTTCGAGCGAGTTCGACAGAGCGCCGACTTCATGCCCACTAAACAGATGATGGTACAGTATGAAGAGCCGTAATGAACAACCCCGCACTCAGGGAAACCAAGTTCATAGATGAGACAGTTTCTTCTCTCTCTGCAGAAAGCCATCAGCAGCGACCTCGGCCCAAACTGGAGAGACAAGCTGGAGTACTTTGAGGACAAGCCGTTTGCAGCCGCGTCTATCGGTCAGGTGCATTTAGCGAGGCTGAAGGACGGCAGAGAGGTAGCCATGAAGATTCAGGTGAGAGTCTGTTTGCTCAGAGATAAAAACACAGAAGCAAACTTTGACAAAATACTGTGAACTTCACTTTCACACTATCAAATCTTTTTCCTCCAGTACCCTGGAGTTGCCAAGAGTATCGACAGTGACGTGAACAATATCATGACTGCTCTGAGTTTAAGCAACGCGCTGCCTGAAGGTAACATTGTTGGAGGGTTTTTATCATTTTCATGATAACAGCAGCTTTTGTCTGATCTTTGTGACCCGCTCCACTGTCAACATACTAACCCGCAGCAGCAGATTGAATGCCATGATTTTCAACTTTTTAACATTTGCCCTCTGTCACAGGTCTGTTTCCTGAGCACCTTATTGAGGTCATGAGCCGTGAGCTGGCGCTGGAGTGTGATTACATAAGAGAGGCAAAGTGTGCCAAAAAATTCCAGTGAGTAGTTCAGAGTTATTCGTACTGCATGCCTTATAAAGTATGAAGACTCCATGTTGTGCAGATGGCGAATATCTTTTAGCTTTTAGCCTCTTTAATATGAAGCAGTAATTTCTCGACCTTTAGTTGTGAGCATTTCAGTTGAAGAATAATTTTAACTTTTATTTATGGAGGCTTGAAAGGTTGAAGCTGCATCACGTCATCAGAGGAGAGCAAACATCAGAGAAAAGTCTGAAAGGCAAACTTAACTTTGTGTTTGAGAGTTAATTTTTTAAAATTAAAACACTAAAATAATATAAAAGAGGTTATTGTTACATTCATTTCTTCATACAGTTGGATTTTCAGTGTTTCGGTTGCTTTGGTAAAGTTCATACTTTGGCAAAAGCTGGACATGTCAGCCATTTATCTTTTACTTTTTACTGTTTTAACTGTTTGTTACTTTTAGCTCATTATTATTTCAAATTTTCTGCTCACTTGCCAACTAGTTTTCATACTACTGATTTTTACAAAACATAGTGCTGATGTGGTGCCACAGACTTAGGTTGATGCACAGTGTGTTGTAAATGTACGTGTGCAATATATTAAAATATGTTTAATAAAAATACACAATTTCTATTTTTTATTTTAGTTTTAATTTAGTTTTTGTTTAATGTCGTCGTCGAGCTTTCCCTGTGGCAACCGCAAAAATACAGCAGGTTGGGAATCACTGCTGTACACAGATGTCTAGTTTTAGGTTTTAGGTCTCAAGTAGTCAACCAGAGGATCCTTTCTTGTTTTCATATTCATCTTTGGTGCCAACTAAGTAGTTTGTGTTGTTGTGTTTTTGTACACACTTCACACTTCACAGAATTCACTCGCTGCCACATGTTTTTTCTTGGATTTTCTGCAGATGAGGTTTTACCACTATTTTTGTTGCCTGTTTGCCAAACACTCTGCTGTTGTCCAAAACATACAAACCTGTTAACGTTCTTTGTGCCAGAGGAGTTTTTCCTGGAAAAATAACAACTTAACAATGATGTTGGACTTTGGTTGAACTTTTGATTGTAGCATCATGACCATGATATAAATCTGAATATTGTCTACTGAAGGAGGATTTCATTTTCGTCTCTGGTTTTGTCCTAACAACAGCCTGGAACACAAACTGATTTAATTTATTCTCATAGTGAGAATTATCATCCAGCTCTGCAGCTCCCCTCAGCTCAGACATGTTTAGTGTCTTCTCAGCTGATTATTCTGGTTTTAAGTCTCACAACTTCACTGTTTTGAATCACAGTCATCAGTGTCATTTCCAGTAGCAGCAAGCAGAGACTTCCAGCAGATAAGCACAGTTAAACCGACTGTACTCTACCTGTGTAGCACCAAATGGCAGACAGACACAGTTAGCAACGAGCTGTTGAACATTTAGCAGCTAAAGATCCAGATATTTACCTCAGGAGGTGGAGGAGACCAAAAACAGAGCTAAAAGAGAGTGACTTACATTCATCAAGTGAACTATTTCTAGAACAAATTAACTGAATGAAGCCACTGTGTTTTGGTTTTGTGATTTTAAGAGTTTGTTCTCTGTTAAACAAGACTGAAAAAATGCCACATACCCAAAAGAATATATGTAAAAAAAATACCTTACAAATCTCACAAAGCTGCTGATGTTTATGTTGCAGAGAGCTGCTGAAAGATCACCCCTTCTTCTATGTGCCTGATGTGATTGACGAGCTGAGCAGCCAGCATGTCCTCACCACAACGCTGGTGCCTGGTTTCCCTCTGGACCAGGCCACTGACCTCTCTCAGGAACTCAGGAATGAGGTACGTCTGCAGATCCTCAGACCGCCCTGAACTCTACACCGCTTACAGTACAATTTACACCTGCACACTGCCAAGACGCTGCATGCTTTGGAAGTTTTCAAGGTGATGTGCCAAATACAGAGACATGCCACCTTTAAAATCCCCGAAGACGTGTCAGCACATCACAGAGGTTAAACTTTTGCTCATCATGTTTCTCCTGTCAATATTTTAGTGTCGTCTCACACAGTCCATCACTTCAGAATAACACACTACCTTCAACATAGAGCAGTGTTTTTATCTCAGACAATTCTTCAGCTCTTTCTTTCTTCTTCACCTCCTCTTCTGACAGATTTGTGAGCAAATCTTGATTTTATGCCTGAGGGAGCTTTTTGAGTTCAGGTACATGCAGACTGATCCCAAACTGGTCCAACTTCTTCTTTGATCCACAAGCTCACAAGGTCAGTTTGCCTCCATTATTCAGTATAATACACACTGTGCAGTATATACATTTTTAATTTTTCCTTTTCCACTGAGGTCTGTTTTTCTGTTTCATGTCTTCAGGTTGCTTTGTTGGATTTTGGAGCCACACGAGGATTTGATAAGAGCTTCACTGACACCTACATCGAGGTGAGAAACTGTAGAAACAAAATTTTATAGAGTACAGTACAGTAAATTTTTACTACATACCAAATGATTCTCTATTTACAGGAGACATTTATTGTAAAAACAATAAATAATTTTATCATCATATCACTAAAAGTTCCCATTATCACATAAAATCATCTTATTAAATTATCTTGGACTTGCCTCATGAAAACGGGAAACTTTTCTCATCATAACATGATATAATTCCAGTTAATACCAAAAAAGAACAGTATTGTTTCCTACATTTACTGGTGAATATGATTAAGTTTTATGTCATGTTACATGTCATGTCATCCCATCCAACATGTAATGTTGGTTGTACAAGAAAAGTAATTTTTTATTGTGTATTTTGGCATATAGTAATAACAAGAAAATATGTCCTGGTAAATATAAAAAATATACAGAAGCCCTCAGAGGCAGGTGAAGAAAAAAAACTGATTTAAGAGCAACTAAAAAGTAGTGCTCTAGTCTGTTTTTTAAAGCCTGTTTATTTATTTATTGAGTGATTTGTTTTTCTTTTTTCTTTTCTCTTTGACTGGTAACTATGATAATAACATGTACAACCTGTTCTTTAAATTAAAAAAAAGTTTCACTTAAATAAAAGAGGAATAGCTAAAGAAAAAAAAAAACTTTAACCGGGATCATTTTTTTTCAATTTTAAAAACAGGTGAAAGTTTTGACAGGTCAATTGTTTGTTCTCATTTGCCTCTCAGAGCTTCCATAAAATATCTTGTTAAAATGAGAAACCTTTACTGTTGTAACAAGGAAACTGAGTACACACGTTTTAGTCATGGTGCCAGTGATATATTTGTGTAAGAAAACAGTTTCTAGATGTAAAAGTGTAGCTGTTTTGCACAACTAAAAAGACCCAAAACCCCAATTAGATCAGAGCCTGTTTTTATTACAGATTTACTTTCATGTAGGCAAACATTTAATTGGACTAGAAGTATTTTTATTCAACTTGTGCATTTCTCACATCAGATAATTAAAGCAGCTGCAGATCAAAACAGAGAAGGCGTCCTGCAGAGATCCAGAGACATGAAGTTCCTCACAGGATACGAGTCAAAGGTGATAAACACAAACATCACAGTATCTCTTTTAACGATAAACCACAACAGGCTGTAATTTAGCTAAAGAATGACTATTAATTAACAGTTGTGTATTGATAAATGTGAAGATAAAACCTCAAATCAAGGGAATCATGGACAGGCAGTGACGTGCTGTAAGAGGCTGAGAGGTTTTATGTTTAGACAGACTTGATTTGACTGATGAAATGAGCTGCTGTAATCTGTGAATGAAAAAGCTGCAGACTCTCCACACCGTATGATAAAAACAGTGGGTGGTTATCACTCACAAAAATTACAGTGTTTGATTACAAATACATGTTGTGAATTGCTTAGTGATGATTTATCATAATCAAAAATGAACAAAGTGAAATGAACATTTATCAAGGAAGGATTGACATTTATCGACCTCTACTGGTGACCAGGAGGAAGTGTAACAACACTGTCAGAGCAGTATGATATTATTCCTCTTATGTGAGTCCAGAACTTTATTGTTTTTATTGATGAAACAGAGACTGTGTTGAGTTTGTTGGTTGGTTGTTAGTCACATGCAATACTGTGAAGTTTATTATTTGTAATAATTTAATAATGAATTAATATGTAGTTGGGTTTAAATGAATTTGTGTGTTTATTTCAAGGAAATAAAGAAAATTGGGAATTAGCAACTCCTTGTGGAAAAAAAAACTAACACTGTCACAGAACTGTCTCTGTTTTGCCTGTAATTACTGTCGAATTACAGAGTTTTTTCCAGGAAACTTTGGGGTAATTACAGACTCTGTAATGTCTTGTGGCACCAATCACTCACACACAGCAGCTGGAAATGTTACTAAGATGGGGAACTAATTGAAATGTCAGTGTACAGGTCGTTTTTGTTCTGAGGTTTGAAGGGGAGTTGTAACAGTCAGGCTAATGGGGCTAAAATCAAAATAAGCCAGGTTCAGAAATACCAGTTATCTTTTAATGTGTGATCCTCTCAGTTAAATCTCTGCCAGAAAGCAAATAAGTGTTTTTGCTCTTTGATGTCTTGTAATAAGGCGATGGAGAACGCCCACGTGGACGCAGTGATGATCCTCGGGGAGGCCTTCTCCTCCACCGAGCCCTTCAACTTCGGAGCTCAGAGCACCACCGAGCGCATCCACAGCCTCATCCCCGTGATGCTGAGGGAGCGACTGACGCCGCCTCCCGAGGAAACCTACTCCCTCCACAGGAAGATGGGCGGCTCCTTCCTCATCTGCTCCAAACTCAAAGCGAAAATACCCTGTAAGAACATGTTCCAGGAGGCCTACAACAACTACTGGAAAGAGGGACGCCCCCAGTCGACGCACTTAGCTGAAGACCGGCTCTCTAGAAAGCATGTTCCAAGTGTTGTTTGTGGTATGTTGAACAATTTAACTCTCACATTCTCACCTCTGAAGATGTTTTTTTTTAGGTAGACTGGACCAGATAACGTCCAGATGTTCCCTAGTTATGTGTATTTTACTTGTTGTCTGCTTGACTGACTCATCAAGTAAACTGTTGTGAGCATGTGAATCAGTCAGAATAATGTCTCCCTGTTCATATCTGTGTGCTTCATATTCCTTTACTCACCCTGACCGGGACTTCCATCCAGACTAACTCTACTTTAAGTATCATGTGTGAAGATTATTTGTACGTATTGTTTGAATGACTTTTGTTGTGCGTTCTGTACAACCTAATAATTCTGTGCCTGTATGGTTTGAGGAACTGTATTCCATCTGACCAGGATTGTCAGTTTAAATAAATTGACACTGACGTTGCAAAGACAAAGATTTTGACATTTCTGAGAGACATCGCCTCGCTGCTCAGAGGGCGAATTATAACCTCTCGTGTTGTAAACGCAGCGATGGCTGAGGAGAGACCATCACCACCACTGCTCACTTCTGGCAAGAAACCACCTTCAGCAGCAGAGAAAACTTACAAATAGCCCTGCAACTGCGTGTGTCATGTGACTGTTTTGGTCCAATCATGATGGAGCGATCATGCCTGTGGTAAAAGTTAGGCTAGTTTAATCAGCTCATGAACCATGATGTTAGCTTGCTAGTTAACATTAATTCCATCCATCCAATATCAGACTGATAAACTTTCAGTTCAGTTTATGTAAAGAGGTATTCCTATATATTTTTATTTTCTTTGCAAGATTATTCTAGTGGAGCTAACGTATATCAACTAACCCTGTGTTTACTTTCTTTACTGACACAGATGAAACTGACTGAATCAGTCAAAGCTCAGCTCTGAGAAGGGAAGAGATAAAGGACAAGATGAGGAGACTGAGAGAAAAAGAAAGAGACAAGGTGATGAAGAAGAGAGAGGAAGATCAGGTAGGATAGGGTTAGCGTTATTTTCCTGTGCTGTTCAATGCAAACAAAAAGTGACCTGATCACATTCAAACAGTGTCAGCCTGACTATCACAGAGATATATGAACCTATAGGCTCAATTTAACAACACAAACCCACCATAAAAACTCATAATATAGTATTATATAAATATATTATTGTATAAAACACATTTCACTTATGTACCATTTGAGACACATTTCTATGATTCAGCAACCAAAACAAAAAATGTTCAGTTGCACCATTAGCCGCTCAGACAGGGTGGAGTAGGAGGCTGTTAAAGCAGGAACAACCGACGCTTCGGGAACCTCCTGCCTCAGTTTTGTCATCTTACAGCCGCTGTACTGTGAGCGGTGTTACTGTGACACTCCACTTGGATTGTGATGCTGGAGAAACAAAACTCAGAGCGCAGGAGCTTTGTTGCCTTTAGGAGGACGATCTGCGGATCAGTATCTTCCTCTGAGGACACAAACACAGACATTTTCTTTGAGTAATGAGATTTATTCATTTAAATTCCCTTTGCAAACTATTTCCACAAAGGCTTACTCCCTCATCTGTGTGTGTATATGAGGAGATTTGTCTTATTATTGTATACAGAGATGTTAAACTTCCTCCACATCCTCTACACTCAGGCTGTGTGGAGTTCAGATTAGCATTATTGATTTTACCTGTGACCACGTGGACAGAAAGTAAAGCCTGAGTCATGTTGAGACTCCACGCGTGCAAACTGTGAACAGCCACGATTCCTCTGACGGACAGCAGCAGCTCTCTCACAGTGTTGGAGTTAATGTCCTGAGGAGCACCTGCAGACACACACAGATAAAACACTCACTGCCCATAAAATAAACTGAAGCTCTTACAATTATAATGTCACCACGTGCATAGAAAAGTGTGTTTACCCTCCATCAGTATCCTGAGAACGTCCTTGGTGACTGGAAACGTCGTCCCAATAACAAGAACTGAGAACACGAACGTACATATTGGATCTGCAACTTTATATTCAGGCTGTGAGGAAAACAGAAATATGATTAAAAGAAAAATTATAAACCAGAGAATAAGAGTCTGCTGATACTGCACTCCTCTAAATATATAATCATTTTGGACCAGTTTGACTCATGCTGTGCAGCTCTGTGTCCCAAATTTGTCAGAATAAGTTGGTTACACCCAGTGTGCTTGTGACTCATGCTTACAACCAGTCTCAGGGAATTAGAGGCCTTTTAAGTGTATTTTTATCTTTGTATTGCCACTTTATTATAATTATTTATAATTATTATAATTTCTCAGCCCTGTCTGTGGCAGCCCACCTGTTCTTAAGACATAAATCTATAAAAAAATAAACCTCAAAAATCTGTAGTTTAGTTTTTCAAAAAAGGCTAAATAAAATGACTTGGTCCTGCAGTTTGAGCAAATGTGACTCAAACGAGAGTGAATATTTTATACTATTTTCAGCAGTGGAAAGCTAATAGGATAGCATAACAGTGCAGTTTATTAGAAGTGATGATTTCTTGAGTGTTTTGGCGACACTGACCCAGAAGTGGATGATGGTGGCGGCCAGCAGGACCCCGACACTTTGCAGCAGATCTCCCACGACGTGGATGAAGGCCGCCTTCACGCTGGCGTTGCCGTGCCCATGAGTGTGACCACGTTTCTGACGTTCCCCTTCCCTCTGCAGCCGACCGGTAGAAGACCCGTGACTGTGGCCGTGAGAGGCACCGGACTGATGGAGGACCAGCACCATCCTGAATAAAATAAAGTCAAAACTGTTCTCTGACCGCCGTCTCACCCAGACGACAAAATAATCAGTAAGGAAGGAAGTGAGCTCACGCTACTCACAGGACGTTGACCCCAACAGCACAACCTGAGGTTATTAACATGATCTGACTGTTGATGTCGTAGTCTCCGTCAGCGATCCTCTGTGCGGCTGATAAGACCAGCACTGTTGTCACAGCCCAAATGGACACGACTGACAACAACACGCCCAAGATCTCTGTGTAACACAACAGCTGGGAGAGTCATACAAAACACAGAACATTTATAAACATTTAAAAAAGGAGCGAAACCCCTTGGAATTATCTGCATTTATGGATAAATTTATCTTAAAATATAAGCCACAACTGTCAATAAACACAATCTATTTTAACATTCACAGTGTAGGTTGGAAAAAGTCTCAGCTAATCACCTCAACAAGAGCTAAGTGGAGTCAGGTGTTTGGAAACTTGGAGTCCAATCAGTGAAATAAGTTTGGAGGTGTGGGTTACAGCCACTTGTGTGAATCATTCTTCACTAAAAGAGATCGCAGAAGACCTACGATCAAGAGCTGGAAGTGGTTCAGTGGCTAACCTTACTAGAAGTGGGCACTGAGCTAAAATGACTCCAACAACAAGATGAAGAAGAAACTCAGAGAAGTGAAAGGCTTGAAGGAATCATTGGAGCTGCTTCACATATTTGCTGGTAAGTCTACCAAGCACACATCATAGTCCCATGGTTGTACGATAGGAAGAAGTTTAGTAAAGTTTAGTCCACAACACTACCAGGAAATTTATTTTTAACCAACAAAACACAAGTTATTTTCTCACCTGCTCGGTGCCACCCAAAGGTCATGGTTTGTGTTTGAGGCCTGGATGAGATCCACAGAGAGAAGATGTTGATGGCGATGCTCCCAAAGTCAGTTAGAAGATGAGCTGCGTCGGTCATGATGGCCAGACTGCCAGCAGCATATCCACCTGCAGAGGAGAGAAACCCCCGCAGACTGTCAGAGGACAAATGTGTGTGTGTTGGGGGGATTAAAATAAGGTTTAGACATGTTACAGTCAGATATATTGAAATTAGCGACTTTCAGGCAGGACAAGTTTGTGTAGCTCAATTCAAACAATGAGGTAGTGACAAACAATTGAAAAAAAAAAGCCTGTCTCACTTGTTTTAAACATTTAAGATCTTCATTATTATTCAGCTTTAGAAACAGCTGAAGTTTAAAGTTAAATTTTACCAATGATGCATAGTTTTGTGGTTATTTCATATATAAAGACAATCATATCTTATATCTTAAAAATTGATTTGAGATAAATTCAGTGGAGTAAAAAGTCTTTGTATAACCACTTCAAAGTTATAGTTAAGTACAGTACTTGAGTAAATATTCTTAGTTACTTTCCACCATCTATATATATATGTTCAAAATTAACTTCCTAAATTAGATACATGTGTGTCAGGGGGAGGAATTTTATACATTTTTGATCTTACCGATCACCTCCCCGGTCATGAACACGAGGCTGACAGCGCAGGCGATGAAAAGTTTCTTCCTGGCCAAACGTCTTGCGTCACTTTCAGCTCTGGACATCGTGTCCGTCTCCTGACAGAGCTGCTCGCTTTGCCACAGACTGTCCACACTGGAGGCATCGTCACTGAACTCTGATCCAGAGTCTGAGTGTTTTTCCTCTGGAGAACTCATCCTAAGAGAAAACAGAATTGTTTCCTGGTTTCCTGATAAATTATTGTTTAAAAAAATGTACAGTTAAGATGGTTAATAGTAAGAAAGTAGAAGCCATCTGTGCTGAATAAGAGTGTTTATGAGAGAATAAAACAAAACAAAAACATACCATCTAAGAGGCACCAAATGAGCCTCAATCAGATGTTGTTTCTCTGAATCTGTTGATGACTCCATATCCTCAGGTGATTACACTTCAGGGACTCCCTAATTTTAACTAGTGTAAAGTGAAGCTCAACAACTCGCCACCTGCTCTAACACACGTGTGTTATCTGTCAGGGGTGGAGCGCAACAGGAGCCAATGGCAGGTTCCTGAGCTCAAAGGTGCTGGTCATTAACTGAAAACTGCAACAATTACAAGACAACTGTAAGATATTTCCAGTATCGCCCAAGTTTATTTGATCAGACAAACATTAATTTCATAGAAACAAAGAGTGTGAAAACATGTAAAAGTTGAAAGAGGTAAAATACCTGGGAATGCTGAGATGATGAAACAAAATATACACCTTTTCTTTAAAATCCCTGATCAAAAAATGTGAATTATCTTTAAAAAAAACAGTTGATCCCACTTGTATTCAGGCACTTCTGTGAGTTAACTAAACTGTCTGACAGTCTGTGAAAGTCGACCTTTTCGTGCTGAAGAAAAAGAGATCAAATGTTGAAAATGATACACAAATACCATTAGATTCAGATTTGTATAAACGAAACCTGATGAAGCACACCCAGCAGAAATATAAAACATAATATAAACATGATCAAAGGTGACATAACTTAAGGCTTTATATTAATACACACTCAATTTTGTCAAAAAGCTTCCAATCAAAAATATATTTATGAATTTACCTGATCCCTGTACTTATTCACTGCTCCTACAGGCAGTAAGTCGTCTCACACACCTGGATCACGTCAGGTTGAACAGAGAAACCGAAAAAAATTGGCAAAAAACAGTGTTGGCTCCAGATTCAAGTGTAGGAAAAGTTAGGGTTTGTGCGATCATTATCAGTACCTTTTTTAAAATGATTCACCCTCCCTTGTGTTTTATCTTTGAGGTCACAAAATGTGCAGGTACAGCAAACTAACCAACAGTAAATGTGTCAGCGTTACATTATTAATTCTCACTGGGCTATGTACAGGATTTTAAACAAATATTCTGTCATAAATCATAATTACAACACTGTACATTTATTTAATTTTGATGGAAATTCATTGCTCCAGCCCTTTATCTTGTTTCTATAATATGTATCTATGTGCAATATGACTGAACACCTCATATCTCATGTGGTTGCCCTCTAACAATCTGAGAAACATGAATTGGCTTATTTAAAAAAAAAAAAAACATTAAAACATTTCTGACATTGAGCCAAAATGCATCATGGCAGGTTTAGGATTTTACTATTTTAAAGTGCACATGAAAACAATAACCAGAGCTTTGATCTGCACGGCTTTGTCGTTAGTTGCTGATGCACAGATTCTGCCCAATATACTGAAAAATAAAATGTTTAAAAAATAAATATGAGACTGGATCAAAGACAAACCCATTGGCATTAAAAAAAAAAAAAAACTAACTATGGCACAATCAAATTGCTGCGTGATTCATGTAAACAAATACATCTCTGAGATGAACACAAACGCATAAACACAGACACTGTTTTTACACTCATCATCAGACACTTTGAAAACAATCAGCACAGCCACGACCTGGTTTCATGACAGTCCAGAGTCTGAAGCTCGACTCGACTCACTCGTTCATTCGTTCATTTATTCATTCCCTCGCCTGTGTGTGCCAGCTGAGTGTCTCCAGGCCCCAAAGGACGGTCAGTCATGTGAGGCTGGATCACGATCGGTGCGTTTTCACCTGCAGGTGCAAAAAAACCAGAGGGTTTGAAATGAAAACTGACAGCTACTGACTTCTATTTATATAACTGTTTGTTTCAAATGTTTTCAAATACACTTACTTGTATTCATAACTATATTTATGTTTATCACAGTATCATATCTTTATACCGTATATTATTCCTCTGAAAAATTTTAATAATTATTTCCGTTGTTCAACCAAATATTTGCCGCCTCCTGCTTTTTAAATGTGAGGATTTGCTGCTTTTCTCCATTTTATAAAAATGTAAATTGAAAATTTTTGGGTTTGTCAGAAAAAAACATGATATTTAAAGACATGACCTTAAACAGAAACATAGAAATTTATATATTCGAGCATTAGGAAGAAAGAGAACGGAGCAAATGCTAAAACGAAACAACAGCTTATGACAGAGAAAACGCAGAATGAAAAGCCTTGAATCAATTCTGACTGCAGTTTTACTGACTGGTTTTCATTTATTTATTTTTAGTAGCTTCCACAGAGAGCAGTAAGTCACCTGAGATCACTGGTTCTCAAACTTGGAGTGTGTAAACCTTGATGTGCATATGGTTTAGAATAGCTAAAAGACATTAGTTTTTTTAATTGACAGAGAGCAAAAGGTTTAAAACTACTTCCCCCAGTTGGGAAAATCTGAAAAAATAGGTGATAAGACATGTGTAAGGTTGGAATAAATACAATCATCTCCTCTGAAATAATCTCCCAAACTCATGTGGGATCCTAAAAGTATCTCCCAGCTTGAGAACCACTGCTCTGGATCTTTAGCTGTAGCATTTTTTCGTGTATGACTTTTCCACTATGTTCAACACTAATAGGTGATAAGTGAAAGCAAGCAAAGCGATTAAGGGACATTGCATCCTGCTGCATTTACACAAATTAGTGTTGAGTAAACTGTTAGTGTGTGATTTGGCAGGGACACAGCCCATGCCCAGGGCCAGCTGTGTCTGAAACTGCCACAACATGAACTTGAACACTGCTGGTAAAATAAAGCAGCACAGAGCAGCAGTCAGCCGAGGTTAGCAAACGTTACCTGAAGAGAACTTTACCTGATTTGTTTTCGGCAGCGCTAGGGCTCGGCTGAATAACTATTACATCGCCTCCTGCTGTGAAACAGAATTTAACACTGAGCAAACCACAAGCTGCTTCCTAAGATAATACTGTGGCTGGAAACACATAAAGACGACAACAGTGGGGCGGGATTTAAAGAAACAGTCGGGGTGTAGCCCAATGTATTCACTTCCTCGCCAAGAGATAGATGAGACGATCAAAACAACTGTAGTTACATCCAGCAAAAGGTAAAGATGGGAAACTATCAGCCTAGCTCTGTCAAAAGGTAGAAAAAATCTGTCTTCCAGCACCACTAAAGCTCACTTATCAACATGTTTTATCTCATTTGTTTAATCTGTACAAAACCAAAGTGTGAAAATCACAATTTGCTGTTTTAAAATATAGTCAAATATTTCTTGGCCGGGAGCAGATGTCAGGTAACTTCCAACAGAGCTACACTAGTTGCTGTTGTGTTTCCAGTTTTTATGTTGAGCTAAACTAACCAGCCTCTGGCTCCAGCTGCATGTCTGCTGCACAGAAATAAAACTGGCATCTTCTAATATGAATAATAATAACAGCTAAAAGGCTTTCTGACATAACCCCGTCTCTGAATATTCAGAAAACAGGCTGACATTCAAAAAATCTCCAACTTGAATTTGTCCCAAAAATAGCAATAAATGTGTCCATCCTTACTCGCTTTTATTTACTCCGAGTTCTTTCTTATTAATCACAAATAAACAGCCCCAACAAAACCAGGCTGCAAACAGCATAAACAGGCTTCCTGGTTTAGACATCGGATGCATCCAATTTACAAAAATGAAATTCTGTGCTGTCATGTGAGGACTCTTACTATCTTTTTCCAGGAGAAGTGACAGATCAGAGAAACTGTCTCCTAAATGGCACAAATGAAGCTTTTATCCTTTGAGCATTCTTTGTTATTTAATGACACCAAACTGGAACATAAATGTGCTGCTCATTGACGTCTCGTGACAGGATCTCTGACCTCAGTTATCATGTGTTTTCACTCTGTATTTAACAAAAAAACACTCACAATAAAGAGCAGAAGTAGAATATGTTTAATGCGTGATCAGTGTGATGTTTTGGTTTTGAACTCTACTGGACTGGATCATCAAATGCTAAAGAACACTTAGTTTTTAGCTTTGCCTTTTATCTATTATACAGAAATAAACTAGACAATGTAAGGCGATTCTCCAGAGGCTGACTTGTATTTTCTGTGTGTGAACAGTCTCCGTCTCCAGTGCAAATTAAAGCCCCTCACCTGCATCCTGTTCTCTCATCTCTCTCTCCAGGTCGTCTGGATCCATGTAGACGAAATTCTCCTCCTCCTCTGACGATTTCATCTTCCCACAGCAGAAACAGCAGCAGCAGAAACAGCAGCAGCAGGTGAAAATACCGCAGCACACCATAAGTGCCTAAACACAAGGGAAAGAAAATGAATGTCAGTGTATATACACTTTGCCTACACTTTACAAAAGAAAAAAAGAGAGTGCGATGTTATTTGAGTGAGACAGAATTCAAACCCCTGCCTTGATTAAACTAACCACCACCACAGACACCTGCTCAGACAGCTCACCTTGAACCAGCACTTAGTCATGAGGAAGTAGTATTTCACGCTCTCGTCGCCGAACTGCTCCGCCACGTACAGGCCCATGGAGCCGAACTCATCGTAGATCTTCCGTTTGTTCTCGTCGCTGAGGATGGAGTTGGCATTGTTGATCTCTTTGAATCTCTCAGCAGCTTCTGGGTTGTCTGGGTTCTTATCGGGATGATGCCTCAACGCCAGCTTCCTGGAATATGAGGTTTAGTTTGATTAAAGTGCTGCAGTGATCAGGAACTAAAGAAGAGCTGCTCACTGTGAATTCAGATCGCTTTTCAAGTACAAAAACTAGGCGACTACACTCAGTAAACTTATGTCTATATATGCACAATAGACTGGAAGAAAACAGCACTATTTCATTATTTAAAGTGTCACTTTTTGGTGTAGCAAGCAAGTAGAATGAGATGTTCAACCCAAACACTATAAATTGACATTTATTCAGATCTCTGCCAGGAAAATGCACATCATTAACCTTTTATAAGCAAATATGTCTTATTCACACACAAAAATACGGCATGACCTCGAGCTTGTTTCTTGTTCGTGCACCGACGTGGATTTTCATGTTGTTTGTTCTATTTTTTTAAGAGAAGTTGTTAAAGGAAGTGTTGAATTTCTGGTGCATCATCATGCTGACAAACTGCAGCCAAGAGGGAATGAACATGATCAGATGAGTGATTGGTAGGCCCAAAGAAAACGTTCCTCACAGTCCACCAGCCTGGACTGTGGCACACGGCGGGTTTTCTGTCCGCTCCGACCAATCTGGCCTCTCTCCTTTGACATCTCTAATCAACAAGGGTGTTGTTGTTTTTGTTTATGGCCCCACCGTGAGTAAAAACTGTGTGTGTGTGTGTGACAGTCCCAGAACATCAGTAGTTTCAGAAACACTGACCTGTCAGGCACTGACAACCCTGGCTCGGTCAAAGTCACTGATATCAGATTTTTATGTTTGATGTGAACATTAACTGCAGCTCCTGACTTTATGCACTGCACTGCTGCCATGTGATTGGCTGACTGGATACACAGGTGTTCCTAATAAAGTGCTGTTTATAATATTACGTGCAGCAGTATAATTCATGTTCATGAACACACCTGTACGCCTTCTTTATTTCCTCTGGAGTTGCTCCTTTCTCCAGGCCCAGGACTTTGTACAAACTGTCTCCTGCTGTTGACATTTTCCTCTGAGGTCCTCCTCTGTCCGGGTCCTCCATGATTCAGGATTTAGTGGCTGAGACACAAAAACCACAAACACTGACAGATACAGTACGAATAAACTGATCAAAGTTACTTTAAGTTGGGTGAGGAAGTAAATAAAACGTATAAAAAGTGAAGTTAAACATGCTGGAAGTCCTGACAGCTCATGGTACTGATTATTTAACCTGGTTAACATTAAAATAAACATGAGGAGTTTAGTTTAACAGGTTTTACTTCTCGTGTTAAACCCTGCGGGGTCAACTCATGACAAACTGCTAAATGACCTAGCTCACTGAAGCCGGGCTGCGTTATTATGAGGAAGTTACAAGTTAAATTGTTCTTACTGGATCAATAAATATCGATGTTTCTGGTCGAATCATAGAGTCCGAACACTGTCCTCTGGTCGGCTTAAAGTTCGTCCCATGAAGTGAAGCTGGTCCCCGGCTTCCGCTGGTTAAACGCGTCTCCTCATGTCAGGGAGAAAAAGTTCCGAGGAGCCGCAGCGGAGAAGCAGGAAGTTTGACAAGTCAATAAAGTTTCTTCAAAAAAAAAAAAAAAAAGAAAAGAAGAAGAAGAAAAAAAAAAAAGAGATGCAAATACTTTTTAATTAATATAATCTACTTAGTGCGTTAATCTATTCTCAATTTAATTTAAAATAATAAACACTTTATTTTATAGGTCTGTAATTTCCTGTGAAGGTTCTTGTTCTTTGGTGCCTATTACGGCAAAACCTGTAATTTCCATGAAGGAAAAGTTTCATTTAAATCCACGTGGTTGTTCTTTTAAAAAAAATAAAAATAAAAATCTTTTATTAATTTCACCATCATAATAGTTATGCCACTGTACACTGCATGTACAATTATACCATATACTTGCCTGTGGACACATTTCATCTGGGCACTGACTAAAAGAGAATTAATTAGAATTAATTAATTTCAAGTGCACTAAGTGGTTTACATGGTGTCTCTATTTTCCCTGTAATCAATACCATAATTACACGGTTCTGCCCAGGAAATGTTTTGGAAAATGATGCAAAATAATTATAATAATTAGATGTATGGTTGTTTTTGAGAAATTATAACCAAATAATGCATCAGGCAAACAGAAAGTCAGCAAAGCTGTAAGGTGAAATAATGCATGACTGTAATTAATTATAAACAGTTGGAGGCTAAATTACACATTTTCTATTTATTTTTGAAGTGAAAAGACGCAAATACAACTACTACAGCAAACAGACATTAAAAATGTGCCTTTCCTCTACTATAAATGCACTATTATTTTTCATTTTGTGAACTTAAAAAATAGAAAAATTATTAAACAATAACTGTAGCTTGAACACAACACTGATATAAACATTTAGAATTGGGTAATCCTCAATCACTTATCACTATTATAACACTTCAGTTGATCAACATTTGTGTGAGACAAATCAAGTAACACTGTGTTGTGTGATTCCTTCACATAAATCAAATGTACATTTCTACAGAGATGTTATATTTCTGTTAATATTGCTGCAGCTGTTCAGCACTGAGTTTCTTGTTTCTGTGGAGTCACATTAATGATAATCTTCCCCATGTTCTTGTTGGCCTCCATGTGCCTGTGAGCCTCTGCGATGTCCTCCAGGTTGAACGTACTGTCGATCACCGGCCTCAGGGAGACAGCCTGGTCTGAGAAGTGCGGTAACACTCGGTGTGAAAAAGCTCTGACCAGGTCTGCTTTGTACTGTGAGGAGAAAATGCCAGAATCAGTCTTGGTTGCAGATGTGTAAAATCAACTTCTGAGGCTTCATTGTAGAAAATGAGACACAGAGTGCTCAGCGAAATGTGGACCTGTTGAATATTCATTCAATCTGAGTCAGTGTGTTCACATGCAGCGATGGAGAGACACAGCTGGTGTGTCGTGTGTTTGCTCCGTTTGAATTCTCACCTGAAGACTGCGAGAGCGGAGGAGGCTGCTGAGCAAGTGTCCTCTCTTGGAGAGCAGTTTACCCAGAAGATCTCCCTCCACCACCCGGCCACCCATGGTGCCGTACAGCACCCACCTGCCATCGGTGGCCAAGCAGCTCACATTTTGCTCCCAGTTACACCCACCAATGCAGTCGAGTATGACGTCTGCTCCCCTTCCTGTGAAATTACAATGTGGTTATTCTGATGAACTGTGCATCAGCTGCACACTGAATCTCCAAGAGGCAACATCCTGAGCAACAGTTACTAACATGGCTGAAGATCCAAGAAAAATTCTGCAGGACTCTGCAACATTTTCTGATAAATCACTGTACCAGGAAGATCCGTGTAAACACATTACAGAAATGACAGCTTATCAGCAAAGACAGCAGAGTGACTCTGCAGCACAGTGAGCTGTCAGCACAGCTACATATTTCACCTCCTGTGAAGTCGTGAACTGCCTGCGCAAAGTTTTCCTCTTTGTAGTTGAACCCAGCTGCTGCTCCCAGTTCCTCGGCCATCTTCAGCTTCTCTGGGCTCCCCGCGGTAACGACGGGCACGGCACCAAACAGACGGACCAGCTGAACAGCAGCTGTTCCTACTCCGCTGGCTCCAGCATGAGCCAGCACCACCTCACCCTCCTTCACCTGAGCTGTGACAGAGCAGACAGATGGCATGTGGTTGTGTCTCCTTTTTTAAAAGATTAATTTTTACTATTTCTGCAGCTTTTATCAAAACAGTTACAACGTGCTTCAAGTGAAACATAAAATAAAACTAACACCATAAAAGAAAAAAGGATAGAAGGTAGAGTTTTATTAATTTTTCTTAAAGTATTAGGAACTTGTCTGGCCTTGGTTGTGTTTTCCTTTTTGTAAACTGCCTACATGACTCTCTAAACGCCCTTTTCCATGTTACCGTATGTTACTGAATGCTACTACAGATTAGCATACCTACGAGAGCCAGCAGCTGAAAAGCAGTGAGCCAGGCCTCTGGGATGGCCGCAGCCTGGCTGAGTGTGAGATGACGGGGGACGGGCATGAGAAGCTCCTCAGGCACGGCGACATATTCTGCGTATCCTCCTCCACAGAGCAAAGCCATCACCCTGTCGTCCGGCCTCCAGCCTCTTTTCACCCCTGGGGCCCAGAGTATCCACAGTCCCAGCCACCTCCAGGCCGATGATGTCACTCTCACCTGGGGGAGGTGGGTACAGTCCTCGCCTCTAATGAGACCGGTTTGTATGAGCTCAGATGTGTTTCAGAATCAGGATCAACCACAGTGACTCACATTAGATGGACAATCATATTTACAGCTGACTGTACTGTGCGCACTCTGTGTCATACCTGTAATAAATCTGCTCTGTTGAGGGCAGTGGCGTGAACTTTAATCAGGACTTCTCCGTCTTTAGGTCGAGGTCTGGGGATGGTCCGCAGCAGCAAATTCTCTGGTCCTCCTGGTTTGTCAACACACACCGCCTGCATCATCTTGGCAACACTCGAGCAACACTTGCGCCAGGTCTTGAAAAGGAAGTAAGAGAGATTTACATTTTTTCAATATACACACCTTCGTACCCTATAACTGGTGTGACAACAACATAACATAAACAACAGCAAGGTTACCTGAAGCAACTTTGTGAAAGCTTTTAATCTGCTGTTTTAAACACTCACTGTCTGGTAGGAGTTTCCTAGTAGAAATCTTCCAGTGTGCAGGATGTGATGCATTTGATGGTCCCAGCAGTGGCAACTGTGAAGTTGTACAGGAAATAAAAAGAAAGGTTAGTTAGTTATTATCATTCCTGAACAGACAGAAGAGCACCAGCTCTTACAGAAACAGAATTATACCTTCATTTATGAAAAACAATATAACAAATGACTGGAAAATTTGTTGATAACTGCATGAATAACCAATAAAATACTCAGTATTTCCAGACTTGCATGAGCACACAGAGGTCAAACTATCATCAAGTAAATACCACAAAAGACAGGCCAGAATTATGAATATTATTTAGTAATTTGGGTGAGCCAGGACATGTCAAAACATGACGAATTGTGAATCATTTGGCTTTGGCAGAGAACAGGGGTGTTAATAACAAAACTATTTAACAGAAGAAAAAGGAAGATGAGATGAAAGAAGAAGAGAGCAGGAAGCGTGAGTAATAGTAATGTGGTTCAGTATTGATATGAAAGAGATCAGCGGTCAGCGAAGAGCCCACAATTACGTAACCGAACGTTACGCGACGCGCCTGCGCGGTAGAGTCAGACGTTCAGGTCGTTAAAACTTAAGACTGTTTGATCAAAGTGTTTTAACTGATACAACGTTCGATTAAGTTGTTTCAGAGGTCGGATAAGACGTAGAAAATGCACCGGTTTATGCAGTAGTGCAGTAGCTGCTCGTCTGGCTGTGCAGCGCTCTGTCGCCTGTAAATGATATTAAATCGTTTAAAAAATGAACTTACCAGCTTAAGATGTCAACAGGTCATCAGCTCTGAGAGAACTGAGAGAGTTTTTGGGAAGTTTTGAGGTGCCATCGTGATCCAGACCCGGCTCCTGTTTGGCGCGGGAGGGATCAAACTAAGAGAGGGGGCAGGCTTTGCTTTCTGCCATATGACAGGACGTGTTAAAAGACTATTGCACAATAATTAACTTTTCTTTTTCTGAAATGTTCCTGGAAATCTGGGGGATTTTAACTGTTTTGTTACACAGTTACATAGTTTTAAGTCTGATTCTGATGTGTTTTATGTCGAATTTAACTATTTTCAGGCTAAACTAAAGTAAAATTGTAGTGTGGAGATAAGGGATGCACCTGTGTTTAATTTCCAGTGAATATTGAGCATTTTCACTATCAATTAATTCATTGTTTTGTCTGAAAAATGTTCAATAAGTTTCCAGAGCCCAAGATGGTATCTTAAAATGTCTTCTTTTTTTTTTAAATCAACTTAAATAACTACTAATTTTTCTAACCATTTCAGCTCTAGTGGAGAGTAAACATAATATCATCATATAAGGAGATAAAATTAACCAAAATATAGTTAAATAACTAATGATAATGGGGGGAAATTAAGATTTTTTTGGTCTAAGAAATAATTTCTTAGAAATGTTTAATTTCACTGGGGGACTTTTGACCTCAGTAAAATTAAAATGTTGTTTAAGAAATCTAATAAGATTCTGCACATTATCTGTGTTCAATGTGCAGATTTGCTGTGATATTATTGATAATGTAAAACTGGAATACTGTAGCCCAATATTCCAACACTATCACCAAAACGTAAAATATAACTTAGACCTCAAACAGTGAAACATCATGTGAGTTAGAAGCTGTAGTTTTATTATTCCCCAAAATCTGACAGCTGCAGAAAACCAGAGGAAACACAAGCTGAATCATTGTTATTCATTTAATGTCCAACCTGTGAGAAGCCCTGTGACTGTGCTCTGAAGGCAACTTGAAATTTAATCTCTCAGGAATGTGTCAGTGCACAATTACCAATAACACTCTTGCATTGACCAACAGTCCCATCCACTTTACTTCAGATACAATGGGGCTATTATATTACACACGCTGAGGCAGCCATAGCAGCAGACACTGCTGTATAACTGGGGGATGATGCACACGGCTCAGGTAGGAAAGACATCTGTGGCTTTAATTTAAAAATAAACCACTTAATGGACTGAAAAAGATGTATCACTCCTTCTAGCCCTTATACAAATGGATCAAATCTACATGAGACCTGTGCCGCAGAGAGAGCTGAGAGTGTTGAACCAAAAGGAGGACAGAGATCTCCGGCATAAACTCAACATGCTGGACAAACAGTACCGCTACACCCGCAAAATGCTTCAGCAAAGACGAGACTCGCTGATGAACGAACAGAGAAGAGTGGTGATGGTGAAAGTCTGTGAACCTAAAGCCACAGTCAACATCGCCATGAAAGAAATCGGAGAACACAAGAACGCAGAGGAGCACTTCAGAGGGATTCACACATCTGACGGCGGAAGACTGCACTCCAGCAAACCCCAGCATCACAGCAAGGGATCTGAACCGGTGGAGCAGGGTCGGTCAATATCAGCTCCACCACCATCGTCGGTTAAACCCACGAGTCCTGTGAGACACAGAGGCAACATCCAGAGCAACGTGTCTCTCCTGCAGATGAAAAATATTGCAACTATTGACTCAATATCAGAAAAAGAGCTGGTGAGGCAACAGCAGAAAGCCAGAGAGGAACTGGAGAGGGTGAGGCAGCTCCAGAAGGAGAATTTACACAAGAGGGTGACGGCGTTTATAGAAAGTCTCAAAGACAAAGGCAGCGTGGAAATACTTGTGGAACCTCTGTAGAGGAACCTGAAAGTTTGGAGTCATTAACGCAACTTTTTACAGCTCAATACCTCGACATTCGCTACACCAAGAACAAAAATGTTTTATTATAAACAATGAGAATGAAGTATGTACATATTGTTTCATTAAATGTAAAAACAGAGCTTCAATATTTTAGATTAAACAATATTCCCCATCTTTTTCATGGTTAACAAAGCTGTGTGCACTGGAGTCTCCATGAGAAGGTGGCAGTTTTTCTTCCACTCTGGAGAATCAGGAAGCTCCTTGTCTGCAAAAAATAAAAAAAAGTAACTGTTACTAGGAAATGTGGGTGCATTAAAGCGGCTCTAGCATATTAGTTAGAAAGGTATTCTCTTATTTGAACATGTAGAATTCAATACTTCCATTACAGACGACCAAGAGGCATATTTTCACCAGTTTCTTGTTTGAATACTCTGAACATATTTAACAAACTAACTGGCTTAAACGCTGCTGTATCTGTTGGAGTCGACAATCCTACCTTCACAGTCAAAGTGGACTCTCGTGGGAAGGCATCTGGTGTGGTCAGTGTAGTCCAACGTGCAGAGAACAGCCGTCTTCTCTCTCGGCACAGTCAACATCAGCACCAGTATCGAACACAAGACGTTACTCTCCATCACTTCGACGGACTTATGTTGCTCCTATAACAGACGAGAGGACAGTCAGGGGAAAAAATTAGCATTAAACCTCATCCCACTGTTACTGTCATTATGAGCAAATAATCCTGGACACACAAACCATTTAAAGGTTCGAGGCGTGAAGTGGGAAAAACAGAGGCCCTGTTCTCCTTATTCCTAATCAGTGTAACATCAAAATGTCTCTGAAGCTGCTATTTTAAGTTAAAATACTTATTAAACTGGGTGCCAGTTAATTTTCTGTGGATTGACTCATCAAGTAATTGTTCTACCTCTAAAATACTGTGGTATTTACTGTAACTTTCAGCTTTGATAATAAATAAAGTGTATAATTCAACAGTTATGCTTTATTATAATGAATGTTCTCTAGCCTCTGTACATTATCATTAACTTTTTCATAACTAAATCTGAACAAACCTCATCAAAAATGTTACAGCACCGCTTGCTTGAAGGAAGCAAATATCAGAACACAGCACTGTCGCCTCACAGCAGGAGAGTTCCCGATTTGTTGGTCTAAGTGTTGGAATATTTAAAATCATAATAAAACGACTTCTAAAAAGACTACAGTATTTCAGTTTTACATTATTCACCCTGGGCTCTTCTGCATGGGTTAATTGGTGACTCTAAACTGCCTGTAGCTGTGAATGGTTGTTTGTCTCTATGTGTCAGTCCAGTGATAGTCCCTGCCTCCCGACCTCTTATCAGCACCAAAAAATCCAGTATAGGTTTAATTCCTTACTCATTTTCATGACAATTTCACTTGTCAACTCTCTAGTCAGTCTCAGTCTTTAACAACAACAACAAAAAACAGTAAAGTCTGGCACCTTCAGAAGCTTCAGCTGCTGCTTGCGACCAGCAAAGGCGTTGAGATGGCGGCTGAGGGTGTCCAGAAAAGCCCTGATGTTTGTCTGCATGTTGCTCTGCTCGGCGAGGCTGTTCAGGGGGATGAACGGGGGGACGTTGTGACGACTGATCCTCAGCTTTGGCTTCAGGTCGATCTCCAGATTGTAGGTGTCTAAGCAGACGCCCTCGTAGGACGTCGCTACGGACACACACACTCCTTTACCTTGATGAGTTTTAATGATGTCGTACCCACCTGGAGAAGTCACCAATAAACAGAGAGGTCAAATGAATAATACATGGGTGAAATAAAAAAAAAAAAAAACAGCTGGTTGTCAGTACCAATGAGGTGATGAGCGTGTAGAAGATCTTTCAGATGTGTGTGTCTGGCCATCAGCCGCAGTAGTTGTGAGTCCTCTGAGTCTTCATCCATTTCCTCCTCCTCCTCTTGTTCACGTGGACACTGTTTGTCCATAGACATCCTCAGTTTCTGAAGTCTCTGTAGAAAGGATGGTGTAAAGTTAGTAACACACATGGTGACATTTTAGTTTCCTCAGATAAAATCAGTTGTTATGATGCTTTGACACCAAGTAGCAGAAAAGGGAAATACATAAGTAAAGTACAAGTACCTCAAATTTGTTCTTAAGTACAGTACTTGAGTAAGTGTACCACCACTGACATTTTGTGCCATCTAAACAGATGTTTATCCATGATTTTCTGACATCATGTCTCACCTCGTGTGTCTGTATCTCTGCCTTCAGCTTGTCTCTCTGGATCATCAGCGCCTCAGCTTCAGCCTTCAGCTCCTTCACACGACTCCGCTGCTGAGGCTGAGTCTTACGGCTCCGTGCCTGAACCTCCAGCAGACTCAGGTGACTTAACACACCTGCGCATTAAACAAAAACAAACACACAAACACGTTCTCTATTCTCAGCTCTCAAACGGACACATATGTTAGCTCTATAAACTACTAGCATTAGCTAACGCAGCGTCAAAACAAACTCCTTCACAGACATAGTTAGCTTTCCCACGGTCGGACTCACCTCTCGTAGACGCTCCCTCCATGTTTTACAAACTTGTTTTATTATATCGTGTTTGATAATGTGGAAATAGTCGCTACAAGTTGCGGGGTTTTGATTTTGGCGGCTCCTGCTACGTCATCATTGATGCGACACCGCCCACAAGCGCAACCCGGAAGTAAACTCCAAAACTGTTTGTAACCACATGGAAGATCGAGAGCAGGTAGTGGCTTAATTTAATACTTTATGAAAACGACAGAAGAAATGATAATTTCAGTGTTTTGTCTAGAAAACGTGGTCTCTGTTCTGTCTTCAGCTCTTGTTTTTATCCTCAGAAATATTCAAACAAGTTGTTTGATTAACGTTGCACTCTTGAACACTCAGCATAGTAACACTTCTCCACCCGGATAACAGCAGTGCTGGCTTCTAAAGGTGAGTCCGTCCCGTGTGATTTCACCTGTTCATACCTACACCGCTCCCATTTGCATTTGTATGTGATATTATTTTGACCAAGATTATTTTCCCTTAATGTTTCCTCATATTCATTTGAGTTAAGCAGCAGCTGTCAGAGATTTGAGGGTCACATGGGTGCAGTGACCACCATCAGAGAAATACCAACATTAGTTATTTATAATTAATATAGATAAAGTTGCTGCAGCTTCCAGCCCAGTGAAGTAAAAGTCACTTTAATATTTTTGCATTATTCCTATCTGCAGCACTTAAGTTATTTTATAGTGACCTTCCTGTATTTTGTGCTCTCTCCTGTAGTAACCTTTTGTTAGTTTGTTTGCTTGTTGGTTTGATCTGAGCTGATCAGTCAGTTAATCAATTGACATAAAGATAAATCAAACTAATTTGATAACTGTTAAATCATTTGAGTTGTTTATGAAGCTTCCAAAATGTGAGGCTTTGCTGCTCCCTCTATTTTATTATCTACTAAATTGACGTTTTTTATTTTTATCTTTTTCTTTTTATTTTTTATTTTTTGGATCAGTTGATCAGTTGAAGTTGCAAGGGGAGCATGTGTCTGATTGCTAACATTTAAGAGCTAATTGAGAAAACAGTCTGATTTATCAACAGAAAACAATTTTATGGATTATGCGTTATGGATTAATCTTCTGATTATTTTACTGATTTTTGTCTATAAAATGTTGGACTAGCAAAACCAATCAATTGCTATTTCCCACAGCTGAAGGTCATGTCTGTATATTGCTTGTTTTGTCCAACTAACAATCCAAAACCTAAAGATTATTAGTTTACTAACTGATTTAGTGTCTATCTTGATTAATAAAAGGATTAACTAAAACTTTTTAATCTGCACGAAGCCAAAAAAAACATGCAGGCATAATCTGAGGAGGAAAAAACGAACAATTCAAAACAGATTTAGAAACCTCCCTCTGCTGTGGCAGGCAGTGCTTGTTGGAACTTTGGATATCTCTGACCTGCAAAACCCTCAGCTGCTGTTTGTCTTTTTGGTACTGTATACACAGTGCCAGCAGACAGCAGAGTGGCAGCACACTTCCCCTTTAAACCTCACATTTCCAAAACAGCACTCAGTATTTTTGGAACAGGATTGTTGGGGGAAAGTTGACACAGAGGTTATGTGACCTCGGTTTGTCTACACTGGGTCCCTTTTCACAGACTGGAGGTTAACAGTGCTTTTCTGCTGCAAACAGGTCAGTTTAAGTGACGGGGGAAAGGCGCCAGTGATTTAATCTTTCATCTGTTAATCTGAGAAAGAAGTAAGACCAGTCAGAAAACCAGCTCAGGGGAATCCAGGGTGTGAGGGTTTGTGTCTGTGCCAGTCAGCTAAAGCTGCAGTGATAATTAGAAAGAAAATTAATTAGCAGCAGTTTTGATCAGTTTATTGTTTTAAGGAACTCTCCAAGAAAAACGAGACATTTCCAGCTTCTAAACCATAAACATTTTCTGTTTTTTAAACCCTTTGTTGGACTTTGTTGGTTGTGGGTTGAAGATGTCGCCTGAGAGCTTTTTCACAATTTACTGACATTTTATGAAAAAGTATCAGGACTGCAACTAATTGTTCTTTTCATTATTGATCAATCTTTTTGTCTGTATGTCAGAAAACTGTGAAATATGCCTGTTAGAATTTCTCACAACCCAATGTAGCCTCTTTAAATATCTTATTTTGTTGGACCAGCTGTCAAAAAACCAGAAGATATTCAGTTAATGATTATGTAACAAGCATTAAATCATCACATTTGAGAAGCTGGAACCAGCAAATATTTGGCCAGCTGCAGCTCTTCAGTCAAGCAGAGTGATTTTGTTTGTGAGAAAAAAGGTGTCTGAGCATGTTGTCTCGCACACACAGATATATTTAATCAGTGTTTTCACTTCCTTCAAGGCTGCTGGACTCTCCTGACTGATGGGTGTGGACAAAGACACAGGAGGAAGAAACCTTCTCCAGCTGCAGCCAGGAGACAATCACGATGGACCCGTCCAACCAGAAGCACTTCACAGTCGTAGACTATGTGATATTCGCCGTCTTGCTTGCTGCCTCCATGGCCATCGGCCTGTACTACGCCCTGTCGGGCGGGCGTCAGCGCACCACGCAGGAGTTCCTGATGGCCGACAGGAGCATGCACTGTCTTCCTGTTTCTCTGTCGCTCATCGCCTCATTCCAGTCCGCTGTGGCGATCATAGGTGTACCGGGAGAGATCTACACCCATGGTACCCAGTACTGGTTCATCGGCTGTTCCTACATTCTGGGTCTCCTCATTCCAGCTCATGTTTTCATTCCAGTGTTGTACAGACTGCGGGTCTCCAGTGCTTATCAGGTGTGTTTAAGCTGCTTTATTTTTCAGTTGTAGAGGATTTGAATTAGTTCATATTTAAGGTGTGTGTTCCCTTCATGACCTAAAGATTTCATGTTGTTTTGTTTCACAGTATCTTGAGCTGCGCTTCAGCAAAGCAGTACGAATCTGTGGAACTTTGACCTTCATCTGTCAGATGGTGAGTACAACACTTACTGCACCAATCCAACGTTTTCTCTCCTAATAGATCTTTCAATACCTCCGTTCATGGCATCTGCAGATACTGAGCACTGATCTGATACCAGTACTTCTTTTTCCCAAATTTAAAATCTGCACACTTCACTGCATGGAGGTAATTTGGATAATTTGAATGTAAGGTAACATGAGACCAGGTGGTGCCGTGGTGCTGAAAGTTTGCAGCCATGTGGCTAAATTTTAACAGAGAATTTTGACATTGACAAAGAAACTGTATTTAATGTGGATCAGTCACGTGTGAGCCAGAGAAGCTGTTTCCTTTAGCTGCTAGCTGTAGCATCGTGTTCAGGAACAGATATGTGAATGCTCTCAGTCTTGTCATTTAACCCTCGGCAAGAAAGCAAATAAGCATATTTTCCAAAATGTCTAACTATTTCTTTAATAAGATCGCTATCACCCTGACACCAATCCATTGTATTGGTTTGTTGGATCCTTTCAGCAATAGCCTAAAAATATGAAATTGGCCTCAGACTGTTTATTTACCTTTTAAAAGGTTGATAGTTTATGATTTATTCATCTACAGGTTATCTATATGGGAGTCTGTGTGTATACTCCTGCCTTTGCACTAAATGCAGGTATGAAAAATTCTAATATTTTTGTCTGTCTCAGTAAATCTGAATGGATGAGATCTGTGGTTCAATGTGTAACTGTGTGTTTTTGTTTCAGTTACTGGATTTGAATTATGGGGAACAGTGCTGGCCACTGGCCTTGTGTGCACATTGTACACAACAATGGTGAGTCATTTTCATGCAGCTTAATTTTGATGCTCTTGCGTTTGAATATCCATGACTTGTTATCTGTGACTGTCGTCAGCAGCACTGCACATGTAGGACTTGTTGTTTTCCATCATCTTAACGGGCCTTGACTGAGGTGTTGCTTAACAGCTCAGGAAAATTACCATTATTTAGTCAAAAATGAAATAGATTTCATCCCAGAAAGGTTGCAATCCTGCAAAAAAATGTCTTATGAATCACTTGTAGGAGATATTAGGCTTTAATAGAAATGTGAAATACAAAAGATATGATTGTTTATTTAAACAGTGTATAGCATTTTAATCAGATTCATTCCCATGTGTTTTATCTGTTCCTGACAGGGTGGTTTGAAGGCTGTGATCTGGACGGATGTCTTTCAGACTGTTGTGATGTTTGCAGGGCAGCTGGCTGTCATCATGGTGGGGGTGCAGCGAACTGGAGGGGTGTCTGAAGTTTGGAGGAAAGTCTGGGAGGGAAACCGCATATCTGGTCTGGAGTAAGTCCACATACTGTAGTCTGTGGGAGAGAGGCCAACATCAGGAATGGATGGGAAGATCTGAGCTAATGAGAGGGGTTCATCACCATGTTACACATTGATCCATTATTAATACTTCAGGAGCCAAACACGCTGCAGCAGCTAATCACTGATTTCCATGTTTACCAGAGACGAGGAACCAATTACTGACATCGGCCTCTGTACTCTGACTAAAATCGTGCAGGTTCCTCGGTTCAGATTCATTATTTCAGTACATGTACCTGTGCATCAGTGACTTTTAGAGACGGAGAAGTCTCCAGTCTCTTGTCAACAAGCCAAATCCTCAAGGAAGGATAGATGCAACGACATGTAGTCAACCTAGCCTCCCTGCCTGCCACAGCCACAGGAGGGCAGTAAACCACAGGATGAAAGCAAACAGTCAGCATGAGATCTTTGATAAGGCAGAATACCACTCTGAGATAAAGAGAGAGATATCTCTTCCACTTCAGTGTTTTGATTGATTTCTATTTTTAGCTTTAACTGGTGAAGCACTGCCTGCCTTTCCTCACCACTGCTGTGCATTCAGTTCCTTTAACAACATCCTAAATTACAAATGAGTGTAATTCTGTTGGATTAAAGGTCTGTTCTGAAGTGTTAAAGTGTTGTCTCTGTGCTGTATCCTCTCTCCTGTGTTCAGCTTAAACCCAGATCCTACAGAGAGACACACTTTCTGGACTCTGGGGGTCGGTGGGATCTTCCTCATGCTGTCTCTGTACGGAGTCAACCAGGCTCAGGTCCAAAGATATCTCAGCTCGCGCACAGAGAAGGAGGCTGTCAGGTAAACAGACTGTAGATTTTCAGTTTTATATTGAAGCAAAAAGTCTCTACAGTGAATTTAGAGTGAAAATTCATCTCTAAAAATGTCTGTTAGCATCTGTCCTGACAGTAAACGGGTAGAATATGTATGTTATGTAAAGTCTATTTGCATGACATGTGTTATTACATGTGTTAATATGAGCCACTCTGCCCTCTGTGTTTGCATTGTAAATAAGGATATGCTTAAAATTTTCCTGATTAATTTGTCTATTTAAACTTCTTTTCTTCTCTGTGTTAGTAGCTGTCCTACAGTGGTTCCATCAGTATATTTAGTTCATTAAAGTGTTTACATCAGCTCTGCTAAATAAAAATCTCTTCTGCTGCACAAGACGTGCAGCCACAGAAACTCACACTCAACAGTATCTCAGAAAAAGTGTCACCATTTGTTTGCCCCTAGACCAAAAAAAAAGGATCCACAAAAATTAGCTCTTAAGTGACCACTTTTACTTTCTGCCTCTCTGCAGGTCGTGCTACATGGTGTTTCCCTCCCTGCAGTTGGCTCTGGCTCTCAGCTGTGTGATGGGACTGGTCATGTTTGCACGTTACTGCGGAGAAGATCCCTCCGACAAGCTGGGCACCTCCTCGAGGGATGCAGTGGGTTTCAGTGTTTTATTTTCCCCCCTTTTTAGTGTCATTATCCGCTCATCCATTTGCTTCATGTTCTTAGAAACAGGGTTATGTTTTTTTCTTTCCTGCTTCCTTGAAGTATACCAGTAAAGTTCATGCAGAGTTCTATAAACAGCCCTCCAGGCCTAACAGAAGAGCTATAGTAACATGGGTATTTGCATGCTTTATAGGAATTCCCTCTTTCTTGCTGTCATCTGTTGTCACATTTGTATTTCATTTCTGGTGACTAATAAATTGATGCAAACCGGACTGAATGTTCCAGGAACATGTACTAACAATGTGTTTTTCACAGATGGTGATATACTTTGTGATGGATATGCTGCAGGGTCTGCCTGGACTGCCTGGACTGTTTGTTGCTTGTTTATTCAGTGCTGCTCTCAGGTATGGAACCCTCCCCAGTTTTAGTCTGTTTTTTTGTTTTTCAGTTCAACGTCACATTAACCCTTTCAGTACCAGCAGAACTCCAGCATCCACCAGTGAGGCCTGTACATGAACCCATGTCTTATCTCACCATCAGTCACCATGGCAATAGCTCTGACCCTCCTTAGTTCAATGAGCTATTATGAGTAGAGTCAGTCATAGTCCAGAGAATTCAAAGCAGGCGAGTGATGATTATGGCTTGGTTTTTTAGTCATATTACCCTCAATAAAGTTTTGCTGTTGCACTTTATTGTTTCTCGTCTGTTATTTTATTGGTTTCGAGGTCGAGCTCATAGGTTGTGTGAGTTACACAAAAAACCTCATCTCACTAATTATTGTTGTATAATGAGCGATCATAGCACTTCTAGTAAAATGTATCGTGTCACAGATTTGTTTTAGGCTAACCTTGCATGTACATGTGTATGTCTTTACTAGTCACACCCAGCAGCGCAGACTAGAATGATCATGCAGTTGAATTAACAATTAACACCCCTCTAAAACAGTTTAAAACAAAAACTGAACATTATAACCTGCACTCCTTTTAGCTGGGTGTTCCTAATAAACTGCTAACTCACTGTATAATCCACTATCAGTCCTCACCTCTCTAATACTGTGATAATTTTGTTGTTAGTTCGGCAGATGAATAATTAACTAATTATAACTTGATGTATTTTGAAGATGGCAGTAATGATGAGTATTTATTTTTGTTTTTCCTGTTCAGCACCATCTCCTCTGCCTTTAACTCTTTGGCCACTGTGACAATGGAAGACCTCATCAAACCATATTTCCCTGCCATGTCAGAGTCCAGAGCAACCCTGCTGTCCAAAGCCTTAGGTGAGCTCTCTTTAAATTTTAAGTTATAATTAAAAACAAGAAGAAGAAATGATGTGTTTGTTGAGATGTTTTAACTTGTGTTTCCTCAATAAGCTGCGTCCTACGGGCTGCTGTGTCTGGCCATGGCCTATCTCACTCACCTCATGGGTGACTCAGTTCTACAGGTAAGTTCACATTGAATCGTAACCAATATTTTCCACTAAATTTGTGCTGATTATAATTTTTATGATTATTACTATTTTTATTTTTGAACTCCAGGTGGCTTTAAAAATCTTCGGGATGGTCGGTGGTCCTATTCTCGGTCTGTTTTCTCTCGGGATGTTCTTCCCCTGGGCCAACTCCACTGTAAGTTGAACATCATCGTGAGCTCTGTCGTGTAGTCATGAGAGAGTGTACAGTATAATCCTCCAGTAGAAAACTACATAAAACAAATTACTCACTAACAAAACACAAGAGTGGTTTGAAAAGAGTTTAAAATTGTTATCTTACAGCAGTAGAGTCCAGTAATTTTGTTTGTGATGGTTCAAAATCAACTCTCAATCAATTCGACTTGAGGCTTAGAAAGGACATGAAGATGTGAACATTTCCTCCTCAAGTGTTCCTGTTTTAAAAAGACTCGAGGACACAAAAAAGGTCAAAATAAAAGTATTTTCTAACAGTAACATATTTATTTTTTGGCACCTGTAGCATCTCATGAGTCTGTAGCTTTCTGTCTTGTTTATCACTGAGCACATGATTTACATACTCAGCTCAGATTGAAGAGTTATTTTCTGATGTTGCCACTATAGAGAGCTGTGCTGCTGGGTTTTAGACTATGTACCAAATAGCCTGCAGGTTTGTGATATTCTATTTACCTTGCAAAATATATTATTGAAATGACTGAGTTTGAGCTGGTGCCTGTGCCAGAGGGTAGAGATAACAGAGATGCACTCCTGTGCATCAGAAGACTTTTTCCTTTGATCATTTTGGGACACATCTGATTTGTTAGGGACAGAAAAAGACTTGGGATTTTGTTTTCCTGTTGTCTCCAGGGAGCGGTGGCAGGTCTGGGCACCGGCCTGGCTGTAGCTTTCTGGGTCGGCATCGGCAGCATCTTCACTCGTAGCTCCGGCGCGAGGCCGCTGCCTCCTGACTGCACAGCCATCCTCAACACGACCACCGCCATTCACACTGCACTCAGCAACGTCACTCTGAGGTATTAATCACACAGACAGGACAACAGTGTTTTGTTTTTACTCATTTCACAAGTTAATCATCTCTCTTTGTTCTTTAGCCGACCCACTGGACTGAAGAGGTTTTATTCATTGTCTTACATGTGGTACAGTGCATTTAACTGCTTCACAGTCATTCTTATAGGCCTGATCATCAGCTTTCTCACAGGTAGGCAAGTTCTCATGTGTGCATATCCTCTCTATAATCCACAACTTCTCTTTACAAACAGTTTAAATGTATATTTTCTGTTTAGGCCCTATGAAAGAAGAGGATGTAACACCAGGAACAATCTATCCCCTGTTAGGGAAACTCCTTTGTTTTCTGCCTGAACACCTCAAAAAGAAGCTCTGCTGTGTGACTCCTCTGGGACAGACAGTAAGTAAAATGATGGAGTTTAAAGAGCAACACATGATCCCCTGCCATAGATTTAAATGCAGTACTTCCTTATAATCATGATGCGATTTGTTTCTCATCATTTTGGAGCAAAATTCAGAAGTTCATGACTAGCTGGCAGCACACTATGATTTAAAGCCTGATTATAAGCTCAGTTTTGAGCAGAGAGTTTGCACACAAACAGAGAGATTCTATCAGACATGTTTGATAGTTGCTATTAGTAATTGAACAAATCAGATGGTAGGTAATGACTCAGTAACATCTAAGCAACTATTAAAGCAACACAACAGCCTCTGCAGCCACGAGTGGTAATTAATTCTGTTGGGATCCGAGTCCGAGCAGTTAAGCAATGATTAGCAGACACTTGATTGGAGGTCAGAGTGCATTGTCCCACTGTATGAACTGAAACATGGCCGAACGATGTGTATTACCCATGATCCCCTGCTTCTGGAGCAGGAAGTGCTCTCGTTCTGACGAACACACTAAAGTCTATTTATAATTCTTTACATTTTAAAAAGTTTCCTGGCTGGATATCAGAGATGAACACTGGTGATTAATGACCTCTAAGTCTTTTTAACTGATCTACAGTTCGGCATTATTCACTGAAGTCATATAGAGTATGTATGCTAATAACTTAGCAACCCTCTTACTTTTCATGTGAGCTTGATATTTTTGGTTTTTAGTGAAATATCTTTATAACTTTTGGATGATTTGCCGTACAATTTGCAACAGATAACCAAGATAAATTGTAATAAATCTGTTGTTGACCTGTAGTGTTAAATATCTTAGTGAACAGTTGATGAAATCAGTTATTTATTCATTTTTTTAAATTATTCTTAAAGCTTTCATCACACCAAATGCAGCCTGCACAACACAAAGAAAACAACGGGTTGGGTTTCCAACAGGAGGACGGACTATCACAGGAAGAGGCCGAGAGTTTTCTTCCTGATGGTCACACACCTTCTGTGGAGCATGAAACAACAGTGTGATATCGCAGCCTCTCATTTCAGGCTATAGAACGGTTAAAGCCTCTTTACACAGAGCACTTGGACAAAAAATATGTTTGTATACTGTTGACTTTAGGATGAAGGATGTGATTCATATTTGCACTGTCAGATGCTGCAGCGAGGTTGAAACTAAAGAATGTCAACCAATGTCAACACTAGTCAACAATTTTTTTTTTTTTTAAATTTCTGTTTACTGGCATCTGCAGCTGAGCCCATCACTGTCTTGTAGATAATCACGGTTGATTTACATACGGTATTTGTCAGCTTCAGGAGCATGATCTCTGATTCACATTCAGTTGAGTCCTTGCATGTAAAAATACTGCACTACACTGCTAAAGATGTTTCATCCTGGTATTTACCACTGTATATACTTGACTGTTTAGCACTACTGCAGCTGTACGAGAGGTCCTGTGTCATACTGTTGTTAGATGATAGTGCCTCACTTTTTAAGAATGTACGAGTGAATTCTGACTGTAATGTAATGTTGTAAACCCTTTTCTTAAAGGGATTAAAGATTTTGTAGTTAACCTTTTTCATTGTTTTTCCCTCTTATTTTATTTTTCTCTAGCTGAAAAATAAATAGAATGGTACATTTTAATCACCAGCTTTTTTCTTGCTCAAAGTTTCTACAGTTTCCAAGATCAAGAATGAAAGACAAACGTTCTTTCACAATGAATTCATTGTAATTAACGTTTGGTAAATATTACGTCTAAACATATTTAAAAGATATTTATGTGTGTGTATGTGTTTACTATTTGTGGTAAGACCTAAAACAAAATGACTGGATCAGCTAATTTCTTCCTGCCTGATATTTACACTTGTGTTTCAGTTACATCGATAGTTTTAGAGCAAAGTTCCTCATGGCTGATATATAGTAACAATATCCAAAATTCAATTTGAACATTTTATGCCACAAAAATAGAACAGTAATATTGGTAGTTTTCATTGTTTTTGTGTGTGTGTGTGTGTGTGTGTGTTTTTTTTTTTTTTTTTTTTTTTTTTTTTTACTCTTTAAACCATTGTTATGAGACAGAAAAAGGCTAAAACATAGGACTGGGTTAAATGTCAGTATATATATTTATTTTAATTTTTTTTTTTTTTAACTTAATTTGATCAGAAACTCTCTTGAGATACATTATCTCCTTACGAGAGAGACGTGGCCAAAATGGCAGTGGAGTAGTCACTAAATCTCCTGTACGGGTACAGTGTTACATGATATGTAGCTCTTTGGTTATACCTTGTATTTTGATTTAAATTTGTTCCAAAAGTCAAATATTGGGTCTGTTTTTAAATCAAATAAATGTGACTAAGTATCTCATTCTCATTTGTTAAGGTTCCCTGTAATAGAGTCTACATAGCTTTGGACTTTTATCTGCTACACATTAGGTAAATAGATTTGTTCCCTGCTAATGTAATTTGACTGAACATACATTATGTTTGAATCACATGAGATCTTTGTGGTGAGCTCAAAGTTTTCCACAGCAGTGACTGGGTTTATTCAAACAGGAAAAGGAAGAGTCCTGCTTCACAAAGCTCCTCTGTGCTCTGCTGATATTAAAGGCCTAAACACACAGGTTGTATAATCATTCCAATCTGTAAGCATGCACCACACAACACCACTGTTGTTTTGCCTTTATTGCATGCGTTTCTGCAAAACATAACTTGATGTGAAATGTAACACAGGCTAACACACAGGATCCAACCCTTCATCCTTATTTCTGCAGAGCCTTTTTGTTTCTTGTTTGATTTTATCCAAAGCCATGTTGGCTACCAGCGCCACTAGATGTAACCTACAGTGCTGCTAGCAGCCGTGTGAGATTGTACTTTGTCACTAAAGTCATTAGGACTCATCCATGATTTGTGCCAATCCATCCAGTACGAGTACGAGATACAGCATTTCACACGATAAATGAAAACTTTGTCCTGCTGGTGGCACTAGAGAAAAAGTCAGACCATTATCAAAATCCTTGGGGTACATCCTCCGGGGAACGTGAATGTCTGTACCAAATTTCAAAGGGCAGGTGTACACTAACGCTGTCGTAACCCGCTGTAAATACAGTGGATTACAGTTTCCTGTGCAGTCTACTGTCTACTGTCTCAGTGCCACTGTATAAGAGATATATATGTAAAGAACATATAAACCAAAATACATTCAAGGAATTTGGGAATGTACTGTTTCATGTGTATTTTTTCAAAATGGAAATGAATTAATGTCATGTTTCACACTGTTTTCACAGCTCGCCACCCAACACAAACACCATTTAGTCTGCATTTTTGAAAGTCAAATTAGTCCTATGTAACAGCGTCTCTAACTTTGCATGTCTACCATGCAGTCTATTCAACCATCTGTTGATTATATAGAGTAGTGTTCTGGAAACTGACTGTGATCTTGTGTTTTCCATTTCCTTGTGACCTGCCACAGTTAACAGCTCCATCAGTGTGCTGCTGTCATTTGTGGACACAGACGGGTCCTTTAACACTGCAGGACGCTGCTGTGCTGGTCTGCTGATAGAAATGGAGGAGAACAGGTTAGCTGATCTTTCTGTATTAATTATCTCTCATGTTTTCATACATAACGTGTGTATTTGTGAAATGTCATACTAGCCCTTCAAATGTACACGTAGCAGTTGAATGTAGCTCATTTCACAGTTTTACAGTACTATCAAAATACTAATCTTTTTGTAACTTTCGGTAATGTACTCATGCATTACTCTGAATGCCATGTTCCTTTTTTGTTTTTAAATTTCTGATGTCAGGAGTTCAGTGCTGTCATATCGTAACCATTATCTAAAGTAGCGGAGCCAGACTATTTTCATAGCCAGGTTGAGCCCAGTTCTCACTTTGGGCTGGCACATAAATCAGAATATTGTTCAGTTTTTTCTGCAGGTATGGAGCTGTAGAGAGGTTTATTATGATGTTTACTTATGGTCAGAAAAAGTTTATCTTAAATAAGCACCTGATAGTTTGTGGATGTGCAGGAAATAAGACAAGACAGATCAACACAGGAATATTAATATTAATAGTATAATTTTCCTTTTTTTCTATTTTTGTTATTATTACTTCTATCAATAACATTATTAGCAGCCAGAGGAAACTATAATCGACTATGTGGCACTGTGTGGGATGGTCAGACTGTGATCAGGTCTGACCAGGTCCGTCTGGCTCCGCCACCGATTATCTAACAGCCATTTTAGCCCAAAATTACTCAAAAACTTTTACTTGTAGTTTAGTTGTTCTAACTGAGCTTCTGTTAATTATGAAACTGGGTGCACACATTTGTATGAACATGCTCACAATTAAAATCATTTGAAAACAGACGACTAAAACACTACAGTGTTTTTGTAAACAGATATAAGTGCTTATTAATGTAATTGTCAACAACCACAACTCCTCCTGTAAATGAAAATCAGGCTGCTAAGCAAAATGCCTCAACACCCATCCTGTACTACCCCACCCAAACTATGGTTTGCTTGAAGTTTTAAAAAGTATGTTACAGCTTGGTTAAAAAAGGAGAGGTTTCTGGGTTGTATTGTCAATGGGGGGGGGATACAAAGTCAGAAATACTTTTCAGTATAATGCAACATTTCCTTTAACATTTTCTGACAATGTCACCAAAAACTAAACGTTTTCATCTTCATAAATGTAGAGTTTATGGCAGAGCTGTTGTAGTGAATGGCAGTAGACTGAACACTCTTTGAACTTTGCCAGAGTCCAGTTCAAATGACCTCACATTGTTTATGATTTGCAGGAGCAGAATGTGGACCTTTATATTTCTGTGTATCGTGGGGCTGAACATCTTTCAGGTCAGTCAGTAACACAGGATTACACCTTAGATCTTAAAATTCAAGCAGAATTGTATCATATTTAATGATTTTCTTTTGTTGTTGTTTTTTTTTTACAGCCTACTGAAGGAGGTAAAATGATTCATATGAGTTTAAAAATGAACAAAAAAAGAATGTTTTCAGTGTAACATTGTTCTCTAACAGATATAGTGTCTTTTGGTGTCTGTTTTGTGTGTTTCAGCCAACTCAACACAAATGTATTACTACAAGCTGACAATAGATAACAACGCAATTGGAAATATAACTGAGATACTGACATCTATCAGTTACGACTCAGTCCAAGTTGACAACATTCAAAAGACAACGAGTAAACAGTTTTCTGATATTTCAAATACTGCACGTTTTTATTGATTTTATTTGTGGGGAAAAGTAATTGATCACTGTGCTTTTTCCTAATAAGTCTGTGAGACTGACAAGGAGAAGAAGTGTACCTGCAAGTCAGGCCACAAATGGAGTAATAAAGTTTGTGAGACTAATGCAAAGTGTTGTGGCAACAACGAATGCACCTTCTCCGAAAACTCGACTCACATGTGTGTTTCAAACAACACAGGTATTTGGTCATTTTCACTGTGTTTCCATAAGTGTACAGTGTTTTTGTGTGTGTCGAGTGTATCAAGCGTTTGACATCTTTTCTCTTCACAGTTACAATAACAGGATCTGTTACTATAAAGGGAGTGGCGTATGAAAGCTGTCTGGCAGACAAAGGGTCTCAGGATTATATGTCTTGTAATGACAAATTGTTAAACAGGGTAAAAACAAGTATTTATGAATAAATGCCACTTTATTATTACCTTAAGGAGGAGTCATGTAATTAATTTCGATATTTTCACTTTCCAATAACATACTGATGTATTGTTGCCTTTCAGATGAAAGAAGTGTACAGCACTTTGGAGGGATTTGACATCTTAAAAATTTCCAAATACCGGTATTTGTTTTGCTTACAAATTTTTAAAAATGCTGTTATCTGTGTGTTTTCAATATGTGACTGAAATCTCTATTTTTTCTTCTCTGAAGTGTTGGAAGCATCATTGTAGACTTTGAAATGACCATTGTCTCTGACATCAAGCCACAAGATCTGATTGACAGATCAGAAAACCTGGCCAAAAATCTGACAGCCTCACTTAAACTGGAAACTACAGGTAATTATATCTACAACAAATCTCTTTTTTCATTTTTGATATTCATGGTGAAAAAAATATGATACAATGAAAGTAGAGAGGTTTATACAGGGCAATACCCAAGGTAAGAACATGTACATGTCATTATGTGCATTAATGTAGTATTTGTGCAAAAAACTAAATTAAACCAGTGGTGCATTTTCCTCATTATCCCAAGCAAGAAGATATATACTATATATCACAATACATAGTAATATACTGCGGTGAAGTACATGATAACAAAATAATAATAAGCATGCAACATGTACATATATGTAAATAGATGTAAATAAAGTATATAAATAAAGTGTATGCATATGTAGATTTTTGTTTATTCTTCTTCTTCACATGAGAATTTCCATCACCAATAAGTAATTTATCTCACTTAATTATTTCAAGACAGGAAAGATGAGAAAGCCTAAAAGTACTCTGGTTCAGAATCTGAAATGTAGTGAAGTGACCCTTTAACAGGTTTAGCAGTTTATCTGTGTTCTGTGAAATCATTTTCTTTCACTGTTCAGAGAAATAGGAAATAATTTCATTCAGTTTCAAAGTAGAAGTACACAACATAACTTTTTAAAATTTGCAGTTACTTTTAGCAAAGTTATAAACTCTCTGTATAAACTCTTTATTTCTCCACAGGTGTTCTCCATTTAAGTATGCCAGATAACCCTGTGAAATATGACTCCAATCACAAACTCAAATGCACATCACAGGAGGAGTTTGAAGGTGTCTCTCCTGAGTGGACGCTGAAAAATCATGGCAAAGTATCCATCATAACTAATGGCACAGAGTCAGAGATTACATCAGTGCCACGTGAAACCACACTCATCCTCAAAAACATAACAGAAGTCTGGGAGGGTGAGTTTGCTTCAGCCACTGTATTTACATTTTAGATATCTCAGCCTGTCAGGTGTGTTACACTGAGTGTTTGGATTAGCAAAAGGAAAGTAACAAAGTACATATAGCAGGATGTAAAGCAAATTTAAAGGGAACCCACTTATAAAAACTAGCAGCTTTTAGCTCAAACCAAAAGACCAAAACAATGTGAAAAGAAGTATGGCTGGCCAGGTGAGGTAGTATGACTGATCTGAAGCACAAGGGTACACCTGTGTAAAATAATTCAACTGGATTTTCACCAGGATGGTCTATATTTCACACAGACAAAAACACAATCACAACAATAACATGTACGCATTTTACACATTGTGGCTTTAACTCTTATCCCTGCTTGTGTTTTTTCCTCAGGAGAGTACACATGTACCTACAATCAAAAGAATGAATCATTCACCATATCCCACATAGCCAGAGCTGTGATGGATGTCTCCCTCTTGCCAAACATTGACATCACCACAGATCCACCTTTTCCACTTTGTACGTCTGTAGATGGTTTACTGAATGTAATAGGCAGATGTGAGATAAGGAAAAGTGATGAAGCTTATAAGGTGAACTGGACAAGCAGTATCATCAAAAGTGCAATAACTCAATCTAAACCTTTCAGTAAGTATGTTTTCTTGTATACATCTTCTTCATGCATTCATTTAAATTAATCCTTGTGCAAACTTGTTACAAAAATAAGTGACATGTGTATGTGATCGTTGCAGATTCCTCTGAAGAAACAGTTGCTTATGAAGCCAAGACAATAGTTGGCTGCAACTCATCTGTGCTACCGCTAACATGCACATTCGAGAACAGGCTCAACCAAACCAGAGAAGCTACAGTCAATATCAACATCATTCGTGGTATGTTGGTTAAAAACAGAGTTCACAGTCAAATTCACTGAGATCACATTTTTCCACCATCCTGATGTTTAATGTGAACATTAATTTAAGCTCCTGAGCTCCTAAGCTCCTGTATCTGCGAGGGATTTTATGCATTGCACTGCTGCCACATGACTGGCTGACTGGATAATTGCATGATGCAGGTGTACAGTTGTTCGTAATGAAGGTCACTATGAGTGTATAAAGCCTGGCACACACTAAGAGGTTTTTAAAATCTTAAGCGATTTAGAAAATGTGAGAGACACAAGACAACAAATAATGACAGAATTCAGTTTTGTTTTAACTCTCAAAAACTCGAAATCTCGCGCGATCAAAAGTGACTTTAGAGTAAACAAACATGGCGGACGACGATATCGCTTGTTGTACTTCTGTCTTCCCTCAGCTTGCTGGATTTCTGATTGTTAATATTGATCATAATATTTATTTATATTTAATTCGGCAACATAATCATTAGAAAAATCCGCTAATCAGGCCTTTGCTGACTTTGATCGGGAGGGGAGATTCGGGCCGATAATCGGTACCCCGCTTCAGACAGCCATGATGTGTGAAGTATGTTTTTCTAATACTCCCTTAGTGGTTTTGGACACTGGGGAATATTTATATGACATATGAAATATTTTATACATCAATGATCTTCACATGAATTTCAGATTAATTTCATGTTGTCCTAAATGTATCTTTGCACAAACTGTTTTCCTAACTGTATGTAGTAAATAGATAAATCAAGCTTTAACTTTTCTTCTCCAAAACAGTTGGTGAGAAGTACTGTGAAGCTGAAGGTGACTGGAAAGTCACCAAAGTTGGATACACTGCAATGATAAACTGCATTAACGCAGATGGAAAAAGACTAAGGCAATGCACAGGGTAAGGCTTCAACTAATCATTATTTTTATTAAAATCCTAGTTACTTTTTCAGATGTATCCATTAAACATTTGGAATATATATTGTAAAAAAATAAAAACTCAATTGCTTGTTATTGACTGATCATTTAATCAACTAATCATTTCAGCACTGAGATGAAGGGAAAATGGGAAGAGGAGTCGTCAGACTGTGTGAATTGGGAATTGAGTAGTGTGCTGCAAAGTGCAAACGTAAGCTTAACTCTCACACCCTGGTTTTCAAAAGCTATTACATCCTGTGTGCAGAAAGATATACAACAAAATTATATTTTTACAGAGGGTATCACATTAAATAGTGGTCATTGGTCATCATGGTCATCATTGTTGTTGCAGATTGTGGATATCGGACTTGGCATACTGGATGAAAATGCTGCACTTGTATTTTCCCGCCTTGAGAATGTCACTAATAACACAAATACTATCAATAGTTACGCCAACATGAATGCATCCGTTCAAGTACTCTCGACCTTGGGTAACAAGCTAAATAACATAAATAATGACTCAACAGTGAATGTAAGTATTATCTTTATTGAATGTTATTGTTGGATTTTAACCAATATGGGCTGGTGCTTATATTTTCCATTTAAAGTTATAAGATTTTTTTCATATAGTATTTACATTCAGTAATGTCCTCTTGACACAGCATTTTTAATTTCTTGTTACTGCTCATGTGGTGAATAACACGGTTGCTGTTATCATAAAGAAGCCACAGGAAATGCAGTCAAAACAAGACAATATCCATTGTTTTGACAGTGTTTGCACTTGCATTAAACCACACTTACGTCACCACTAACCACAGGTGTGAAATCTTAAGGGTTGCAGCTTTACGCTTCCAATAATGATTATTTTGTGCAAATATTCAGTATAAACACTGTTAAATTGACTTATTCTCCATGTATCTGTGTAATTCTCACCTTTTCTCAAGTAATACAACCAGGAAAGCTAAAATCACTGGCAATTAAAACAAGCTTCTTTCTTTTCAGGATGTCCTGGAATCATCCAGTAATTTGCTGGAAAAGTCTCTTCAAAATTCTTGGACAAGAAAAACCAATGAGGGCAATTTGTCATTGGCTGAGATATATCTGAGCTCTGTTGAGAAATTAATCAAGGTGACAAACCTAACAGAAGGAAAGAAAAAAACAAATATCGAGGTAGAAACATTCAATAACACAGACTCGAGATGTACCAACATTGTGTTCAATGTCACAGTCAAGCTTTGTGATGGAATAAAAGGCGTTGTAAAAACAGCCGGATTTCAACAACTCCAGTTGTACTTGCCCCACAAAAATGACACAGACCAGCTTAACAGCATTGTTGTTTCAACAACTACTGAAGAGGAAGAGAATCCAGTTGAGGTTAGAATTAAATTCCCACTGATCAGTCCGAGGCCTCGCAATGTTATGATGCGTTGTGTCTATTGGGACAACAAGACCAGAGACTGGTCATCAGAGGGATGTAGATGGGAGCATTCTTCTAATAATGATACTGAGGGAGAATGTATTTGCAATCATTTGTCCTCATTTGCCATTCTAATGGCTAAGTATCCAGTGGAGATTCCTGGGATGAATGAGATAACAATCGTGGGTCTGTCTATATCAGTCCTGTCTCTAATCCTCAGTCTCTTGATAGAGCTGACCGTCTGGAGTGCTGTGGTTAAAACCCACACTTTGTATTTACGCCACACTGCTCACGTTAACATTTCTCTGTGCTTGCTGGTTGCAGATTGCTGTTTTTTAGCATCTTCTGAGCCAAGTGAGCTTCCACTAATCTGGTGTCAGACCTTTGTGGTGTTGAAGCATTTTTGCTACCTGGCCATGTTCTTTTGGATGTTGTGTCTGAGCATCACACTTCTTCATCAAGCAGTTTTTCTGTTCCATAGTGTGAGCAAGAAAAACTACCTGAGGTTCTCATTAGTCCTGGGCTATGTATGTCCTTTGCTTATTGTTACCATCACATTCCTCACCAACAAGGGCGGTGCTGAAGGGGCCTACTTCACCCATGACACCTGTTGGCTGGTTTACTCTGGACTTTTACAGGGGTCCATTCACACATTCCTCATACCAGTCGGTATAATTGTTTTTGTCAACGTGTTCTCCATGCTGGTGGTCATCATGAAGCTTTTGAATCACCCTAAGAATGCGGACAAATCTCAGGAAAACGAAAAAGCAGCTGCCAAAACTGTCATGAGGTCAGTTGTTCTTCTGACTCCAATCTTCGGGATCACTTGGGTTTTCGGGTTTGGTGTAACACTGCTTGACCTGACGTATGGAAACTTGGCCTATGCAGTCAATTACGCCTTTACCCTGCTGAACGCATTCCAGGTATGGTCAATATAATCTTTGAACTAAACATACAACTAAACAAGTAAAAGTGTTTCTCCCTCAGTGACCTCTGTCATTTCATTTGCAGGGTTTGTTCATTTTGTTAACCACATGCCTGGGAGACAAGCTGGTAAGATAGTTTTAAAATGCCAGTGCTAATCATAATGTTTGTTTGATACTCTCTCACTTTGGTAGAATGGCAGTAGAATACATTTTGAATATTTAAAGCACCAAGAGGAACAGTTTTTCCTATTGAATCTCTTTTCTGCAATTACATTTATGAAACTTCAGTCACTTCAATAATATTGCAGATCTAGATAAAGCTAGCTGAGGATTATTAAAATATCTGGAAATCAAGTCATTACAACATCTATAAAAAGGTTATTTTAAATGATAGCTGGCTGTACAAGCCACCCTGAGTCACTACAGTCCTGTAAACTGAAATGGATAATTACAGTCTACACAGACACACTGCAGTTTACAGGACAGTTGTGACACTGTGCACACAGGCTGACGTCAACACAAACAGTGAAGATGAATTAGAGCGCAGACTTTCAGTTTCTGTCCTGTCTCAGCTTAAAGTGATCGTGTCTGATGCTAATAGTCCATGTGTATCTGTGTGAGATAGCATTTATTTTTTTAAAACATGCAGAGTTACTCTTGTGCCAGTTTTTTATTATTATTCTTTTGAACACATAGGCCCACAGAAACATCACTGTATCATAGTCGTTTTGAATTTGCAACAATAAATCCTTGGTTCGGTTTCATGATCACGAAAAGGGGTTCATAATTTAGTTTATAATATGCATTTAACACAAGTTTCTAAGTATTCAAGGAAACAACAGTGTTGCTCACGTAGAAGAAATTTTAAATAAAAATAGATTCCAGGCGTTGAAATTGAATTGAACTGGGAGATCAGTGCTCACATCCAACTCTACCTCTAATCAGAGCTGGACAATATGACCTAACATCTACAGTATATCACCAAATGTGTTTTGATAATGAAAAATATAATGATTGATTGATTGAACACCTGCATTGATCTACATCAAAATCGAGGTGTTTATCCAAATTACAACACATCATCACGTTAGATTTTGTTTCCTCTTTTTTAATGAGTTAAATGTGTGATAAGAAATGTCCTCAACAACAAATGGGTGGTACAGCATCATTAAAAGTGTTTTAATCCAATGTTGACAGACCCGTGAAGCGCTGCTGAAACGTCTCAAGAAAAGTGTAAGTGCGCTACGACTGAGTTTACTCACATGTAAAACACCGCAGTGACTACTGATTAATTTTACACATCCCTCTCCTTTACTCTCCAGGCTCCGGCATCCATCAGTGACAGCACCACAAAGTTAGAGTCAACGTGGAAGAAGTGAAAATCGTCTCTAACATTTGCACTTTTAACTCAAAGCAAACTACATTTTACACATAAAACCACTGATAAGAGAGTAAGCTACAGTTACTCTCTGATGTGACTATTTTTGTTTTGTTTTGTTGTTTGTTTTGGTTTATGACTGGGGGGGGGGGTTAAATTCACTGTATGATGATTTACTGTTTGTTATACATACAAATATACATATTTTAAATTGCACTGGGAAGCCACAGCAAATCTCTCAGCTGAAAAGCTCAAAGGATGTAACACTTGTTTATGCTTTGTTGTGTGAAGGTGATTCAGGCCTACATCTGGATGTTGCATTTAGAGATCCTGTTTTCTTCGTTCTCTTTTCCCTGCTCTTCCCACTCCTCGTCTGTGTCGTCCATTGAAATCCCTTTTTGGGCTGCCATCTTGCGGTAGGCCTGGCACTCAGCCTCTGCTCTGCAACGCACAAAAACGGCAATTTACTCACTTAACTGATGTATAAAGATATTGCTTAAGGTTTTTGTGTTTGAAAGCATTGTACTTAAAAGTTCAATTAAAGTATGATTGACAGAATGATAAGCTTTTCATACTTTTTAAGGAATCGAACGCAGTCATGATGTCCATATATTTCCGCTATCCGCACTGGTTTGTCTCCACAGCAGTCCTCCTTGTCCATAGGAGCGTGGAGGGAGTGCAGCAGCCGCAGCACGGCCAGCCGGCCGGACTCTGCGGCGAGGTGGGCTGGAGTCCATCCATGCTCCGTCCTCAGACACGGCCTAGCTCCGTGCTCAATGAGGATCCTGACTGTTTCTGTATGTCCTGTGGAAAAGGCACCAGAGTGTGATTTTTATAATCCAGTCTGTTAACCAGTCTGTTAAATTGCTTAATTGTTTGTCAAATGCAAAAGCAATATGTTTGGATTTTGTCCTGTCCTGTCCTGTATTATTAGTTATTAATCCATTAAATAATTCATAAACACAATAATTATTTTTGGTTAAAGCCCATATTGACTGACAGATCTTTTATTAAACAGAATAATACTGAATGGTTACTAAATCTGAAAAGTTACAGATCTTTTCTGATGCTCTGTTTTAGCAACAGGTTTAGTTGAGCTAAACCTCAAAACACAGGAGAAAAATACAGGCCAACAAGCTAAAGTCTGATTATTTGAGAGGCAAAATATCACCTTCCAACCCCAACATATATATCTATGTGGATGTGTAACTTGTATTAAATTGGGGCCTTAAATTAGGGGACAGTGCAGCTAAACTGTACAGAAGTGATTCTTGAGAACTGGAACAAAACATGTCCTGTACTTAAACTAATGAGTTCTTGTTCAAAATGAAAATAATCTGAACTACTGGGTCACCCTAGTCAGCTTCAAAAACTGTCAACAAAAATCAGATAAAATCAGGAAACCGTGTGGTCAGCTCAAACTTGGAGGATCTTTTTTAAACCACTTCCTCTTAATTTACAATGAAATAGTACCAGCATGTTGCAGGAAAACGGGAACTAATGTGCAGACTGATATATTTCATGTGATATTGTAGCTTGAGGGTAATAGGATGGGACCAGCTCCAAACCCTGCTCTCATTGTTTTACTGTTGAACGCAATATGATACTTAATGTAAGGAACTTTGAACATTTGAAATGATTTTAATTCAATTCTAACTTTGGAATGAATGTACTTTATGAATGCAAAGTTTGAGTTTGTATTCTATAGCATGAGCAGTTTTGTAGTCATAACTAAACTGCGAAATTAACGCACATTATTTTGTTTTTGATTGTGTTGATAAAACCTAATAATGATCAGACAAATCCCTGGGAAAATATATTAAACTGACCACTTTCAGAGCATTTTCAACACCCATTCCCGTAACAGCTGTGGCCAACAGGAGCGTTTAAATGGTGACAGGTGTAAATTGAAACTAATGACGTGCAGGTGTGCGGTAAATTTCCACTCGTCCACCGACTACCTTTAGCCGCTGCCCAGTGAAGAGGTGTCTTGTGGCTCCAGTCGATGTCTCTCTGGTTGGGATCGCATTTATTTTGCCTCAGAATCTCCTCAACCTGGTCAAAGTCGCCTGCTGCTGCAGCTTGGTGCAACTCGGTCATGTCGTTTCATGGGTTGCCCAGCAACAGTCGATCAACACAACATGGCGCCAAGGTCCTCCTAACCTGAACCACGACCTGAACCTGTAAACGGTGATGCTGCCACCTGCTGTAGACCGAGATAAACCCAGGGCTTGTCTGATGTAAGTACATGAAACATTGAGATTGGATTAATGTACAAATAAATATATATTTCATACCGTGGGGAAAAAAAACGCTTTTGAATGAAAAAATTTAAATAAGTGACCGTTACGCTACTTGACCGTTACTCAAAGCAACACGGCTAACATTAGGAGGTGGAAAACTAGTTCCGTATTTGACGAAAAAAAGTGTTAAAGACCTTCTCAGACTTTCTATGTCAAAGAAGTTTACTTAAAAAATACACCAGCAACACTTGATAAATTTGAAATAGAACCGGCTGCAACTAAGAATTATTTTCATAATCGATTAAGCTGTCAGTTACTGTCTCATTTAATCAATTGTCTTGTCTCTAAAATGACAGTAAAAATAAATAAATACAATAGCACAAACTTGATCACTTTAAATAGATCATTTTATCCCAACAACAGTTTTAAAGTCACTTTTATGTGACATTTGAGAACCTGGAACTTGCAGATGTGCAGCTTTTTTTTTTTTTTTTTTTTTTTTTTTTTTAATTGAAAAACCACCTCTGATAACTTTGAAGTTGCTTTTAAAATTTACTTTTACACTTAACTGTAAGTGACAAATTGGTCTTATTGCTCACACTCAGAGATACTTTTTTTACTCTGAAGTTGGTACTGAAGCACATTCTTAGGTGTAATTCTTGGAAGTTTGACAATTACAGGCTCTGAACTGCAACTTAAGTTTAAGTGCCTGTATCATCAGATACCTACATTTGATCTTTATCTCAATGGAAATACAGTGACTGCACAGCATAGGCATTGCATAGGAGACTAATATTGCTGACATAACGTGCAAAACCACTTGTTCAAATGTGCACAACCCATTTTAAAAATTCACTTCCTGAATTATCCATTCAAGTGCATTTATTGACACAAATTCACTACATTACAAGCATTTAATTTCATTTAGTTAGTAGAATAGGAGTAAAATTTAAAACAAGACAAATACATTTTATCAGTTCACACAAGTCAACAGTGCTCTGTCGCAACAGGCATTTGTCCAGAGTCCAGAGCTGAAAGAAACAAGCACAAAGATTAGATCACATTTAAAAAAAAATAAAATAAAAGGCTTCCTTTCATTCACAATTTATGGAAACTGACTTAGTGATACCTGCATGAAATTACATAGTTCAACCATCAGTTGATTCCCAGTAATGGAAAAAGTCTTAGCTACTATGGTATGTTTTAAATCAAAGAAGAATCCTCATGACATATATGAAATTTCCCACTGTCTTTGTGAAGGACTAATTGGATGAGAAAAATAAATCAAGTTCTACCCTTCATTTGACGGATTTTTCATCATTTTAAACCTCATCACTCTCATCCATGGTCCCAGTTTCATCCTGGGCCACTACAGATAAAAAAAATAAAAACGCATTAGATAAATAAATCTAAATTTGGATATTTTAATTTATATAAAGCAAAGTCTCCTAACCTGATTCCAGACTTTCTGCCAAGGTGTGATCTGTATCCAGTCTTTTCCAATATTTCTTCATCAGTGTATTCACAACCAGTCCATCACACTTAACTTCCACTGCATACTGAGGAGCTGTAATCTCTGAATGATCCTTCACACTGAACACTGTCACGCTGAGTGCTTTATCAACCAGAAGATTGTAGAAGTCCTCATAAACTTGATCATCCCAGGACCCCTTGGACTCATCAAATCCACTTAAAGAGCATAAAAAGGCCTGCGGAGCCGTATCCAGCAGACTCTGAGGCAGTGATCTCACATTGCTGATGTCAACATAAGATTCATTTCCATAGTCAATAAACAGAACATTGAGAGTATTGCCAGTTCTCTGAATTACTTGAGCTCGATACCACTGATTGTCACTGGAAAAGAGAGCAAGGCATGGACTTCCAGGACCAAGAGTCTCTTCAAACATCATGTCCTGCTGTGCCTGTCCTGCTTCCTGAGTAAGCTCTGACAATTTGTTGATATCTTCAGTGTTGGCATATTGGCACCAGAAGAAATAAGGCTCCACAATACAAGTGGCATATACACTCTCTGTCTGGTTCATGGACATTTTTGGTTTCATGTACATGGAAGCATTTGCATTTCCTTTGGAGACAAGGTGTGTCAGGTTGGACTCAGTTTGACCACCTTGGAGCGAGTTTTCTGTTTTAGGGCTGTCTGTCACGACATGTTCTGTGGCAACAGGTTTCCAATATTTCTGCATTGCATAATTTACAACCACATTTTCACACTCAATTTGCACTGCATACTGAGGAAGTGCAATCTCTGAATTATCCTCCACGTTGAACACTGTCACTCGGAGTGGTTTATCAACCAAGAGATTGTAGAAATCATCATAAACGTTGTCGTCCCAGGAGCCCTTAGATGTATCAAATCCATTCAAAGAACACAAAAAGGCCTGAGGAGTTACATTCAGCAGACTCTGAGGCAGTGATCTCACATTCTTGATGTCAACATCAGACTCATTTCCATAGTCAATAAACATAACATGAAGGGTATCATCAGTTCTTTGAATAACCTGAGCTCGATACCACTGATTGTCACTGGAAAAGAGAGCAAGACATGTGCTGCCAGGTCCAAGAGTCTCTGCGAACATCATGTCCTGCTGTGCCTGTCCTGCTTCCTCAGCAAGTTCTGACAGTTTGTTGATATCTTCAGTGTTGGCGTATTGACACCAGAAGAAATGAGGCTCCACAATGCAAGAGGCATATACTTCCACTGTGTCATTTTTGGAGATGTCTGGCTTCTTGTACACACAAGTATTCACATTTCCAGTGGAAACATTGAGTTGTGTCATATTCAACTCAGTTTGACCACTTTGTAGGATAGTTTCTGATTGAGCCATTTCAGTCTTTGCATGCTCAGTGGAAAATAGGTTCCAGTATTTCTCAATCAGTGTATTCACAACCATTCCCTCATTTTCAACTTCCACTGCATATTGAGGAACTGCAGCCTCAGAATTATCCTCCATGTTGAACGCTGTCACTCTGAGTGGTTTATCAACCAAGAGGTTGTAGAAATCATCATAAACGTTGTCGTCCCAGGAGCCCTTGGAGTCATCAAATCCATACAAAGAGCACAAAAAGGCCTGAGGAGCCTTATCCAGCAGACTTTGAGGCATTGTTCTCACATTCTTGATGTCAACGTCAGACTCATTTCCAAAGTCAATAAACAGAACATTGAGAGTATTGCCAGTTCTCTGAATTACTTGAGCTCGATACCACTGATTGTCACTGGAGAAGAGAGCAAGGCAGGGACTGCCAGGACAAAGAGTCTCTGGGAACATAATATCCTGCTGTATCTGCCCTGCTTCCTGAGTAAGCACTGACACCATGTCCAGGTCTTCAGTGTTGGCGTACTGACACCAAAAATAATGCGGTCCAACAATACAGGAGGCATATACCTCCTCTGTCTTGTTTTGAGAAATGTTTGGCCACTTGTACATGCAGATGTTAATGCTTCCCTCAGGGCGAGAAGGAGGGGAGTGTTGTGTTATTCCTGAGTCACTGTGACCACCTTGTATGGAAGTCTTTGCCAACACACTTTCTTTGTCCTTAAGAAGGACATCTGAAGTCAGTTGTTGTCTTTCATCTGGAGTCTCTCCATGTTCATTCTCTGTTTCAGATTGTGAAGTCACCTTCAGCTCATCTCTAGCACTCATTTCTTTGCTGCTTTGGACTTCATTTTCCTCTGTTATCTCTGTTAATCCTGACACACTCATGACCTCTTGGGTTAAACACTCTTCACTTGGCACATTAGCCTGTTGTGAGCTGTTGGAGAATTGCTGCTCAGTCTGTTGATTGAGACCAGTCATCTGTTGTCGTGCCATCTTTAATACCCTCTCTCTGACTTTCATATTTACATTCAGGGATCGATCAAACAGTTCAACAATTAGCTTCCCCTTTTCCCCTTTTGCTACCACTGAAATGGTGAAAGTGTGGCCAATGGCATGATCTGCAAACCACTGGTTAACTTCCTGTGGCACTTCTTCTGGGACATCAAACAGTCCAAGGGGAATCGCTTGCACAGGAACAGACCTGGCAAAACTTCCCTCAGAGGGAAAGGGGCAGACATCAGACTCATTAACTGCAAGTGTATCACCATAGTCCACAAAGTGGACTTTAAGTCTTGGAGACATTTCTACTATTTGGCCTCTGTACCAGTGATTATCAGTGTATCTTGCAAGGCAAATGCTATTAAGTCCAAGTGGATGCTCTGTGCTCTGTGGCTGGCCAATTAGTTGCTGAACATTTTCCATCACTTTGTCAAACAAATGAGAATTTCTGTTCAGATGGCAGTAGAAGTGACCGACATTCTCTGAAGAGGTTACCCACACTTTTTCTTTTTCCCCCACCTCAATATTGTAAGAGGAGTGATTGTATGTCTCTGATATGACCTGTGGAGGAGTTTGTTCCTGAACTTCACATTTCTCAGCCAGATGCTTGCATGCACTGTCACATGATCTCTCAATATCTACCACATTAAGCAGCAGACCTTCTTCATCAGACATGACAGCTTTTTACAGCACATTTCAACCCGATGTTTGAACCTGGATCCACAAATTTCTGAAACTCTGCTACTGCAGCATCAGTCCAAGTGACAGCCATGGGATCGGTGGAGTTCTCCAGATTGAACAAGCAGCCACTGAAAAGCCTGGGCATTTAGTCGTAAGAAAGCTGGATCAATGGGGCGCACATCTTGCAGAGGGACCTTTCGAGTTTGACCATAGTCTATAAATCTCACATCTGCAACAGGAGAGTTTTGACTTGCAATGATCCTTGCTCTGTACCATATGCCATTGTCTGGATTACGGGCAACACAGATGGACTCAACAAGGGGTTTAGGGTCGGCAGATGTGTAGTGGTTTTGCAAGTCTTGCATAAGAAGTCTAAGAGAGTCACCATTTTCTGTTGGTTGACACCAGAATTTCTGTAGACTTTCAATGCAAGATACTTTTACATCAACACTTCTTCCCACAGCAAACATATCATCATCACAAGTATTGTACACCTCAGAGGGGAAACCTGTTGAAGATTTCCATTGTTGTGTATTAGAGGGTCTGG